>NW_017306466.1:1715674-1761621 GCF_000935625.1 Nanorana parkeri | reverse complement strand
GGGGGGGGGTGCCATATACAATCAAGTATGTGGGGGAGTGGGGTGTTGTAAGTTAGCTTCTTGAATCAAAGCTTTCCATGTGTGGGTGCAGCTAAATATAATTCCCTCTCGGCAATGCAATTTTAGAAAAGCTGTATCCTTGCTATATTTTTAAGTTTGTTAGTTTAGGTGTACATTGACACATTGGCATTCCCTTCAACAGTCCGCTGCTGTCCCAGTTAAAAAAACCCGGAAGAAACGACAAAATAAAATAACGAAAAAAATTGCGCCGAAAAAATTACGAAAAGCGAAATAATCATGCCGCCAGGGAGGTTAAATGTGATCAGCCAATCCTGAAAGGAAATCTAAGATGTGTTTAATTCTATTTCTGCAGGGTTCTAATGCCCCCCCAACCTTTATTACATGCAAGTCTCTGGTGGGTAGAAACTTGCATAAAAGGTCCGAAGTACTCTGTAAAGAAGCACTGACCCATATCTGTGTGAAATAATGTAACACTCATTACACATATATAAATTTCTCTTGCATTGTATTTTCCTGTAATCGAAGTTTATGTACACTGCCCCATATTGCTTACATCTTTCTCATGCAGGTTCAGCGTCTCCCTTTCCTACAGAGCTCTAACATAGCTCTGGACACGCTGAGAGGGAATGATGAGTGTATTGGCTTTGAAGATATCCTCAATGGTAAGAAATCAGGCCCTTCTCAATCAAATATGGATGTTGTTAGGTTGCCTATGAAGTTTTCATCTTCGTTATTTGCATGCAATTAGTCATGTATTTAGGCCCCATGCAGAACTGTGTGTGTGATGCGTTGCCATTTATGTTTAATGGCTTCCCAATGTGCCTAGGTAGTGCACAACCACGCATTTTAGCACACCACAGCCGACAATGTGAAGCGGCTGTATATTGTGGCGCACTGCAGAGAAAATAAATGCTGCAGGTGCATGGGCAGCTCATTCAAAGTTAATGGGCAGCCTTACCACAACGCACACTAATGCACCTGCAGTAATGCCTCATTCTGAAGGGATATTTTCCTATTGCATACTCGGCTCTGCTTCCTGCTTTGTAGTTCTATGCAGTGGCTGTATTTTAGGGCTACAACTAATGGTTATTTTCATACTCCAATTAGTTGGCCGATTATTTTTTCGATTAATCGGATAAAACAAATTAAATACCATCCTTAATGTAAAATAAAATACACAAATGGAGCGTTACAGACAAAGTTTACTTCCGAATAAAACTGCATGCAAATATTCAACCCGGGGTGCTATGGAAATGAATGGCACTGCAACGCACCTCCCGCAGCAGAATTTGTCAGGCCAAAACCGAAAATGACTTTTTCCCACCTTTCATAATGTGTTTTTTCATAATTGTATTGTAAGCACATGGCACTTGAATAGCTTCAGCCAGGGAATGACAGCTGCCAGTGGTAAGATTCCACAGACGGCAGCTGAATGTAGATGCAATGTGCTGGTGCAATAGCCGGCCTGCTATTGGCCATTTCAAATTGCAATAGCAGGCTGGCTGTTGCACCTGCCCACTGCTTGCTGTGCCCTCCTAGTATGGGGGAGAGAGCTAGGGGATCCAACCAACTAATCCATAATGAGAATAGTTGACAACTATCATCATTATCGATTAGTTGGTTGCAGCCCTACTGTATTTTGCTGCTTCTTCTCACAATGCAAGTGTATAGGTCTGCCAACTTATTAATAACAATGCACTCCTTGTGTGGCTGACATCATTAGCTATTAGGCAATAAAATAAATCAGTTCTGAGGAAATGCAGAGCTCCCTAAATCTACAAATCTCTCTTCTGAATACAATCGCACAACTAGGAAAGAGCAAGCATGTAAAATTCACAGTCTCCTTCAAAATATAAACACTGCCCTAAAATAAGTGATATTTTCCCTTTGTCTGGCAAAGCACCATCTTTAGCAGACGGACAGCTATGATGTGTTTCTCATACTTGTATATTTTCTTTTTCAGATCCTTCTCAGAGTGAAATGATGGGAGAACCACACGTGATGATGGAATACAAGCTGGGCTTGTTGTAATATGATTGAAGTTACTTGAATAAATATGAGTAATTGTTTTGTAAATGTCTCAGGCCTCTCTGTATTGGATCATCAAGACACAACTCTGTCAGACTTCTTCAGTAAAGCAGAGCAAAGACTACCAATGATGTTCTCCGTCTAGTAATAACACTCAGAACAGTTTAAAGATAATTTCTGATTGGCTGCTGTGTTTCACTTCACCTAGAACTTTGCCTTTTTGCTTTACTGAATAAGACTGTACATGTATTTTCCTGTACGCTATAACATTACATAAAACCATGCAACATCATTTAAAGATTAGAGCCGAATGTAATGGTTCCGCATACAATATGACATTTAATAAGTGACAATAAAAACTTTTTTATAGTCTTTAATATTCTGTTACTTTTTTATGGTTTTTGTTTCAGCTACTCGCCACCATTGGAGAAAACAGTGATGTGGTCTGTTGTTGGCCACTTCCCCCTCCTACAAATATTCAACCTGCATGCTCCTGTGTCACTCTACTCTGAATGTATGACCAAAAGTTTGTGGAGACCTGACCACCACACCTAATGTATGGCCAAATGTATATGGTTACCCCTTCATATTAACTTCCCCTTCATATTAACTTCCAGTGAAGAGAACTGTAACTTGAGAAGAATTTGTGGGGAAGGTCCTTCTCTTCTCCAGCATGACTGTGCCCCGTAGGCAGTCAGGTAAAGACATGTCCAAAAGATCAGCCGCACAAAACCAGAGTAAGTGAAATCCAAAAGTTTTATTGAAGAAAATAAATCCAAAGTATGATACGCAACATGTACATCGCTGTAAGTCTCCCCCACGCCAACGACTCTCGTGCGTGTCACCACCTGGGCTTAATCATAGAGGTAAAAGACATGGTTTGATGTGTAGAAACTTTAGTGACCCGCACACAGCCCTTATGTCAACCCTACTGAACACCTTTGGGATGAGTTGGAACACTAAAGGGTTCTGCCAGGCATATACCATTTGCATGGCATTAGCTCCCCTAGATGGCGCTGATGAATATATGAATTCCTGTCCTTGCCGGTGCCATCTTGGGGTGCACGCCCCATGCAAACTGCATATGCCAGGTCCTCTCATCCAGCATCAATACCTGGCCTCACAAATGCTCTTGAATGTCTGAATGAGCACACATTTCCACAGATGCACTAATGAAAAGGCTTTCCAGAGAGTAGAGACTAGCTCCATATTAATGTTCATGGTTTTAGAATGGGATAGCACCGCAGTCTGCCTGCCAGAGCAAGGTATAAGGTAAGTAATACAGACTCTTCCTCCACCCTCTAGAGTTTATTTAGGTGTGCACAGCTGGTGTCTACAAAGCTTTGGCCACGTAGTGTACAATTTCAATGGCCTGTGTACTGTGGAGACCTCCAAACCTTTGCACTGGCTTGTTTCAGATTTCTTGTTCTCCATATTCTAGAAGTTGAAGGAGGTATTTTAATGTGCACTTTCGGATGCCTTGTTCCTCACGGTTGGTGCTGTACATCAAAAATCAAGCTAGACCACCTTTATAATATTTTCACAGTATTGTGTGTTTGTTGTATCCTCCTAAATTTTCAGGTTTAATGTAATTTTCTCCCTTTTCTATGTTTTTACTTTGCTCTTTCCTTTCACACTTTTTTTTTTTTTTTTATTACTTGTCATTTGTAATGGTGGACAAAATAACACCTATTGGACAGAACTATATGGGCACTGCTTTACATTTTCAGTTACACACACTGCAGCTTGCTGGAGAAAAGTTTAAATCCCCCCCAGCCCCAAAACCAGTTGCAAGCATCTAACACGATAGGATAAGATATGTGGGGAATGCAAGCTTCTATTTAAATGAAATGTTTAGCACATGCTCAGTGTATCTCACTAATGTGTTGTTTTTTTTTAAGGCAGCCTATTCATTTAAATGAGCTGCCAATACAAGCAAAAACACGTTCTGCACCATTGTCCCTGATGTAGTACACCACAAAGTGCATGCCATGCATTGTTTGTGTTTTTGCAGTGGAGATGCTTGTGAAAAGTACATTGCACCACACTGCAGTATGCATGTTACCAAGCATAGCAATAAGGCATGGTAAAGGGCACGTTTCCCCACATCATATACAGTAGGTGTGAATAGGACCTTACACAGACACTGTCATCACTTTACGCTTTTCAGGCTGCTGGCATGCATAATATGTTTGAAATTAGCACTTCTTGATGACGCCCATACTATAGGAACTTGTCATGGCGTTTATCAGTCATAGTTCTGTAGATTTGTTGACCCTCTGACACTTCTAGGGGTGTCAGAGACCTATCGTAGGCCCTGTACTGGCTCTGATGTCACCAAAGCGCCTGGCTGCTTCCTGTGGTGTTCCAAATGCCTGAAGCTATGAGTGGCATAGTGCCAGCACATCATCAGTGACAGCAGTGAGTTTCAATGTTCAGCACAGACAACTCCAGTTCCCTGCTCTCACTGAGTGCTGGAGGCTTTGCAGGCAGCAGCCAGACACCCTTGTGGGGTAGGAGAGGAGAAGGATGGATTTGTAGTTTTCTGACCCTATTGGACAGTCCTCAGTTTGGTGCTACTGACATGGTATAATGAATTGCAATGCAAGGGCAGCATTAGTAAGGGCCCCTTCACACAAAGGCGTATCGTGAAAGAGCGTCAAACGTGCACCGTTTACGTGCATAAACATGGAATGCGCTTGTGTTGTCATTACTAAGTAATGGTACCCAAAACGGGGCTGAGCAAATGTGTTTTTTTTCTCTGCACATTCACATGCGTGTGAGCGTGCTTGGGGAAAAAAAGCGGAAACGCATGTCGCGTCCAGGGACCCAATGGGGATGTGTGCCAAACGCAAGAAACAAAGCCCTGCAAACGTGCAGGAACGTGAGTAACAGCAACGTGCCTTTCCGCTACGCCCTGGTGTGAGCGGGGTTTTGAAAGAATCCCATTCAGTTACCTTGAGTAGGATCATGTGGTCCAAGGCATCCAAAGAACATTATTCAGGATTCATTTTAAAGATAACTTGAATATTTGATGTATTGTTTAATGTTTGCCTGTGTTGTGAAATGCATCATAATGCATGACTGCTGCTGGTATCAAGCAGTTGTAGATTGTTAGTGCTGTTTTTTAAAGTGTACTTCTTTTGGGTTTTAATACATTTCCAATCATAACAAAGATTTAGGGATTTTACTTGCAGGTCATAGCAGCAAGTTTTCTTATTTTACGGTCCTTGGGCTTGCGAGGAGGACTGATGATCTGTCCTGGATTTGTGACATTTATAGCTGTTAAGGTTTGTACACAGGGAAGTTATGGTGCACCCAAATGCTGAGAAGAGAGAATGGGGGGGATATAGAGCTCTACTTGTTCTTTGCAGTGAATGTCACGTTTAAGGCCTCCTCTACTGCTGCGTGTCTCCATACTATTTGACGGTTACCATGGCAATGCTGATTAAATAGGTTTTGGGAGCATTATGTGTGACAAGCTCTACTGTCATTCAGAGTCTCGTAACATCACACTAATGCTAGCAACACACATCAATTTTGCATATTTTCTTCTCTTTGCTTTTTTTTTTTTTTTACTGTGCATTTTTGTGTTATGTTATTTTATCCAACATTAAAGTGTATCTAAACCCAAAAACAAAAATGTAATCTATTGCAGTTTCAGTCCTCAAAGGAGTTGCAAAGTCCCAGCATATATTATCCTGGTATAACATCAGCATTGTAATAAGAATACATGCTAGAGGTGTTTTTAATAATGCAATCAAAGCTTACTTGAAAAAAAATCCCTTTTATTTAGTGAGTGCTGCCAATCTTTTTACTCCACAACTCAACCCCCCCGTTACTAATCTACTAACTGACATATCAAAACTCAACCTTTCAAAAACAGCTCATGATATTTCCTCCCGCCCGTGCACATTCCCCCAACTTTTCCCTTGAGATTGATAACGCAACTATCCATCCCTCCCCCCATGCCAATGTCCCAGGTGTCATCCTTGACTCGGACCTCACCTTTCTTCCCCACATCCAATCACTATCCAAATCTTGCCGCCTTCACCTTCGTAACATCTCCAAAATACGCCCCTTCCTCACCAAAGAAACTGCAAAATTACTCATTCACTCAACTGTTATCTCATCTTGACTGTTGTAACTCCCTCTACAAAGGCTATCCCCCCTTCAGTCTATCATGAAAGCTGCTGGTAGACTCCTAACCAACCGCTCAGTGTCTGCAACCCCCCTCTGCCGATCCCTACACTGGCTTCCAATCACCCAAAGGATAAAATTCAAAATATTAACAATGACTTACAAAGCCATCCACAACTCTGCCCTGGCTATATCTCAAACCTTGTCTCAAAGTATCACCCTCCGCTCTTCCAAAGACCTCCTGCTTTCCAGCTCCCTCGTCCACTCCTCCCATGCTCGCCTCCAGGACTTCTCTAGAGTCTCTCCCATCCTCTTGAACTCTTTACCCCCAACCTGTCCATCTTTCTCCTACTCTTGACTGCTTTTAGGCGATCCCTTTAGACTCATCTCTTCAGGGAAGCCTATCCTACCTCAACCTATCCACTCAACCATCACTTTCTCAAACAATTCATCCCCACACAGCTACCTCCTCATGTATCACTTGCCCCTCCCTCTTAGAGTGTAAGCACTCCCGGGCAGGGCCCTCCTTACCATCTTGTCTTGAATTATATTGTGATTGTAATGTCTTCCTTATATTGTAAAGTGCAGCGCAAACTGTTGGCGCCATTTAGATCTTGTATAATAATAACAATAATAATTGTGTCTGCCCATCACTTTCACCAACTTCCTGGACTCCCAGTGTGCTTTGCATGTCTTTACGTGCCAAATGTGAAATTTTTTCTACAACAATACAGACAACCATTTGGGGGCAGTTTCTTTATAATTATGAAGAACTGTAACTCAACCACCTTTTGTGGTGAAGGTTTAATCATACTTTAAACTTGCAGGAATGGCACAGATGGCCTTAGATTTCCCAAGGTCATGTGACAGCACAGGAAGGGGCAAATCAAAAATGCTCATTGATAAGAGGCATTCCATTGTGTCTCTTTAGACAAATTGCCACTTTCGTCGGTAAGGGGGTACAGAGGAGGGAAGAGAGGTAACTTATTTCATTTGTAATCTTTAAAAGAAAAAAACTTTTTTTTTGTGAGCCCCATTCATACTGCACCTGCTGAATATAAGAGCTTCCAGCCCCAGGTACATGTCTGTGGAGATTAGAATAGAGTGACGTGCGGGCATGCGTTGGGACCACTCATTTGCCAGTCTGTGCAGCAGCTGCTGATCCACCCTCCAGCATCAATTGTCAACTAAAAGAGTGGTGGGTGGCCCTGGGGTAGCTCCTCCAATTGAGGCTGGACAAGTTGACACCCCGTGCGTAGGCCTATCCAGTCTTGTGTACAGCTGGATTGCAGGGTGACAACAACACTGCCATGGAAAAGCAGCATTGTCACCCTATGTGCCTGGTACCGGAACATTATATACTTATTGAAGCAAAGGAAGCCTAAAGAGAAAAAAAAGTGGAAATGCATTAACCAGGAGATGAAAAGTGAGACATTTCTTGTGGGGAAGGTTTAGATATACTTTAAAGTCTCTTCATTCTGGTTCATTAAGATTCAGAGGAGAACCAATGGAAAAATAAGGATAATAATGGTACCCAATGTAGAACCAAAGGAAATCTCACCGCTCCAATTCCTTAGCCACCATCAGCACTCCCCAGGTGCTGGTCCAATAGGTGCGTCCCCACCTTAGAATATAGCAGAATCCAGAGAATTCCAATATGTAGACTTTATTGAAATTCACAGCAAATCCAGTATATCAGTGAATAAAAATGTATAAAGCAACAAATGCCAGCACTGCACACCCCCAACCAACTGCAACCTCTCACATGTTTCAGGTACCTCTATGAATAAGCCTTTGGGTGAAACATGTGAGAGGTTGTTTGGGGGTGTGCAGAGGTACCTCTATGAATAAGCCTTCGGGTGAAACATGTGAGAGGTTGTTTGGGGGTGTGCAGAGGTACCTCTATGAATAAGCCTTCGGGTGAAACATGTGAGAGGTTGTTTGGGGGTGTGCAGAGGTACCTCTATGAATAAGCCTTCGGGTGAAACATGTGAGAGGTTGTTTGGGGGTGTGCAGAGGTACCTCTATGAATAAGCCTTCGGGTGAAACATGTGAGAGGTTGTAGTTGGTTGGGGATGTGCAGTGCTGGCATTTGTTGTCTAGCCAAAAACAGTGTGCTACGGGTGGAAATGGCTACACCAGGCTGGTCAATGTTTTTTGTTTGCCAGTGTCCAGATCCTCCTGTAGATGGGGGGGGTATAATAAGTAGCATAATTGTCTCTGAAGCCTGTGTCCCTCCATGATCTATTAGAAAAGACTTTTATGTTGAGTACAAAAATCACATTTTCTTTTTCATTCAATGATGGATTTTTTTTAATACTCCCAGCAGGCCACAGACCATAGATGGGACATCTTTTAAACATAAGTTTTGCTGCTTATAAGCACTAGAGGGAGTACTTATCAAGGAAAGCAAACCTGCTGTGAGGGAAATATGGGGGCTGCCATTGCCGACTTCCTTCTGAGGATGCTAGTTGCCTATCTCTTCCTTCATTATGCTTTCATTAGGCTTAAAGTGACATTAAAGTCAAACATTTTTTGCCCTCCCCCCCCATGTTAATGTTAGCACTTACCTTAAATGATGTCTCTTATTCCGATCTTCCTCTTCTTTCTTGATGTTTTCATCTGTCCCTCCAGCGGTGCGGCGGCTCTCCGATCCAGCGCTGACCGCTCTGTCCCTCCAATCCAGCGGTGTCTGCATGCGGGTGCACGCGTCCATACACTTACCTTGCGTCTCTGCTCGTCTCTCGGCCGAGAATCAGAACTGTGCATGCCCCCGTCCCAAGATGCTTTGCGGCCGCACGAGCAGTTTCTGATTCTCGGCGCGGGAGCGCGCAGCGATAACGAGGTAAGTTTAAACCGCTGTTAAAGCATTTTTTTAAAAAACTTTTTGCCTATATCTACTGCTTGCTAGCAAAAAAAAACAGAGGGTTTAGAACCCCTTTAAGGTGACCCTAAATTCAGGAGTTAAATCTTAAAAAATACATTCAAGTACCTTAACTATTAACAGAAACTTATCTTATTTGTGTATCACTCGGCTGTAGATTCTCAAATCATCTCTGAATTGGCGCTGACACTGTCCTTCCTTCTGGAGGGTGACTACTTTTGTTCCCCATGGTCCCTGTGTGTGTTCTAGAGTTGTCACCGATCTAAGATCACTCCTGTGATGGACTACAATCTCAATACTAATTAATAGGGATACACCGTTACTGGTATCGGTACCGATGCTGAGTATTCGGGTGAGTACCCGTACTCCCCCAAATGCCCCGATGCCTAGCCCGATACTTCCCATATCAGGAAGCCGGGCAGCGAGTCATTACACACTGCCTGGCTTCCTGATTGGCCAGAAAACCGGCTCCATGCTCACTCATCACCAGCTGCTAATCGGGAAGCTGGGTGGCGAGTCATTACACGCCGACTGGATTCCTTAATGGGACTTCCGGTATCGGTATTCGGTATTGGCGAGTACCAGAAAAAAAATAATCGGTACTCGATACTGAAAAACCGGTATCGGTGCATCCCTACAAATTAGTAAACTAAACATGAGATTGTAGTCCATCACAGGAGCGAGCTCGGAGCGGTGACTACTTTATAACACACACAGGGACCATGGGGAACAAAAGTAGCCACCCTCCAGAAGGAAGGACAGTGTCAGCACCAATTCAGAGATGATTTGAGGATCTACAGCCGAGTGATACACAAATTAGATTTTTGTTGTTAGTTACGGTACTTAAATTAATGTTTAACATTTAACTCCTGAGTTTAGTGCCCCATTAACATGTTAAAGATTATGAGATTTTGGAAAATGGGTTTACACCTTCTTGAGCTATGGTAATATCTGAACTGAGACAAGGATACATATGAGAGGGTTAAATAAGGATGAGATATCAGACTGCTGATTCCAGGTTCACTTACTGCCAAGTCACTTGTGAGGCATGTTCTATCTGCTCTGCAGTTTTTCTTGCAGCTCCGCAGCTCATTGTAATCTGGCTGTTCACATTTCTGCCAACTCCGGTACATTTTGAGGCTCAGAAGTGCTTAGTCACTGATGCAGCTGCTGTGTTAGATGGCTGGAGAGCTTCGCTAATTGTGAAGAGTAGACATATTTCTTCCTGTGATTAATCATGGAGAAGGCTAACAGGAATAAAAGTGTCTGTAAGCACAATGATTTCACTTCACAGCATAGATGTCATCTGGAGATAGTTGTTAGGTTTCATGGATTTGTTGTAAAGGGAAAGTAATCCTTTTATTGGTTGTTTATTCTATCTATATATTAATGTAATTAGCTTATAGTATACCTGCGCCGTACCCACTCTGGGCAAAGTAGCGGGTTTATTTTAAAACTGAACTGAACTTTCAGTTTTAAATTAGCAAAATACATTCCAGGTGCATCCAAACAAAAGGTGTGCAAAGTCTAAAGCCGCCCATACACCTTGCGATCATCGGACGACACTTTTCGTCCGATGATCGAACCCCCATCCTGCCCGGATTATCGCAAGGTTGGATCAGCGGTAATTAGAAGAAAGCACCTGGACGAATTGCGGTAATCGATCGCACATATTTTCGTCTGTGTATGTGCAGTGTAAATCGTATGAATTTTGACGTACGGAAACGCCACCAACCTTGCGAAAATCGCACGATCGTCCGAAGTTTTCTAACCTGCTGGCTAGTCAAAAGTCGATCGATTGTACAGTATTTGCGGTTGTACACTGCCCATAAACCGTACGAATAGCGGACGAAAACGCAATCGCATACGAAAATCGGCCGATATTCGTAAGGTGTATGGGCAACTTTACAGTTTGTTTTCACAGCCTGCGTAGAAAAGGACAGTCTCCTGCCCGCATGGTGCAGAGTGGGCCCTTGGTCTCTGTGTGGAAACAGTGATCACTCATGCCCCCTGCTGAGTCCAAGCCAGATCTCTCCAATCAGCGGGAAATCTGAGTTTTGCTGATTGCAGAGCTATAGGTCTGACTCAGCAGGGGGCATGTTGGACCTCTGCTGACAGACCACTGCTTCCACATAGAAAGCAAGGGTTCCAATCTGCAGCTGCTGGTATGGAACAGGCTTTTCTACTCAGGCAGTGGCTAGAAATGAGAGTGGAACCATTGCTTTCTATGGGGAAGCAGTGGTCTCTCTGCAGAGGTCTAACAAGCCCCCTGCTGAGTCAGACCTATAGCTCTGTAATCAGCAAAGCTCAGAGCTCCCACTGATTGGGGAGCTCTGGCTCAGCAGTGGGCACATTGGACCTTTGCAGAGTGATCACTGTTCCCACACAGACATCAGAGGTCCCATACATTAAATGCAATTAGCTGAGTTAAACTGATGACTCATTGACTTTAAGCCTCCAATCCCTAGATTTATATATTTAAATGTATATATTTACCTTTCTTTAACATCTGCCACTGCTCCATACACCATCTTTACCACTCTCCCCCACCTCCTACAATGAGGTGTTCGGTGAGCAACCTATTTACAGACCTCAGTACAGTCACTTAAAAGGGTATAGTCCACTGTAAATGCAGTATTTGCATTATATACATTGGGATAACAAGTATGTCAATCCAGACTGTGTAAGATGTCAGAGGCTGAGATGTAGGAACACCCTGAAGTACATGTCACCACCAAATGAAGCAGCCAACAGGAAACAGAGTGTAAAATACCTCTCAATGTGCTGCTGGGACAGGATCAACCGGTTTTTTCAAACGCAGAGTATAATGGTTACAAATGTTCTCAGGAAAGAGTTCTTTATATGAATTTATATAAGGTGCCACTATGCGGTCAGTTTTGTTTATTTGAGCTTAAGTTCCCAGCAGCTCATTGATATCCAGTTCTCGGTTTCTTACTGTGTTTAGATTAGATTCCTCCATCCACGTTAAACTGTGTGGATGGAGGAATCTCCCACTGGGCCAAACTTCAGTATCTTGCTAGTCGGCCCCGCTGGTTGTCAAAACACCTGAACAATGCCTGCATCCAATCAGATTGTTCAGATGTTTTGAGAGCCAGCGGGGCAGACTAAAAGGTGCCCACACACCTTGCGATAATCGTACGATAATCGCGGGTGTGTGGCATGTTCGTAAGATAAATGCTGCACGGGCCGGTGTGCGCAAGCGCACACTGCCCGTTCAGCATTGCGGTCATCGGAAGCCCGCCCCTCAGCAGAGTGGGCCTGCGATCATCGCAAGTACGATCTGTCCACGATAGGCAGATCGTACGTTTTTTTAATTACCTTACAACCATCGCAAGACAAAAGTCTTGCGATGGTTGTAAGGTGTGTGCCCAGCATAACAAGATACCGAAGCTTGGCCCAGTGGGAGATTCCTCCATCCACACAGTTTAGCGTAGATGGAGGAATCGGTTGCACTTTTTCCATCTGACCATAGAAAATCTGCAGATAATCTATAGGTGTATGGGCAGCTTAAAGCAGAATAATCAAATAGATATGCAAGTCTTTGCTTGCTTTGTCAGAATGTCTTTTATCACTGAAAAAACATACAAACCAATATACAGTATATTTGATGTCATCCAAATCTTGCACATGTCCTTGGGATCTCTAGCGGAACAGAAATTATGATATTGTGATGTGAAGCTAAAGCGTTAAAAACACTAAAAGCTTGTTATAACAAATCAAAATTCTCAAAAGCAGATCAAATGGGAAAAATTGTCTAAAAATTCACAAAATCCATAACAGAGAAATATACATTTAACACCTAGAACTTGTACAAGGCATACAGAGTAAAAAAAAAAAAAGCTGTTTTTGCTCATTGTTGTGTATGTTATACCGAATTATTAAACATTATTTTGGCTTTTTTTTTAAAGAGTAATTATGGCCAAAAACTCAAAATAAATCTGTATTTTTATATTGGATGTCCATAAGTTCTATCCCACTCCTAACAGTCATATCCATCTAGAAGTTTGTAAACTTGATGTGTAGGATGTACACGTAGGATGTATGTCTCAATGCAGTGATACAATTTCACTCAGGCCCTGTATCACAACTCTCACAGAGCCTGCCTTCTGAGCTACAACTCAACGTCTGAGCAATGTAACCACATCATTGCTTGCTGGAAGCAATGCATGATGGGACATGTAGTCTTAAGAAATGGAAATTGCATCACATCAAGCAGCAGGGAAAGAGATGCAAAGCACACAGGGAATCCCAGAAGTTGTTGGAAGTAATGGGCAGACGGAAGGCAGCACTCACTACATAAAAGGTTTTTTTTTTTTTCAAGTAAGCTGTGATTGTATTATCAAAAACAACTTGAATATGTATTCTTATTACAATGCTGATGTTATAACTGGATAATATATGCTGGGACTTTACAACTCCTTTAAAGCTGAGGTTTGAAGATTGGACATATGCCTGTACAGCGCTGATGCTACACCCGGAAATCTGAACATTTGTAAAGAACACTGTAGTGCTGTATAAATGAGCCAGAGATTTTTTTTTTAAAGCAGCAGTATGACTGAGGAAAGGCCATACAGCGGCTTTATAATTCAGCCCTTTATTATAAGCACTGCATCATTCCAATATTTTACTAATTTCATTGTGCAGCACTGATGCTGCACAATATGACAAACAATCTTCTTTTAATGATTTTGGGAGCCGCTCAAAAGAAATGAGAAGCCAGTTAGAGAATCAACCCTATTAACATTCACCCATAATTTAAATAAATCAGTAATGAGTGGACTGTCCCTTTAATTACACTTACTTAACACACAATGAGCTGCAAAGTGCTGATCCTGGAATGCTAGGAAACTACAGTGTAGAACACAGCATATTGGCAGGACATGGATTCATGTACATAAACCCAGAACACATACCATCACACATTCAACAGATTGGGTACTGAACGTTTCTTTTAATTTGCTGCTATATGTACAATAAAATTAGAAAACTCTCTTTACAAACATTTAAAAAATATATCTGGTATTAAGTACTTAATACATGACAATGCAAATAAATTCCCTTTAATTTGTGCTCTTCTTACAAAGAAAGCATGCTGATCTTTTTCATACTGGCATTACTAAAATACAAAAATCTGATCATTATATATTATTATATATATTGAGAACAAATGCCAGAGCACCACATTCATATAACACCATGAGTTGGGAAATCATGACTATATAAACCTTAATCAAACCTTATTTTTAGATTTCACACCCTGACTGGTCTAGTTAATGGACATCTTGCTACAGCAAGCTCTTGACAGCCCAGTCCAGCATTAAAGTCAACCTTTGGGCAGTTGAAAAAAAAAAACTGGTAAACTACCAATAAGACTGAAGGGGAGACATCCACATACTCTTCACCTGCAGGATGGCCAGAAACTGCAAATTAAGACCCTGCAATCACACTTGGGTCCACCCCTTCCTACCTTCACTGCCGGTCAAGAAGCTGCGATGGGCATCCGTACTGGCCAACAGTGAAAGATGGGAAAGGTAAGGGAACTGGCCAAACTTTAGGATCTATAGTTGCTTCCTAAAAGAAAGCACCTTGGGTTCTTTGGTCATGGTGCTAACTGGGTTCAAGTAAACACAACCTTCTTTACCTACTCTTTAGTCGTGCTGCTGGATTACTAACTTGAACCTGATCAAATATAAGTTTTAAGCTTGCATAGTATTCATGCATACTATTAATCAGACATTTAGGAGCAATCTGCCTTACTTAAAGCTGAACTCCAGGGACAAGAAAATGTCTCCCTTGCAGTGGGGCTCCTCCCACACTGCAACAGCTAAATGCTTGTTTATGCCTAGGGGACAGGAAAAAGGACTTACCTAATCCCTTTCTCCTGTAGGCCCCATCCACACTAGGTGGCTGGGTCTTGTAGCCTCTTCTCTAAGGCACTCTGGCGATTGCAGGCATTCTACACTATCAAGTGTAATGCAGGCACAGAATGCCCTGCATTGTATGTGAGGACACCAAGAGACCCCACAACCCAGAGTGTCATAGAAATGAGAAGAGTGCTGGCCACTGGAGAAACAAGGTAAGTAAAAGTCCTTTTTACCTGTACCTTAGGCATTTAACCCTTGTAGTGCAGGGAGGCCCCACTACAAGGGAGGAGTTAAGCTTTAAACAAAATAAAAGATGGCTCTCCATAGTCTTATGTTTGGACAAAGTAACACAATGTGATATCTTTAACAGCTGCGTGTAGAAGGAACCATAGCAAAAACAAAGGGGCCTTATGGCTTCAAAGCCTGCTATGCCTTCTCCAGCTAGCCATTAAAATATTACCAATGTACTAAAAGTATGATTCTTCAATTATTTTTAGGACTTCACCTTCATGAAAAATTATAAACTTTTTATAAGTATAAATCTTACTCAACAAAAATGTGCAAAAATATCTGGATGTATATACAAATGGATATAATAAAGAAGTCTAATGTGTTTTAAAAACCCTTACATCTTTGGAATTAGCACAAAAAAATCATCCTAACTTCAAACCTTTTGCTTTTATCAATGCCTAACACGATACAACATTCTGCTGATTCCATAAAATGCAAAGCACAAATTCACCCATGGCAAGAAAAAAAAAATAGAAAACCCATCCTTTAACACATCGGTTCTCAAGTGGTACATGTACCCTGAGGGTTAATTCTAATAATTTAAGAGGGGATTCTGCCTTTCAACGTAACTCTTTAAATTATATATTGGACTGATCTGAGAAATTAAAGTTCGGAAAAGAAATATACATAGTGAGGGAGTACTGGTAATAAATTATATTTGGGGTGCTAGTAATAAAGCTGACACCACCAGCTGGTACTCATTAAACATTGCCTTTCATAAAGGGCTGCATACTTTATAAAGATGATCTCATTGCAAGACCGCTACCAGTTAACAGCACCTTGTACATCTTCTTTACTCTCATTGCATTTCCTAAGTGGATGAGAGCAAAAGACGTGCTGCATACTGCAACTTGTTCAAGACAAAGTACAGGAAGAATAAATTAAATGCTTTGCAGGAGGTAAATGTCATGTGTAAGTTACTCTTCCCTATCTAAAGTCCTTCCCAAGAAACATTGCTTTAAATTTATCTTGCTGCCTGAAGACTTCCTGTCCGATCTGAGTCCTCATAGATTTCTAAAGGGCCAACTACTTCATTTCAAACTCTAGATAGCAGCACAGGGACTCCAAATTGTATGCATCAGGGGTGCAGGGAGAGAGCTGCATATTTAAAGCAGTGTGTATAGAGAAGGATGCCACGGAGGCCTAGGGAGCCTATATAATACACTCACTTCCACCACAGCTTTCAGATACATTTTCTTTAAATTAATTTGTGCTTGGATCACCAAAATCTGCCTCATTAACAAACCTGGTAAATGCTATATGAATATATAGCATATAATATATGCTATATGAATCACAGGTCCTTAATTTGTTCTGATTGAAAAGTTAAATAAGACCAGTTCAAGCAGCTATTGGTGCTATATTCAAGAGAAGTATTTGAGGGGAAATGACAATGTGAAGTGCTCTCAGGCTTAAAGTGCTTGTGAAAAAGATTTCTGTCATTCAAGATTCTACTTCAGTGCTGTATTCTTCATTTACAAGAAGAACATGATCCTTTTCTTCATAGTCAACACACAGCAAGAACCTGCAATGGAATAGACAATAGAGACAACTGTTACCAATGTTCTGTGTTTAAAGGATATATCCACTTAAAAGTAAATCATCATATCCACTGCTGCAGTTCAACAATAATATGGGTTATACTTACCTGTAGTGTAGCTCCACCCATATCCTTATTGTGTGGTCTACCCAGCACTGCACAGCCCCTCTTTAGACATCTTCTCAGTTCTGCATCATTCCACCTATGCAAGTACAGCTCAAATCCCAGCTCACCCACATCCAGTCAACCCTGTTAGGCTTCCTATGGAAGTAAATGGACTGGTAGGATGCCAGAAATGTTCCAAGCAGGGTCTGTGCAGCTCTGTGCCTCTGTTTGGCAGTGTCTACGTCTAACCATGAATAAACATGAGAGGGCTGGCCCATCCGGTCAAACACATTTGGACTGGGTGATGCTCATCTCATGTCTATGGTGAGAGTTTGTGAAGATTGTTGGTTAAGGAAACTCACAAACATGCTATGCTTTGGGCTGTTCTCTACACCCAGAGCAATTGAATACCTGCTGTTTATGGGGTTCATTGACCCTAAGAGCAGCAGCTACACAGTTTACGTGAGCATTTGACTGTTCCACCTAACACAGTGTAATGCTTATTAATAGAATACACAAAGCATCTCATGGGGAACATATCCTACTGAGATGATATGCACTGCTTTTGACAATACAGCCAATTGCTTGTGCACACTGTAGGGCCAATGCTCGTATTGTTCAATGAACCCTATAAGGAGTGAGTAGTAGACTCTTAAAAGGCTAGCTACTCTAAAGCAGTAGCAGAAGGACCTGGGCTATCCCTATCTAGCTCCTGTTATAATGGATCTTAAATTTGGGGAGCAAGTGTAGAAATATTAGCCAAATTGCACGTCAGTTTTTGTTATTGTACAACCACCTTTACCACAAGCACATAACATTCCATTTCAGTGATTCATAAGTTCATAAGCACACAGAGAATAGCATCCTCCCTTAATCTAATCAGGAACCAAAGGCTCGTGCTTTGTGTCCATCACAAGCTAATTCTACTTGACAAAGAGGCCTTTAGAATCTTAATAACATAACATCTAAATTAACTAATGAGGTATGTACAGTATATAAAATCATTTTACTAAGAAATTAGATTTAAGTGGAAATGCCACAAACAAAGCAGCCTCTTACCACACTACTCCAAATGGAATTAAGCTGAGTCCAGCTGATAACAGGAAACAAAAGCCAGGAAACCACAAGACAGTGGCTGCGTAGATGCTGTTGAAGATAGCAATGGTCAGGCTTCCAGTTAAACTCTCCAGACAGGCAATGCATGCAAACAGAGCGCCTGAAAAAGAGGAACAAAGACAATTGTGTATTACAAGGCAACAGTTTAAATGTAAACTGTTACCTGCAAAGAAAATGGATGCACAGGACGAATGGCTCTGCACATTATATACAAATACCCCCCTAACAGTGATTAGGGAAGCAACTACTGAGCAAATGTTGTTGGCAAGGCTTCATTTATATTTGTACGGGACTGATCAAGTGATAGACTCATGGGCTTATTTAGAAAAAGAAAGAACTTTTATTGTATGTCAGCACCTAGGGTCCCAGCATGACCATTCCATCAATGCAATCACTAAATGTAAGGGACAGTCCACCCAAACCTATTAGGTCCTAAAAGCCGCTTACTGCTTACTGCAGCCATACTACTGCTGTAAAGAAAAATCTGCCGCTTTATAAAGCACAGCGATGTTGTTTAATTCCAAGATTTGCATTGTCTAAATATGATGCCACCTCCTAATTAAAATGTTAGGGTTAGTTCACACCATATGCACTGCGTTCCGATCCGATTCTGGCCAGAACGCACTGCATCGAAATGTGCCTTGCGAGCCCGTGCAGGCGATCGCATTGTGGCCGGAAGGCGTGGCTACGGTGCTACTCACTTCAATGGCCCGTCACGCCCCCTCTTTCCCCACAAAAAAGTGAGCCGCCCGCAATGTGATGCAGTGCGTTCCGGCCAGAATCGGACCGGAACGCACTGCATATGGTGTGAACTAACCCTAAATGCCCCTTTTTCTCTTCCTGGGGGCCTGCCAATGAGATTTTGCTTGATTATTGTCTTTAAACCTTTATTTTTTAAATAGTTGTAAATACTTGTTTCTAATTATATGTATTTAGCTTAATATGAAACGGCGCCATTTACATTGTATGTCAGACTCAAGGTTGAGCCCAACTGTTGAGTGAGGGCTGGGATAAAAGGTGTAATTGCTAATGTGGAAGCATATAGGAAGGGGAAGGCTGAAAGGGTAACAACTGAATGATCATTACAGATCAGGGGGTAAGCGAGCGAGTATATGTTCAGCCCTTAGGTACCCATTTTAATTTTAGATCTATAAATACATAATTAGCAAATTAATAAAAAGACGCCTCGGCCTATGGCAGACTCTGATGGGTTTGATACCTCTGTATTACTGGCTCCACATACCTTGCAATCATAGCATACAGTATCTCGCTCAGCTTCTACTGAAGCACTTCGCCTATACTGACTTGTCTAAATATTTCTATGGTCCATCCAATAGAGAGTGGTTGAAAACATTAACTGTCATCTGATATACGTCAGTCTGTAGCATTGCTGCCATTTCATAGCGGAGACTTCCCCCTCAAGGACCATGTTTAAGCAGCTATCAGTAAAAAATAAAATCAAGGCAACTGGACTTACTGTATTTTTCTTGAAGACATTTCACTGGTCATCCAACCAGCTTTCTCAATTCAGAATGACTGTTTGAGACAGCTGGTTGGATGACCAGTGAAACGCCTTCAAGAAAAATACAGCAAGTCCAGTTGGCTTGACTTATTTTTTACAGATATACCATGACCTGGATGAATGAGAACCTTCACAGACAAGCAGCTATCAGGGTATCAAACCCACCAGGATCACCTGAAAACAATGTATGTGGATGGGCTTACTCTTACATTTCACTTATTTCCTATATTCTGGTTCCGCTCACAGGGAATGAATACAATGTTACCTTGTTCATTTTCCAAAACTACTTTGGACATCATTGACCGTATCACTGGAAGAGGCATTGCAGAGAACAGAAGAGGAACTCTCACTGTAAAACAGTTTCAAATATCAGACATGTTATTAAAATACCTAAAGGAAATAAAAAAAACTTTACTGATACAAACTTCAACTGCTCTTGTTATAAACTTAAATGCAAACATTTTCCATGGGTATAAGGCATATATAATGAAATATGGGCTGCCAATAAAGCTGGCTGTACACCAGAAGCACTGGCCAAGTTGCTGACCACACACCAGCTATAACATTGATGGCCATATTCATTCAGCAACAAGTCAAATACAAAGACTTTGTTAGTAGTAGCTGGAATGGTCATATCATTAGGATCAAAGCCCTCTAAGAACCCATTACACACTCATTAGGTAACAACATCTGTTTAAACTAGCTGTCCACGGCTTCATTTTCTCTTTTTCTGTCCACGGAAGAGAAAATCAGAGAAAACCATTTTTAAATCCACTTTTGACAAGCTGGGTGGTGCTTGCAGGGCCACCCATGGCTCCAATTTCAGCTAATTCAGCATTAAAGCGGATTTCCAGCTATATATATATATTCTTTTTTTTAAGAGTAAGAAAAGGTTATGAGCTCTGTTGGGTTTTATTGCTATTTGTGTCTCCAATGGGGAAGATTTCTTCTCACTTCCTTTTGTTTTCCCAGTAGAGGGAATAGGGGAACATCTCTCTGATGAGAGCACAGACATAGAAAAAGTGGTAACAGTTGTCACCAGGGCAAGTGTCCTGACTGAGCGCTTTACCCTAACTCCCTGTTGAGCGAATATAAATCTCTGCAAAAGGGATACAGACAAAAATAACAATAGTTAAAAAAAGATTCCAGAAACTTTCACACGGGCTAAACAGGAGGGGATCCGTGCACAGATCCCCCCCTGATCGGAGCAGTGTAGTGCAGATGTCACTACTGTGACATCCGTGTGCGTCCAGTTTTTTCTGCTAAACTAAATCTGCTGAACCCCATGTCAGTCTATGGGGAGTTGGATGTAAACAAACATGCGTCTATTTACATCAGATTACCCCCGATGCGGCACGAGCAGGTCCAGCGAAACGGAACACTGTTCCATTTGTTTTTCCAGACCTGGCCAGGGTTACCCGGCTATGAACGGACTCACGTCCATTTATACCCAACTGCCCATAGACTAGCATTGGGCATTCGATCATAAAAAAACTGACAGGCGGACCCGATCGGACCATCTGTATGAAAGAGGCCTAAAATAACCCAAAAACAAACAATAGTTATAGCCCTACCACGTCCTACACACAACTAAATTAGAAAAAAATGTTTCTTCTAAAGTTTCACTTTAATGAAGGCCTATGTAACTATTCTCAATATACTGTATAATGTATGTGTACTTTGTACAATGTTGAGTACTTCTATTTTAGGATAAGGTTTGTTTATCTGTAATGTTTAACTCAGAAATCTGCTGAACAGACACAAAAACTGTACTACGGTTTATTAAGAGGGATTAGAGGACATGGGACAAAGTTCAACAGGGTGTTTTGGGACAGAGCTGACATTTTTAAAATGAATTGAATAGCTGAAAAATATGATAGAGTTCAGGTGGTCAAGGCCTACCCGTCGTGCTGGCGCATATATACATTAAACCATTGGGAAGAGGGGGTAATGTTCTCCCTTCAAGTAATGCACTTTTGAGCTTCACCCTAGACTAGTGCTTTCTATGGCTACTTGCCTTGTCCAGACCCTATGTAAGTAGGTATTACTTAGTATTAGTATTAAAGCGGACCTTTACACTCAAACATTAAGTTCTACCAATGCACCCCTCTGTGTATGATGATTAATAATAACATAGACATGTCAGGTGTAAAAAGCTGTGATTCTGAAATACTTACACTTGCAGAGCATTCACTTCCTGCTTTGAAAGGGCAAAACGACTTCAGTTTGGCAAAGCAATGCACACTGGGATTACCTTGTCATCAGCAGACAGAGCATTGCTGGGAAATTTCATCTGTAATATTATGAGATCTCAGGCAAAGGCATTTTCCTCCACTGAGGTGATGTGCATGGTCACATGTCCTAGTCACATGTGCCAGAAATCCAGGAAGTAATAGGAGAGCTAGTAATTTGCCCTTAGTAAACATGGCCAGTGTCAAGAGACTGATGGAGAAAAGAGAAATAAGGTATGCAAAGAATACAAAGCCGGCAATTATCTAGAAGTATGTGTTTGTAGAATGTCATCACTAAGCATTTCCATAGGTGGCTTGTTGTTATTTTAAGGATATGGGTAAAGGGCCACTTTAACTTTTCATTTCCTAAAGCTGAATTTCAGGCATTAAATCCCACCCCCCTTATATAAATGCTATGGTAAGTCCTAAGCTAAAAGCCCCTTTTTTATACCTAAATCTGTGCTCACATGATACACCAGGTTCTTCGCCACACTGCAGAGAAGGAGGGCCCTTCTTCAGATGTCTATATCGCAGCCCGGGTGATGTGGACACTTCCTATTGGCTGTCAAGTGGCAGGGTCCTCTCAGGATTCGTTACAGCCTGGTAATGCCAGGTGACCAGTCGGAGCGGTCACTTTAAAAGAATCAGGGAGATTCTGGAGATGGGGTTTAAAGAAAATCTTTTACACTGACCATTCCGTGCTAAGTGACAAGCTCTCTTTTTCTGAGGTGCCCTTACCCCACCCACTAGTACATACAACTAAACTCCCTGTCTAAAAGCCGGGACCACAAGGTGTTTGCTATTCCCTTCATTGGCGAAAAAGCCTTTCAAAGGTTAAAATTAGCCGACAGCTTCACTTTCTAAGCTATTTAGGCCAAAATATAATTCTTCTTATTAAGAGCAATAAAAAAATGACAACGACATTTCTTTAATAGGTTTGTCCAAAGACAATACAGATGCAAATCTCCCCACTGTGCATAATTACATGTACCAGCACTATACAGGTTTAAAAGTGCCAAAGCATAACCGCCATTACAGCCCGGTTCTGCGATAAGTGATTTCCTTCAGCATTTTTCATTTATTTTCTGTGTTAATGGAAAGACACCTGCAGTCTCTTATGTTTTCTCTATTCATTAGCTCACCAGTAATGACATGGCATCAGCTAATTTTCCATATCTTAAATACATAATGTAACAAAAGCCGAAACCTGCTGGACTGAAACGTATGACAAATTGCGTATGAAAATATATTTGGAGGTGACATATTTATGTAGACGAAGAACAAAGCAAACAATTTTTTCAATCTTGCCATCTCAGTATTAAAGGCCCCCGCAACCGGAACTAATATTGAACTTTCTGCTGCTCGCAAAATGAAAGTATATACAGTATAAAGCCAAAACTTTTTTTGCTTTGGATAGACTAAGGAAGGGTTAAAAACTAGGGATGCACTGTTACCGATACCAGTATCGGTATCAGTGCCGATACCAAGTACTTGTACTCGCCCAAATGCTCCGATACCTTTCCCAATACTGGAACTTCCGGTCAAAGGGAGATTTCCTCTGACCGGCAGTGCCGCAAGGGAACATGGAGCCGGGAAGCTGGCTCGATGCTGATTGGCCGGGAAGCCATCTTCCCAGTCAATCAGTGTTGAGCCGGGCAAACAAATCTGATAATATGGCGACACGACCCCCACCTTGCAGAAAAATCATTCCCCTCACATAGATCCTTAGCAGCAGTCATTACCGTACCAGTCCCTCGGCCAGCTGGGCAGACACAGCTCGTCAAGCTCTCCGGGATCTGCCCACGTCTCCTGTGTGTACAGCGCCCGCGTGATCGTCCCCCAGCCTGCTATTGCGCATGCCCAGGATTTCTGAATGAGAGCGCTGGGCGGTCTGCGCATGCGCAGTAGCAGGCTGAGGGCTGATCACAGGGCGCTGTACAGACAGGAGACGTGGGCAGATCTGGGAGAGCGGTGTCTGCCCAGCTGGCTGAGGGACTGGTACGGTAATGACTGCTGTTAAGGATCTATGTGAGGGGAATGAGGTGCCTGTTAGAAACTGTCCGATGGGTAATGACGTGCCGGTTGGCTTCCTGATTGCCCGGGAAGCCGGCTCTATGCTACCGGAATCAGTGAGTACCGAAATATAAATATCGGTACTCGTACTCGATACCGAAAAACCAGTATCGGAGCATCCCTATTAAAAACTATTTTTTTGACAGCAGTAGAGGCCAATTTAAAGCTCTGTTTCGCTGGTACATGGTCCCCCTTAAAATAGCTAAATTTGCAGAAGGAACCTCCCCAAAGTGTTTTAGGGGATGTGAAGAGGTGGGGTCAATGTTACATATATGGTGGAGCTGTCCCAAAAATCAAGAGGTTTTGGATGGGTATCTACCGAATGATTAACAAAGTATTGGGCAGGCGAATAAGATGCAACCCATGGGAGGCTTTACTTAATTTAGGCCTGGGGGGCTGTACCAACATGCAGTTTAAATGCGTGACTTTTCTATTAACAGCAGCAAAACAGACATTAGCAAAGGCTTGCACATCTAGTGCCCCCTCTATACATCAAGTAAGGAGCAAGATAGGGTGGTATATGATAAATGAAAAACTTCCTGCAATCTTAAATGACGCAATCTTTAGATTAAAGAAAACCTGGGACCCTTGGATACAAAATCATGTCAGTAGACTTTGAAATGACATTACTAGATAGAAGCTAGAGTCTGGGGATTAAGATGTAAAATGGGGAAGATATGTGGCAATGGGGGAGAGAGAGGGAAATTAATAAGGGTAGGGGTTTTTTGTGTGTATGTATTTGTCTGGGAAGGTGTGAGGAGAATGATGAATGGGGTTGTAAGGACACAAGTGAAGACGGTACCTAGAAATTTGAAAATTATATTAAGGGGTACTTATGTTTTTTTTTTATGTGTAATCTTTTGTGTATTGTATTAATGGAAAAGAATGGTGTTGAAACTTGATGTTTTAAATTGCACATTTTAAAATGATTTAAAATGAATGAAGATTATTGGGAAAAAAAACAAGTTGTTTTTTTTTTTTCTTGCCACCTGTGTTCCATCAAGGAGATTTCCCTTCACTTCCTGTCTAATAGACACTGAAGGCTGTGAGAGAAAATCCTTTCAATCCCACTCAATCCAAAGCTTTTCAATTTTTTTTAGTTTTTGATACAGTGTGGAAGGGCAAACACCTTCAGGTTTTTACTGTGGTCTGTGTGCTCCCTGGAGATATTTGCCCTTACTTCCTGTCCTTGTGAACTCCATCACTGAAGACACCTTTGGGTAGACCTGTCGTCTCTTTTTTCCTGTGTCACTCATCATGAGGACAGGAAGTGAGAAGCAATCTATTATAGCATTAAGAACTGGTTTTAACCCAACTCTGACCAATACTAAAGAAAAGAATGAGCTGGAGTTGGAAAGCAGCAGTGGAAAAATAAACCTCAGGTGAACTATGTCCACTAATAAGCCATGACATATGTAGTAAAAACTAGTGATTCGAGCTTGGAACTGGTTGTTGATACTACAATATACTGTGATAAGATCAGACATAATAACTTGTCTACCTGAGATAAGAAATCATGAATTCATGTGACACCAAGTACGAAAAACCAGCATATCAACTCACACTGCAGAATACAATGCCAGTAATGACCTGGTATGGCCTGGTAATGACCCAGAAATGTGTATGTGTATGATGCAAAACTACAACCCCCAATATCCCATAAAACAACCTTTCTGTAACTGTACAAGTCTGCATGTACACATTCCTGACATGTCACAATATACATCATTTCATTATTAAGGCCTCGTTCACATGGGCTGCAGTCTCCACCTTAATACCGATGTGGTTTCAGTGCAGTCCAATTCATTGCAATTGTCACTTTTGACAAGTAGCTGTGTCAATGTATACAGCACTGTGTGGCTGCAGTGCTGTTATTGCAGCAGGTGGGTGGGGGGGCTGTAAAACCGCACATCAACCACGTGTTATTACTGCCCCCTTACTACCCATGTGAAGAGGCCTTAAAGTGCCAATAAACTCAGGAGTTAAATCTTAAAAATACATTCAA
This sequence comes from Nanorana parkeri, assembly GCF_000935625.1. Lineage (NCBI taxonomy): Eukaryota > Metazoa > Chordata > Amphibia > Anura > Dicroglossidae > Nanorana > Nanorana parkeri. The sequence continues at coordinate 1,735,780 of NW_017306466.1, read as the reverse complement.
GTACCTTAACTATTAACAACAATGTATCTTATTTGTGTATATTTGTGTATCACTCGGCTGTAGATCCTCCAATCATCTCTGAATGGGCGCTGACACTGTCCTTCCTTCTGGAGGGGGGCTACTTTTGTTTCCCATGGTCCCTGTGTATGTTGTAATGTAGCCACCGCTCCAAGATCACTCCTGTGATGGACTACAATCTCATGTTTAGTTTACACATTTGTACTGATATTGTAGTCCATCACATTGACAGTGATGGGGAAATCTTTTTAACAGAGCCTTTGATTGCAGTAAAAGCATTCAGATGTCCCATTCATTTCTCACTCTATTTAAAACCAACAAAAAAAAATTTGGCAGGATTTACATTCTATAGGGAGGATTTCTAGTGGTAAAGGATGGAACTAGTCATTAAAGTGATATAAAGTCAAAAGGTTTTTAAGCTATTTCAAATGCTGATGAAATCATGTACAATGGATGCTTCTTCTTCATGTTTAAAAGTTTCAGTTTCCTGGAGAAGCAGCTGGTCCTCCGAGCAGTGGCCCTCATATCCTGTTTTAGGGGGGCTCCTTTCCCTTGCAGGGTCCTATGGAGCCACCCTTGTGTGTGCTAGTAACTTGTGTATGTCTCCACAAACACAACAAGGCAATCCACTCCCCTGTTCCCTACTCCTCCAAGCTAGTAGATGAACAGCTGCTGGAGGCTGCTTTGTCCATTGTGATCTTGTACTGGACAGGAAGTTCAGGGAAGCAGGAAGTTCAGGGAGTTGAGAGAGTTGGAGTCGGCTGTTTGGAAACATGATGACTGTAAGTGCTTGGAAAAAAATATAAAGACATACTTTGCTGGGCAATGTGTATTTGTTTGATCTGGATCCGTTATTGAAGAAAGCTTTGAGAGTTTAATGCTACTTTAGGAAGTTACTGGTGGAAAATAAATAGATATTTATTTCGCTGCATCACCTTGTTATGGCCTTGTATGAGTGAACAAAGACAGCAGTTACTTTCAGAAACGTGTTCCATTGGAATCTCTGATATAAGAAACGGGTGTATAATTCTGACCATAGAAATCTCAATTACTGGTGGAAATGGCTTTCAAGCACTAAGAAGCCGACCACTCACACTCGCTCGCCTCTCCTCATCTTCCAATACTTATAAATTGATGAACATGCCTTTCTCAGAACTGCAGTTTCATGACCACTGGGCATACCCATATAACAAAATGAAACTGGTTTACCACAGTGAGCCTTACCTAACATCATGGTGGTGGTTGTTGTGGCAAATGCAGCCATAACGATCCCTGCAATCCAAGACGTTATTCCAATGAAGACGATGTAGGCATCTTTCAGACAGCGTGTGAGCAGGTAAACACCGAGGAAGCTGCCCACAAAGCAAAACGTTGACAGGGCCGACCCCCATCCGATGAGTACCGGGTCCCAGCAGAGAGGTGAGTCCAGCTCATATAAAGTAAACAGGGTTACAGCTCCGAAATTAGCAAACAAAAAAGCCATAAAAGCAAACAACAGGAGGCTGATCGTCATGCGTTTCTTGCAGGACGAATGCTTAAACAATAAAAAGACCCCGGAGAAGAGTTCCTTAAAGCCTTCTTTGCTCAGTACAGGTTGATAAAATTCGGACCTTTTTACAGTTTCTTCCAGTAAAAAAATGATGTATAAAATATTTATAATGTGCAGAATTGCTGGTATGGCAAATGACCATTTAAATCCCATTGTAGTGATGATGTACCCAGAGGTGATCCCTGCAACCCCACTTGACACCCCCAAAACCATGTCAATAAAAGCTATGCGAATGTTCTTATTCTGGACGTCCTTTGCTATGTCTGCAATGTAGGAAAAACAGCCTCCGATAAATGTAGCAAAACCACCCAGGAATCCACTGAATACTGAAGACAGATACAAGATTTCAAGCGGCAGCTCAAAGAAAGCAGCTGAACAATAAGCAACGATGGTGACTAAGCCGCCTATGGAGGGCAGTAATAAAGATGCCTTCCGTCCATGATAATCGCCATAGGATACCAGTATTAAGGCCATTAGAAGACTTGGGATAAGGGAACTTAAATCCAAAGTTGTAGAGAACATAGAAGCTCGCTTCTGTACCTCCTACAAGTAAAAGAAACAATGTTTAACATTGTGTGCCCACAATTTTTTGTGTTAAGATCTACTTTTCAAATGACGAGCTACATGAGATCTAGCAACGAAAAAAAAAATCCCTCGCTCTCTCTCCTGGCTGTCTCTCTTCGCTCTCTTGGCTGTCTTTCCTCGCTCCTTCTCTCTCCTGGCTGTCATTCTTCGTTTTCTCTCCTGGCTGTCTCTCTTTGCTCTATTGGCTGTCTCTCCACGCTCTCTCCTAGCTGTCTCCCCTTGCTCATCCTCCTGGCTGTCTCTCCTCTCTTTCTTGGCTTTCTTTCCTCGCTCTCTCTCTCTCTCCTGGCTGTCTCTCCTGGCTGTCATTCCTCGTTTTCTCTCCTGGCTGTCTCTCTTTGCTCTATTGGCTGTCTCTCCTTGCTCTCTCCCCTGGCTGTCTCTCCCCTGGCTGTCTCTCCCCGCTCTCTCCCCTGGCTCACCTTGCTGTATTTTGCAAACAGTGCAGTGCAACAGGCTGTGTATACTAATATTCTTTGATGTAATACCTAGCACTTCAACCAGTATCCACCAGAAAGGTGTCAGCAAGCTTGGCTCAGTAGACTCTGGCTAATAGGTAATCGTGTGTGCACAGCGAAATAAATATACCAAAATGGAAAAAAGGGGCCGCCATTCACACCCTTTGTGATCTACCAGCATCAGCTTTGAGAGCTACTGGTAGATCACGATCTACCTAATGGGCACCCCTGCTTTAAACCATTAGCAATGCATTGCAGTACTGGGAGTGATCACTAGGTCGCGCTTGTCCACAGGATAACACAGCACTTTCACAAACAATCAATCAGACACCCGTTTCCAGAATAACACAGCACTTTTCAGAGATCGTTCAGACACTCATTCCCAGGATCCATATGAGTGACTCAGAAAGTACTGAAGACATTCAATTGGGCAACTAGTAACCTACTGTTACAAGATTATAAATGGCAACCCCATAGCACTGTATTCCCTCCATTTTATCACAACAGATTCCCTTTAACGTTCTCTTTTCTGACTGTCTTTCATGTTACACCCATATTCGGGATTTAACATGAAATATGGTCAGATCGCAACCCCCACTACACTTCCACCATCACTTACCTGAATCGCAGGCATCTACAAGTCCCATCAGCCACCGCGGCAGAGGGTCTTATAGTTCTCAATGGTATAAAAGTGCGTTGCCATCACTGCACTTGTAGTCCATCGACACTTCCTCCTGTCCATGTTACTGAATGTCCGTACATCGGTATGGACATAGACGGGAGAAAGAGTCTCCAGAAGCCAGAGCATTGCACCTGTGATCCACAGACTGCGGTTGCACTGCTTTACTGGCTCCCATACAATAAATAAATGCACCTTTTTTTTCTTTTAGAAAGAAATGTACATTTATTATTCTTTTCAGAAGGTGGAATTTCCCTTTAGATAAGGAATCTGAACTAGTAGAAAACTGAAAGTCCAGTAGAGCTCTCGGGATAGAAAGTGAAAGTAAAAAAGGTGAACAATTAGAAGTGAAAATTTGTTTAATGTACCTGGAGATTTGAAATGAGCACAAGTGTCCTAATAATGGGCCTTTTGTGTCCTATGTAAATGTGTATGTGTGAAATCAATACTACTTGGGATTAATTGACCAGTTTGTATATACCCAAGTTTTCTTAGCTTCACTTCCTTGTCTATGAAGCATGAAATATGAAGAGTCGCTTGTGATTAGATGTTGGCTTTAGCTTTGTACAAACAAATACATTTACAGCAGCAGGAAATCCCCGTATTAGACATTGCTTCACCACAAATACCCGAGATAAACCGTGTTTATAGAAGGTCAACGCCTTTTATCTCTTTTCCTTCCTCTTCCTGTCAGCCTAATGCAATCACCTCTGAACTAATATTAAGATGTATTACATGACATATACACATACCGTACTTACAAATAGAATAAAAGTGTTTAGTTTGAAATAATAAACATACAGTTAAGATGTATTAAGTGCGGAATATTGCATAACAAACAGCATAACAAAAAAAACATTATAAGGCTTCATTCACATATAGCGTTTGTATAATTACTAATATTGCTGCCCGTTATTCACCTGGACAGTCCGGGTTTTGAGTCCTGTGCTGTGTCTAGGCTTCAGCTGGTCTGAAACCCTGAAAAAGCACATACAGGACTCAAAACCCAGACTATTCAGGTGAACCTGGACAGGTGGCAACCCTACTGCCCGTGTCCCCATTGGAGAGATTCTATTCACTTCCTGTCCTACTAACAAAAAAGGAAGTGGGGCAAAAAAGCAGCAATCAAAAGCCAAGAAGTTCAGCCTCTTCCCCATTATCCTAAAAACAATAAGTTTGTCTGGAGGTCCACATTAAATTCTACACTACAGTATATAGGTCAGCGGTTCTCAACCTGTGGGTCGCGATCCAAAAGTGGGTCGCAGCCCACTGTTGAGTGGGTTGCAGCATCCACTTCTGCTGCGCTAGGTGAGAGGCTCCTCAGCCTCCTCCTTGCGCAGCAGTGTCAGTCAGCGGGAGGACAGCAGCAGCTGTGAATATAAAAGTGCCGCTATACACACTCCCTGGCAGCTGCAGCAACATCTTCCAGTTCATTACTAAGTCCTGAGTCCAGTGCGTTACTAAGTCCTGAGTCCAGTGCTCAGTTGGGGTTCACCACACTTGGGAAATGTTACCAAGGGGTCCCTGCCCTATAAAGGTTAAGAACCACTGATGTAGGTGAAAGGACAAGTAGACTGCACAAGTGAACCCTCCTCAAACGCTCTTTTCTGTCTTTCAGAGAATTAAGGTGGTCATACACTAGTAGATTTTTTTTTTTTTTTTCTGGAACGAACCCTCGTTCTATTAAGCTCTATTAAGCTTGGATACCCCATCAAGCAAAGTCAAATGTCGATTTCGAAAATCGTTCGTTAGCCATACTAACCAACCAATTTTTGAGGAACTATGGAAATAATTTCCTTTTGCGCATGTGCTGTGTTCTTGCTAACATTTTTGACAAACAAAAACCCCACTGATTTAATCGATTTTCGTCCGGACAGAGAAATATTTTCTAACCTGACCGATTGAAAAATTTCGATTACAATATCAAAAATGAAATCGGTGATGTATCATCAACTGTTCGAATTTCGTTTGCAAGAATGTTAGTGTACGATTTCCGAACAAAAATCGTGCAATGTATGGTGGCCATTACTCTCTGCTTCTCTTTTTCTTTGGCTCTCCCTTGCTTGCTTTTTGCTCTTTTTCTGTTTTCATCTTGTTTCTTTCTTCTCTCTTGTACTCTGCTCTCCATTTTCCTTCCCCTCTTTACCTTCCCTCATCCTACTCCTGTTAGTGTCCATTTAGTAGGCCATTCCAGACTCAAGTTTTCGGGATCCCTCCAATCATGGACTGGGTCCTTTCTCCCCTCTGTTTTTTGACAGCTTGTTGGGAATGTTTCCCGAGAAAACTACAGTAGGCTGTATGTTAGATCATGGTAGCCACTGACAGAGTTGTAAGAGTCCCGAAGGGATCTCATGGATATCTCCTCTCGATGCCGATCATTAATTTACCGTACTTATGACGTATTGTGTGGTGCTCCATATCTTGACTTTAGTGTCTCTTTGGCACCACATTAATTCTACTATAATATGGTAAACATGACTGTTCACATATGTGTGTTTGTGCATGTAAACCCATGTTGTAGTACACACATCTGGACATAACATGTCTGTGCTCTTCTAAATAGGGAGGATATGCACAGTTTTGGTGGCTGTGAAATGTAATTTGTGGTAGCCATGAAAACTATGGTAAAACTACGCATAAAATAAAGTTTATTTCAAATGAAATGCTGTCTGTGCTAAAAATTGGATAGTAAACAAAAGGAATATAGTTTCTACAAACAGCTAGTAATTTCCTTTACTCCTTTGTTTTCTGTATCTGCTCTCAGCTAAAGCCTAATGCCTCTTTTATGGGCCAGACTTACGTTCTCTTCGCCTCAAGTCACAATGATCACCTGACTACTGAGGCAACATTCAAGATGGTCGACAGGGTGTTCTATAATGATACCAGTGCCAGGCACTGTAAACTCTCTTATCAGCCAACAACAGTGAAGCCTCCAATCAGATAACACGGAGTAACTTTTATGACTGCATGTTTTATGGCTGCCTTGTGTACTTCACTGTGGGCACAGAGTATCACCCTGCAAAAAATTAGCTTTCTTTAAATCATTTACATAAATCCGGCGATTTATGAGAATTGGAGCAAAGAAACAACAGGGCTGGTGCCAACAGCAACAAGTGAAAGTAAAAATCTGTTTATATTGCCTTTTATGTATGTGGCTCCACTTTTTTTTTACAACAGGTTCAAAAATGAAAGTTTAATCACTTGGAAAACAAAAATTCCAAATCCAATAAAAACAGAATCGGTCATCAAGGTATGCCTAATGAGGGGTCTGTTTAGACACTTTGGGGCTCATTTAAAAAGCTGTAGCATGGCCGCAGTCATAACGCTGTTTTAAAAAAACAAGCACCACGCATATATAAAGTGCAGTAAAGTGCTTTACAAATGTGTCTACTGGCTTTGGGACTCTGAAGCCAGTGGACAGTTAAGGTGCCCATACACCTTACAACCATCACAATACTTTTGTCTTGTCAAGAATCGTACGATTCTCGGCGGGTTAGTGGCCTGCTTGTTCGACGGAAGACATGCGACCGTACAGTAGAAACGGTCGCACGCCTTCCATACACTTTGCGATTGTCGTACGATCGTGGGATTTCCCGCGATTCTCATACGATAATCGTACAGTGTATGGGCACCTTAAGGCTGGCCATACACTGGTCTATGTTTTTCGTTCAACCCACGGGCTGAGGGAGAAAAATACAGCAGATTCCTCTATCAACACTAACAGCGTGTCGATCCAAGAATCCCGCTGTTTTGCATTGTATTCTGCCTCTGTCAGAATACCCGCACAGAGCCAGCGGCTTATTGGCTGGCGGCTCTGATGGTACATAGATTTTCCGGCCAACTTCTTCAATTAGCTGATCAAGGGCTACCGACCCAAAGGGTGCCGACAGCGGCACACGCTGTGCATATTTCGTACGGTTCCTCAAAAACCAGCACAGTGTATGAGCACCTTAACAACTGAATGACTGTTCTGTACACACCTGTGCCTCTTTGCTTGCAATAGTCCTTGCTACACAAGCCATGCGCTGTCTCACCATATCCAGTCCCTGGAAATCTCATTGTCTATCTCCGGTTCTGACCTTGGCCTGTCTCTGGATTACGCTTTGGCCGCTGCCCGCCCTGACCTCAGCCTGGATTACCCTTTGCCTTATCGCTGGATAACTCTCTGACTGTTTCTTCCGTCTTCAGTCCACATTTCTGCTCGGTACCTGGAGCCGGCCTGTGGCATCACTCGGTCAGAGCATATAGTGTAAGTCCTGGGGCAAACCAAGCAACTGTAGGCGCACTTGCCTTATGGGAACGGTGGTTGCTATAGGTGAAACAACTTGTCACTATTTGCTCTGACTGTGTGCATCTGCAGCTACTCCTTACACCTTTGTTATTATTAAATCCCCCCAACCCCCCTTTAATAAAAAAAAACTCTAAATCTAGAATCTAAGTCCAAGCTCATACCTCAACCTAGTAAAAAAAAATGACACTTAGACCATGCACAATAAATTAATCCATAATGTACCTTAGAATACAGGGAGATACAGATAAATACATTCAATAAGAGAGCACATAAAGCAATGATGTGAAAAGCGCAGTGATCTATAACCACCAATTAGGTTTCACAGGTTGAGTGCAACCACAACAGTGAAAGATATTGGTTGTTATGGGTTACAGTATTTGATCAGATTGCCTGTATTTGTAGAATTTTGTAAGCAGACAATTAAGGCTCAATTGAACTGTCCATTTAAATCAGCTAAATACATTCCAGGTGCATCAAAGCGTTATTCAAAGACTAAAGGTGCCCATACACTGCACGATTATCGTACGATAATCGTATGCGATCGGGTTTTCGTACGATAATCGAGCAGTGTGAACGGAGACGTGCGACCGTTTCTACTGTACGGTCGCACGTCTGCTGTCGAACCAGCATGTTCGAAAACCAGCCGGGAATCGTACGATTCTCGCTGGTAAGTCTTGCGATGGTTGTAAGGTGTGTGCCCAGCCTTACAGCAGAAAAGCCTGTCCGCTGCCAGCATGCTGTGGAAGAAGGACCATTGCTCTCTGTATGAAAGCAGTGGTCTCTATGCAAACGTGAGACATGCCCCTTGCCAAGGCAGACCTATAGCCCTGGAATCCCAAAGCCCAGGCTCCCTTTAGATCGAAGAGTTCTAGCCCTGATTCAGCAGGGGAGGGGGAGAATGTGGGGGCCTGTTGGATCTTTGCAGAGAGACCACTGCTTGCCCACAGAGAGCAATGGTCCCACTTTGCATCATGCAGGCAGCGGGCAGGCTTTTCTACTTTCGGCTGTGGCTGAACTATAAGACTTTGATCAGATTTTGTTTTGATGCACCTGGAACGTATTTTTTAAAATTTAACCTAAAAGTTCAATTGGGTTTTACATAGAGAATAATTCCAATAAACTCTTACCTTCTGATGGATATAGCTAGGGTTGCTCTGGTTGGTTTCACAGTGTGATACGTTGTCACTGAAGGTAACAGTGGTATTAAATTCATTTTCCCACATTCTGTGATAGATGTACTGCCCAATTATTGGGAAACTGAGAAAACTTGCAAAGCAGTAAATTGCCATCACTGGCTCCACCAGCTGGAGCCGCGCCATGTTTACACCCGGTCAGTTTTTCTACTCCATAGACAAATTCTCAATCCTCTTTGCTCTTTTATCACTGTTAACAACATAGAAAAACTCATTCACTGTATTATGCACACCAGAAATAACAAAACTAGAATCCAATTGGATGCTATGGGACACACAGACCCCTTTCTATTGTTATTGCTTGTCTGGATGGAACGGGTGAAAGTAATAGGTGTCACCATAACTGGAAGTAAAGGGAAAGCTGTCAAAAAAACCAGGACGTTCAGAGTGCCCTGAAGCTATGCTGTGCATGTCGCCTCTGATTCAGAGGGTTATCTAAGCACCAGCTATTCAACGGACTGGTGCTCTGTCTTCAAGCCAGCTTCCTGTCTGTACAAAGAACTTTAATACTGCTATTGTTTCGTTAGGCAGAGCCAGCTGTCACTCACGCAGCTGGGTGGATCCAGACAGCATTGTCGGGATCCGTTGCGGCGTCTCAGTATATTGCAAGCTGTAGCTCGCGGTATACTGAGCTTTGGGTGATGGGAGGACGCTAGTTTGTGTCCTCCCGTTACCCTTAGGAGAACTATGGGGAAAAGCCCTAACCCCATAGTTCTCCTTTAATGTAGCTGCTATGCCCATAATGAGAAGGGACATTTCATTTATATTATCAGTCTCATATATAAATGGATCAATGAAAACATAACATCTTTCTGAGCACAAGGATTTTGTTAACTGACTAGATATTGTCAGTAGAAGTCTCCATGCACCGTCTGATTATGTATACATCCGATTATCATGCAACAAAACACACTGAACACAGCAGGGCTAATTAACTGACTTGCTAGCTAAGAATTTATATACAGCATTATTAGACACTGGCTGCTAATCTATATGGTATTCTATTACTTTTAAATATCTTTAATTAAAGTGGTAATAGCATAAGATGCCAGGCCAAGCTGGCTCTCATTCCACAGGCTGCTGGCATGAGGCATTCCATGCATAAAGCCCAAACTTTTTTTTTTACATTTGAAAAGAATTGGGAAGGCTTAAAATCCCTATTAGGATATTTTCCGCTGACTGTGTCCTCCTGGGGAGATTTCCCTTTGCTTCTTGTCTGGAAGACACAACAAGAAGTGAGAGGAAATCTCCCCAAACTGAGTGGAATTCCCCATCTTTGACAGCTGCCCCCAGAACATTTTTCCGCTTTGGAGGATTTGCCTTTACCTGTTGCTGCCATGACAAATGTAGGCTTTCCCCTTATTTTCTGTCTCAGTGACAACGATCTTTAGGGACAAATACAGAGATGTATCTCCCCAATGAGATGAGGGGACAGAGTGCAATTAAAATTGGCAGAGGGTTTAACTCCCACATACTCTATCCAACATGAATAACTTCAGCCTATACATACAATTAAATGGCTCATGCACATGGTCATGAAAAATAAAACTGCATTTTTTTTTTAGCGATCTGAGTGCAGGTGCATTGTATTCTATGGGCCCATGTACACAGTGCGAAAAGATTAGTAACTTTGTTCTGCATTCCGGTCTGTAAGATCAAAATAGAAAAATCTCCAGGACGCAGGAGGCTCTAGGACGCAGGAGGCTCCAGACATCTAGCTTCTTTTGTTGCTAGGGCACAGGAGACTCCAGCCACCTAGCGTCTTTTGTTGCTAGGACACAGGAGGCTCCAGCCACCTAGCTTCTTTTGTTGCTAGGGCACAGGAGACTCCAGCCACCTAGCGTCTTTTGTTGCTAGGACACGGGAGTCTCCAGACATCTAGCTTCTTTTGTTGCTAGGGCACAGGAGACTCCAGCCACCTAGCGTCTTTTGTTGCTAGGACACAGGAGGCTCCAGCCACCTAGCTTCTTTTGTTGCTAGGGCACAGGAGACTCCAGCCACCTAGCGTCTTTTGTTGCTAGGACACGGGAGACTCCAGCCACCTAGCATCTTGAGTTGCTAGGACACAGGAGGCTCCAGCCACCTAGCATCTTTTGTTGCTAGGAAACGGGAGGCTCCAGCCACCTAGCGTCTTTTGTTGCTAGAACACGGGAGGCTCCAGCCACCTAGCGTCTTTTGTTGCTGGCACAGAGGAGGCTCAATCTGCTAACAGCCTAACATCCAATAGGGCACCTTTGCGCTACACACTACATGCATGTGAACGCACAAACTTTACATGCGTACAGGGTACAAAGCACTTTTTACACAAGATCTTACTGCCAGCTTCTGCTGTTAAGATACTGTGTATTATTTGTACCAGTTGCCTATTTTCATACAGTCGTGTGCATGATCCCCAAACATTAATAATATCAGTATCGCTCTATAACACGGGGGTGGTGGTGTGGGGAGGGGGGTGAATAAAATGCATCTGGGACAAACTTTGTATCAACTAAAGCACATCCAATCAACTTTAAGTTTCTAAACTGTGAGGAAAAAATGAAAGATGGACGCTGAGTGGTTGCTATGGGCAACCGCAACAGTTGAGCTAGAACTTGTCTCAGACACTTTTTAGTATTTCCCCCTAACAGGTCTGATATAAATGAAAAGTGTGCTAACTGAAGCAGTTCTTATTCCTAACAGTACAATCTCTGGTTCATTTTTACACTCGCTCCATTATGGTGACAGCTCACAGCTGGAAGCACACTATTGGCCTGAAAAAAGTCACTAGCAGGGGTAGGCAGTATTGGAAATACAGCTGTGGGGAAACTACAAATCCCATCATGGATCTGATTCTAGGAGTCATGTCTGTGGCTGTAAGAAGCTTGCAATGCCTCATGGGATTTGTAGTTCTAAAACAGCTGGGATGCCGATGTTGCCTGCCACTTCACTAATGTGTAACAAATGTATCCGGACCTTCTTTGTGCTCTCACAGTGCAGCGGAGGAGACGAAGAAAATCTCTGTATACAAGGCGGAAATCCTGACAGCACCCCATCCTGCTACACTGCGGACACATGATCTATGATATTGGTATCAGGTACAATGAACATCCCAGGAGTGGGGCAACATACCGGACCCTATAGAGAAGTTATATGTTTACGATAAGATATTTCTAGGACGATGATCATAATAATTCTAGGTCCAATCTCTAGAGAAAAAAACACTCTATATATAAGAATGTATCCAAACTGCAGCATTTGTCCATGGCAACCAATCAGCTTCTACCTTTCATTTTCAATGCTTAACCGAACAAATTGAAGAGATAATCTGATTGGTTACTATGGGCAACTGCTTCAGATTCTCTTTGTTCCAGTTTAGATAAATCCCCCCACAGAATATAAATAGAGAATACAGTACAGGATCCGCACCCACAACTGACCTCTGCCATCAGCAGTACTTCATCCTGAGCCTCCCCGGCTGTCACACATGTCACCCCCGGACCCCTCCACTTCTCCCTCCCCCTGTCACCCAGCGCAGTAGTTGTTGTTCCCGGAGACCCCTCCCACCTCCCGTGATAATTGGTGAGATGTACAGCCCCGCCCATCAGCTCAGGCTCTGTATGTCGTCGTAGGGAGGTTCCGGGTGTCAGTAGGCGAGCCCCGCCCAGTAATGTGATGTAACGTGAAATGTTTCTAGAGCTGCAGGTGAATGAACTGGGGGAGAAGAGCGAAAGAGGAAGCAGAGAACAGAGAGATAGGGGGGGGGAGGTGTGAATGTCAGTGCCATCTATAGGGAGAGGGACATTGCAGGGGATACATGTGTAGCTTGGTACATATCATTAGCAGGTACTGCGGAGCTGAGGTAGTGCAAGTAAAAAACTGCACCACAACTTACATTACTGCAGCTCCGTTGGTAGGTGCAATGGGGTGCCATTCAGAATGAATGACACTGCATTGCACCAGCACACAGAAAGAGGAACGTCACCCCCCATTCTCCCCTTATTACCCACACTGGGTGCTTTTTCACCTTCCCATCCACATTTTGTGAGCTGACAGAAAGTGGATGGGGAAGGTGAAGGTCTGTTGTAACGTACAGTTTGCTGCACCACAAAAAACATGGGAGGGGATTTATCAAAACTGTAGCAGACAGAAACTGAAGCAGTTGCCCTGGGCAACTAATCAGCATCTCTCTTCAGTTTGCTCAGTTGAGATTCGAAAATAAGAGAAAGAAGCTGATTGGTTGCAGTGCAAATCTGCTTTGGATTTTGTCTGCTCCAGTTTTGATCAATACCCCCCATGGTGTCCACTGGCTCTTAACCCTATCACTGCCAATGGGGTTTTTACACACGTTATAATCCACATTTTAGGCCTGAAAAGTACTTGAAACCCGGTAGGTTATATGTTTCCTGAAAGCACAGACCCTGTAGAACAAAATACAATACAGAGCTGGGCAGGGAGATTTGTAAGGACCGTACACATCTCCCCGCCCAGCTCTTGGGATGCTCTGGCCGTCATCCCACCCAGTTCACTGAGGTCATTGGTTGCCAGGAGCTGGGCTGGACACTCTGGCCGGCCTGTCGCCAAGCTCCTGGCTATATTACAGACAGAATACATGTATATTGCAAGAATCATCAAGCATGTATGACTTTAGGGTGACTAAGTGACTGTAGTACTCTTAAGTTTCTTCCACTAACCCCCAAAAACAGACATATTACACATAACTTCAATTTCCAGACACCAGGTAAACATTTATATAAGAAAGCGCTATTGGGAAAGAACATTTAATAAAAGCTTTCATAAAAGCCATTACAAGCTCCCTCATAAGACTCTAGTTGTAGTCAATGTAAAGTTGCACTTGTCCCCTATTCTTACTCTCTGCGGTCTATGCCATGACTTTGTTCTGCTCTTCGGCCACTCTATTAAACTGACTTTGCTAACTGTCAAGATGAAAAGCCTAGAGAATAGCTTTGTGGTTCATTTTATAGCTTATCAAGACAAGAGGCACTTTTCGTAGAAAATTGTTTAAAGAATGTGGGAAAGTAATCTGAACTGTAAAAGGTTGACAGGTAATTGCAGCCATATTAAAGTAATCAGAAGTTCATGTGCTTCCTCAGATATCACTACAAAAATAGTTCAACTAATGTAAAATAATTGCAGCTTATTACATCAAATAGTTTAATGTGGGTCACCCTCCTCTTCATGGACCGCACTAAAACACCATTTTTAGATGGCCTTATTGAATACTTCTGTAGAAATAAAAGAAATGTATAATAGGTAATGTGAAATTAGCAAAATTAGATCCCTTGTAAAGGGGTAAATAGTGTAGATGCATGCGCAAATCTTCAGCCAGATGCTTAACCACTTTCTGTCTGGAGCAATTTCTTACTATTTGCGCACACATGATAAAATCAGAATTTTTGGCTAGAAAACAGCTCCAGACCCCCAAACAATGATATATTTTCTGAAAGCAGAGGCCCTGTCGAATTAAAAAATGCTAGTTGCGATTATTTATGCCACATGGGTTTTGCTTTATCAAACCAGTATTTTTAGGATAAAATAAACTAAATTAAAATGTAGTGCGCAGAAACAATATAATACCCAATGTTTTGGTAAAATATAAAAGACGGGGTCACGCCGGGTAATTAGATACCAAACATGTCAAGCCTTAAAATTGCGTTGGCTAATGAAGCCGCAAAAAACTTAAATATCAAAAATGTCCCATAGGGAATACTTTAAACACATTTACCGCTCATCAGTGTAGTGCGAACAGTGATTTACAGCAGTAGAATTATTGCTCTCACTCCGACGTTCGCGGACTCTTTCAGACCCCTAATGTCACCTAGGGACCCCAAAGAAGCGGAGGAAGCAGAGATCAGCTTCCCCAGCTTCTTCTCCTGGCTCTAAGAGCCAGAGACTGTAAATAGTGTGTATTACATCACTTTCGGGTCCAGTGATCCGGCTTCCAGCCGCTGAATCTCTCTCCTATCATTGCGGGGAGTCCCGCTGCACGGGGACAGCGGTGCCCGGGAAGCCAGCGATGGCTGCGGCAGGGGGGAACAAACAATCCAAATACTGGTACCTTTTTTTTAGAGTCATTTGACAGTTTTTCCTAAAACAATGGATGGGTTTCTGGAGGGCTGTGCGGGGTGTCAGGTGCGCTATGTGGGGTCTCACCTGGGGTCCGTAGGATCTCGCGGGTGGCACAATCACTGTAAGCAGCACTGTGGTTCCCCACACACACAGATTGAAGCACTAGAGGACCCGATCACGGACCGGGAAGTCCTTTTCGCCATCAACTCTTCTGGTCTTGAAGTGGTTAAAGAACAACTTGCACCCCTTCTAGCCGCCTCTTTTAATTACATCAGATCTGGGGGTACCCTAAACTGAGACTTCCTCTCTGCAACCATTTGCATGATACCCAAACCAAACACAGACCACTCTGAATGCCCAAACACTGAATGTAGATGTAAAATTACTTGCTAAAGTTTTGGCAAACAGATTGAATCAAGTGATTGGGCAACTAGTAACACAGGACCAGGTAGGTTTTATACCCAGTAGACAAGCAGGGGACAATGTCCGCAGGATAACCCTGCTTACCCATATTGCCCAGGCACAACGCACTCCCGCAATGCTCCTGTCCTTAGACATCAAAAAAGCCTTCGACACAGTGTCTTGGCCCTACCTCTTCACCACCCTTCGACGATGGGGTTTCGGCCGACACTTTCTCACATGGATATCATCGCTCTACAACAAGCCCACAGCACATGTAAAGTATTCAGGTTATCGCTCACCGACATTCAACATACTTAGAGGAACCAGACAAGGTTGCCCCCTGTCACCGCTACTTTTTGCCTTACTTCTAGAACCTCTGGCCTGCAAGATTAGCTCTTCCCCTGACATCTCTGGCATATCCTACGCCAGTAATACCCATACAATTTGCCTGTTTGCTGATGACGCCCTTCTTACCCTCACAAACCCCATTATCTCTCCCCCTAACCTTAAACACATCCTTAACCAATTTGCCTCCATATAGGGACTTTGTGTAATGACTAAAAATCTACGGCCCTTAACATCTCTCTTCCAGCTCAGTTAGTTGAGACCTTGAAAACGAGCTTCCCGTACCGCTGGTCTTTATCCACACTCCCTTACCTAGGAGTACAGCTAACCTCGTCATACCTCACACTTTATAGAGCAAACTACCCAGCCCTGATAACAAAACTAATGAACCTCCTTCAAACGTGGGCCGAAGCCAGCCGAAGGATCAGCCGAAGCTATGGCTAGATCCTTCGGCAGCTTAGTGAATAGACCCCTTAATAATTATTCCAACAAGAAAAGCAGACAACTAAAACATTTAGGAGGTAAAGGTCACAGGCAGGTTCCTGGTTTTATCACAGGCTAAAGGCGAATGTGTTTCCTGCCAAAAAACTGAACATAATATGCGGATACAGCTAAATATCTGCTGGCAAAGAAAAAGCTGTCAGCTTCATGTCTGAAGCTGACAGCTTTTTCTCTATTCAGATCGGCATTTAATAGGTTACATAGCAGGGAAATCCTCCCCGCTGTGTAACCTGTAATGGACAGAGCGCCTCAGCAGTGAAGAGCAAGTGAGGGACAGGGAGGCTCCTCCATGTCGTCTCCCTTCCTCCTTTTCACTAGCTTGGGGACAGGTTGGGGCTTCATCCGGTGGGGCGGGGCTGGGGAATGTCTCACCCGGAGCAAGAGGTACCGCACGTCACTGCCTTTAAATACAATAAATGTGGGTGTTTGTGGTCTTTTTATTCAATTCTCCAAGACGAACTTAGATACTACAGTTTAGCAGGCAGGGACCTATATAAATTGTTGTGCTGTCAAAGCACACAATTATACTACTGTAGTTTATGTCACAAGTGACGATAGTGGCACAAAATGGATTGGACTTGAAGTGGCGAAGGCATTACCCAAATGCATTCGAACTGGGGGGATCCGGGAAGTGAATATCATTCATTTTGATTGCAAGAAGTTGGAAGTTTTGATATCAGAGAACTGTATGTAGCATTTACCACTGCATAGTTTTGTTTTGTACTGTGATAAGACTGCTGCAAATTGGTTTGGAGTCTGTCAACTGGAATGTGAAGAATCCACCTCTGTGGCCAGCCATGCACAAGAACTGCTTTATCTTGTTAATAAACCCAGCAAATAATGTCCTTTTCTTGCTTAATAATCATAATACTACAACATCATTATCTTTATTATGAAACATAATAACATACTGTTCTGTAATAGGGAAATGGTCTGGAAATCCAACTCCCCTCACTTAATGTGTAAAAAAACATTATTATATTTGTTATTGTCACATCTCGAGGAGCATTCACTATGCAATCAGTATCTTAGTCTCACTGGAGCTCTGCCACCTGCTGGTTAATATCTATTAGAAAAGAAACCCTACTATGCAATACTAGTATCTAAAATCAGTAAAATATCTTCTACAGTGCAATTTAAAAAAATACACATATATATGTAAACACACATATGGTTCAGAAACTCAATGAACATTAACACACAATTGGCAGTACAGTGTGTCATGGTACCATTTATTGTTAATGGCTTTCAAACACGATTTGTCCAAAGCAGCTACATATTGCAGCACTATGCAATACACAGATATAAACATGTCTGTGAAGGTTCTCATTCATCCAGGTCATGGTATATCTGTTAAAAGAAAGTCAAGGCTATCTCCACTCATGCACTCATCGACTGCTGGAGAGAGATAAACCCTCACAAGGTAGATTTTACACATTACTCCCACCCACATGACGTATTCTCCAGAATAGATCATATTCTCGTCTCCTATCATGCAATCAAAAATCCTCCCCATCCCATGGTCAGACCACTCTGCGGTTACCCTACTTCTCTCAGGTATTTCCCCCCCCAAACAAACCCTTCACATGGACCTTGAACGACTTCCTGCTGTCAGACCCCACACTCCAGAGCACTATAGCGTCCTACTTGTCTGACTATGTGGAACATAATCAAACCCCAGACATAAACCCAACATTGCTCTGGGAAGATCACAAGCCGGTACTTAGAGGTAAACTTATCCAACTAGCATCCAGTGTGAAAAAAGAAAGACTCAAACGTCTGGCGTCCCTAGAGCAAGATTACTACTCCTGCGTCTAAACCTTCACCCACTACCCCACACCGTCCAATAAAACTAAGCTGGAAACTGCACGCCACGCTCTGAACCTCCTACTGACCGAACACGCAGCCAAGCAATTACATCGCACAGCCCACAAATTCTACCTCAAAGGTAATAGAGCGGACACCCTATTAGTGGCCCACCCCTCCCTGCTCAATCCCATCACCTCCTCCTCACTTCGTCTCTGGGACTCCCTTAACAAAACTAAGAACCTAACCTCCCCACAATTGCCGTTACTGTCTTACTTGCAAAACCCTAATTTCCCACCAGCTTCCTCTGACCCCTCTAGCTTCAAAATCTTGTCTGACAAAGGCCTTACTCAACTCAGAAAACTCCAGACCACCACAGGTGTGAAACCTTTCCCGTACCTCCAAGAACATTACAACCTACCTGCTAAAGAACTCTTTCGATACCTTCAAATTAAGAACTTCATTCTCACCCATACGCGACGATTGTCCCCAACCGAACCACTAAGCCCATTTGAACGAATTTGCCGAGATAATCCCCATGCCCCCGGAATCATATCTACAATATACAATCACCTACTGTTACCGCCTGACCAACCTTCCCCATCCTACACATCCCAATGGGAGCAAGATCTAGGGTCCCCTCTGGAGGACGACATGTGGCAGCAATCCTGGCACAACACGAAATCTATTTCACGCTGCGTCAGTATGTTGGAGATCAACTATAAAGTGTTACTACGATGGTACATGGTACTGACGAGGATTGCGAAATTTCAACCGCAATCCTCTCCACTGTGTTTTCGGAGATGCCAGGACCAGGGATCCTTCTACCACATATGGTGGCAGTGCCGGAAATTCGCCAAGTATTGGGACCGTGTATTTCACATCCTTTTATCCCTATTCCAACGAACCATATGTAAAGATCCAACTTTCGCCCTCCTCAACTGTAAACCGATAGGTCTACCTGTAGTTGAATTCAAACTGAGCCTCCATGTCCTCACGGCGGCTAAACGGGAAATAGCCAAATCATGGCTAACTACTACGCTTAGCATATCTAGCCTCAAACGACATGTAAACTGGACAATGTCGCTTGAGAAACGGACAGCGCAAGTTGAAAACACCATGCAGAAGTATGAGAGAGTATGGTCCCCTTGGACTGAAGGATTCATGCCATCTAACATAGATTGCCGCCTTCTCACTCCGTGATGGGTAGCTCCCTACTGCTCCCACAGCCTTTAACCCTTCCACGACCATAGCCAGACTATCCCCATCCCTCCCTTTTCACTTTTCACCCATCTACTCCCCACCCCTTTGATGTTCTCTTCTGACCCCACTCCCCCATGTCATCATTTGCACTACTGCCAGCATACTCATTGAAACCTGGTTTATTCTTGCTACCACACCTCACTACCAAACCCCCTTTGCACATTTCTTCTACCCCATCACCAGCAAGTTCCCCCAGACATAACCTGGGTACTTGCATGACTAGAACTTCACTGATAATATATCCCCTAAGCTACCGAGAAATGCACATCCAAGCGCTTATATTGTCTAATCTGTAAATCTACAATGGTAGATGTTCCTACATTCCAGGATTCGACCCGTGCATGTAATACTGTCAACTACATTGATGCAAAGTGAATGTTACATGCTTTGACTTATCATTTTATTGGCATTCTATTGCTTCCTACCTTAAATAAATAAAAATATTTGGAAAAAAAAAAAGTCAAGGCAACTGGACTTGCTGTATTTTTCTTGAAGACGTTTCACTGGTCATCCAACCAGCTTTTTTTCCTGAATTGAGAAAGCTGGTTGGATGAGCAGTAAAACGTCTTCAAGAAAAATACAGCAAGTCCAGTTGCCTCTACTTATTTTTTACAGATACAGATAAAAACAGTACAATGCATTCAGTGGCGTAACAACCAGGGTGCACTGGCCCCGGGCGTGAAGTGGAAAGGGGGCGCCGGCCGAGAATGGCACTTTTGGCTAAATGCCAAAAGTGTAATTTTCCTGCCGTTTTGTCGGCGTAGCCGTGATTCCTTTCTGCCCCGCTGGGCGCTGCTCTTTGTCCCAGCAGAGGAGAGAAAGTGACAGACGGCCGAGCGCTGCGGGAGGAGACCGCCGTGATCGGCCGGTGACTCTCCTCCCACACCGCTCAGCCACCTATCACAGTGCGGCAGAGCGGTGTGGGGGGGGGGGGGGGGGGGGGCGGCGGG
>NW_017306466.1:1615155-1715624 GCF_000935625.1 Nanorana parkeri | reverse complement strand
GGGGGCGGAGACAGCGCTGTCACAAGAGGCTGAGCTCTCCTCCCTGCACCGCTCACTCAGCCTCCTGTGACAGTGTGTCAGAGAGGAGAGTGAGAGCAAACACTCAGCGATCCGTGATCGCTGAGTGTTTGTAAATAATTGAGGCTATGGTGTGGTTACTGTATCCTCAATTATGAATGAATGGAAGTGATCTACATCACCTCCTGTTCATTCATAATTGTGGTTATAGTAAACATACTCTGTCCTCATGTTATCAATGAACAGGAACACTCATAGAGGATTCCTGTTCATTGATAACAGGGGACACAGAAAAAGAGATTGAGGACTCTGTGTTCTCAATCTCTTTTTCTATTTTAAAAGGAAAATATCAGGGGTCGGTTTAGACCCCTGATATTTCCCCAAAGACCATAAAAGTAAAGTAAACAAATAAAAAATATTTAATAAAAAATGAATTAATAAAAAACAATTACAAAAATTAAAAAGTTTATAAAAAATAAATAAAATAAAATATTTAAAAAATAATAAAAACATGTGTGGGGATGGGGGATGGGGGGTACAGTTCAGGTGGATTTTTATATAATGGGGAAGGGGGGGGGGCAAAAAAAATTCTGCCCCGGGCGCCCATAACTCTGGTTATGCCACTGAATGCATTAGAAAAAGGTGCTTGTCCTGTTGTGGTGCATTGGCAGGCCACTCAAAATGAATGAAACATGCTTGCGGTAATGCGATGCACCACAATGGTGTGAAAAGACCCTGAACACACTTATGGGTCACCTGCAGAGAGGGAGATCTCCAGTGGGCCAGTCCAGCCTTTGCTGTTGGCCCACCTAAGAAAGGCATTGTCCTGTAATACCTCCCCTTGATGCTGGCAGTGATAGGCAAAATTGTTTGGGCGGGGTCATGTGAGATTACCCTCACCTTGCAGCCATTACATCCTAATGCTGTAGCACCTGGGTAAAAGGGGACCTTAAGATTCCAATAAGTGAGAGCTTTGCAGTAATTATCCTGATGTTTGTAGCACTTTAGCGCCTCCACTCAAGGCCCCTTTCAGATGGAAGCCTTCAGTTCCGATCCGCAGGGGATCCATGCACAGATCCCCTGCTGATCGAAAGATATGTCACTGTTGAGACATCCATGGCCATCCTGTGTTGTCCTCCATCGCAACATAGAGGAAAAAAATTAAATTATCAGACCCATGTTGGTCTATGGGGAATCAGATGTAAATAGACATGTGTCCCTTTACATCACATTACCTCCGATCTGGAACGGTCAGATACATCGTAATGGAATTCTGATATGTTTGTTTTTCTGGACCTAGCCAGAGCTGAGGAAACTGGATGTAAACGGACGCACGTCTGTTTAGATCCTGTTGCCCATAGACTAACATCGGGCTTCCAATCAGGTCCACCTGAAAAACTGACAGGCACACTGATTGGAATGCCCGTGTGAAAGGGGCCTAAAGGGTTCTTGAGGGACTTGCCAATATAAAATTCCTAGTCTCCACTTTCTCTCAAAGAAAAATAGGCCCCTACATTTGAAAGTAGTTTCATTGCTTTTCTTTAAACTTTGTAGGACAGGTGAACAAAAGAGGTGGAATATCCAAAACTCTAACACTAACTCCTAGAACTCCTCAGTCAGAAGCCACTGTGTAGGTCTCGGCATCCAGAAACATCCAACAGCTTCCTCTGGAGGGCAGCAGACGAGCAAGTCCCACGAGGCCCTGCAATGACTCTATCAGCCACAGGCATGACTCCCACATGCAGATGCATTATGGGATTTGTAGTTTCACCACAGCTGGGGTGCCAAGGTTGCCTACCCCTGCTCTAGCAGGTCTCTTAGGCCCATGTGGCCTCCAGGTACTTAGCCTGCTCACACAAAGGTACAATGCTCCCTAGGCCTAGGCTCCAGCCCTGGGGGTGCAATCTAGGTACACAAGCTTCTCACAGGAGACTCTCTTCAGAGCCTCTCACTAAGGCTAACAAAGGATTTCCTCTCCACAAAGGGGAAGGGGTGAAAAAACTTCCAGAACAATGCCCCCGTTTTGTCAAAGCAAGATCCAACCAACTGATGACAAGCTGACCAGCTAGAGAACATATACAGTATGCTGTTCAAGAAGCGCATACATTGCACATGATGTGCACTGAGTCACATTTACACTCAAGGAAGACATTATCCCACAATTATCACAATACAGCAATGGTGGCCACACAGTATTCAGACTTATTACCTTTTATCTACAATTCCCACCCCGGTCACAGTACAGCTGCAATACCCTTACTTATTACATACAGCTATAATACTCTCAGGTATTACAATACCGCTAGAATACCCACAATTATTTCAGTACCAGTACCTGCAATTATTACAGCATTGCCATAATTCCCACAGTTATTGCAGTGCCTCTATAATACGGCATCTATTATTATAAGTCATCTCCAGGCACTTACACAGTTTACATAAAATACATTTCACGATTTAATGATTTGTTAATAAACACAGGGCTAAATTAATTTGTGTCTTTTATATCTGCCCGGAGTTCAGCTTTCAATTACCAATTACAAATATCATAACAATGTATTAAATCTTTATGTCCCTTTGTTCAGCATTTAAATTGCATTCGATTAAGTAGCAGCAAACAATAACAGTATAGGCATATGCAGTGCAAGGCATATGCAGAGTCTTTCATGAAACAAGCACATTACATCTGGAATCGGAAGTAAAGCATAATTAATATAACTGCAGGACACAACATCAAAATGACTTAATAATTAGCAGAGATGAGATGGTTTCAGACTCCAGTGGGAAAATGAACTGGGATCTAAGGGATTATAATTTGACAGTATTCAGGGTGATTAAAAAGTTGGAATAGACAAATTATTCGCAAATCACTAATGCAATGTGAGTGGCCACACAGAGGAGCTAAAATTCAAATTTCCACGCACGTACCTTGTAAAATAAGAAGCACAGAGACACTTTATTTTTTGGAAAGGGGTTGTTATAGTAGTAAAAAAATTAATACAAAACAGTAAGTAATCAGTCCATACATAAGACAATGGGGTTGATTTAGGGAGTAGAGGCTGTTCACTTAGGAAAGCAAATGTCACCTTATTGACTAAGTGAACATTCACTTTTGCTAAGTGAACAATCTCTACAATCTCTTTCCTTTATCAAATTGACCTAATTGGAGACACACACACATATGCATATATGTGTATATCTATTTACAGTCTATAGTTACAGGTGACCAGTCTCTGAGTATTTTTGAACATGCAAAATATTTCATACATAGAGGGGTGCATTGGTAGAGTTTGGTTCTTGAGTGTAAAGGTCCACTTTAATGTCGCTCATCCCTACTTGTAACTGTGTTAACATACAGTATTCTTTTCAAATTTTGTGTGGATGTTATTTTTGGGAATCATCCAAGTGTAGCACATTTGTTTGAATTATTTAAAAGCAAGTGAGCCTTGTTTTTTATATCCCACATATAGCCCATTAGAGGTGGTGACTGCAGCCAATTCTATCACAAAGAAATTCATTTAAAGCAACGGCTTGATCGGAATTGTGACATTTCTCTCCATCAGCGCTCTGCCTGTGACTTGCTGTACTCTTATTTGCCCTTCATAGAATTGTCACAAAATATTTCCAATGCCACCGTTTCCTTGAAGGAATGTAAAGAATCCACTGATCTTTTTCTTCAAAGCCAAAATAATCTCAATGTTCAAACAATACTTTTGCTTGGATGAGCTCTCGTGTAGTTTTAAGTGTCCTTTTCCCCAAATACCTCCTGACGCAGCTAATACTTTCCAGGCCGCTGCTTTGAAAAGACATGTTAGAACTGGCATCTGTCATGGGACTTCAGATATGCCAGGGCAATTTCCTAAACATTTAATCAAGGCAGGATTTAATGAAGGATCAGCATGGAAAATGTTCTACTTAACATTTAGCAGAAACACGGATATCTGACATACTTGATATATTTGCCATTACATCCAAATTTTACATTTTTGTTTTTCTTCTTTCAAAGGCTAAGACCATCCAAAACTGATCTCTCATTCTCTTGCTATTGGGTGGAAGAGGTGACTGCAAAGGCCGTATATGTATAAGCTGGCAAGTGGGATATAATTCAAGAACAGCTAGTCTGTGATTGTGTATGCAAATGGAAGATGCCTGCTTTATGTGGGTCACTGTAAAGGTCTCTATGCTGACTAGGGATTTTGGCAAAATTCACTTTGCTATTGCCCAAAATTTTGGTGAAATTTGCTTGAAATTAAATTTATCTTTAAGAAAACCTTTCCATGTTGTTTTTGTTTTTTCTTGTTTTGCATTTTTTTTTCTTTTGTATTTTATTACTCATTGATTTGTTATCAAAACGTAATAAATACACAGAATAGAAAAAAAAAACACACATACATTTTTGTGCACTGCTACTTTAAATTTTTTAGATGGCTCTTTTTTCAATTTTTTTGTGTGAAAGCAAAAACATTTAATAACAATAAAATACACAAGAAAAACCTGGAAAAAAAACACATACACATTGCTTTGCTGCAACGCACAGTAACACACATTTTACGCACATTGGTATGATGTCATGCTATTCATTCTGGATGGGACCCCAACGCGCCTGGCCAACAGACATGCATTGCACTGTGTTGCATTGTACTGCAGTGGGCTGGCAAAAATGCTACATGCACCTTTGCGCATTAAGCAGCTCATATAAATTAATAGGTTGCCATATTACAATGCACACTAACGCGTAGCATAATGTGCATAGTGCAGCACAACTATGTAAATGGGCTCTTCAACCTTAAAAACAACACCAAAAAAAACTATCTATCGTTAACTCCAATGCATGTAGCCGAAATGGCCAAATTTTCCTAAAATGTCCTGAATGTTACTGGAATTTCGGCAAAGTAAAAACAGTACATTTCAGTTATCCCTAAGGGCCTATTCAGACTATTAAATGCACATTACTGCAACATATGGCAATGCACCATTCTATGTGCGGTGTGTTACGTTGACCTTCATTGTAAATGGCACCTGAACACACATAACATGCATTTTAATTGGTCCGTAAAGTACATTGGCTCTAATAACTATATTGAGACACACCACAAACATAACGAGTTTAAGGAAGAAGAAGATCGCATCAAGATGCATCACATAAGGTAAGCCTGATGGACTGCAGTACTTGTAAGTTACTGTAAATGGCAGCAGACATGTTAAACTCCATATAGTTGATTTTTTTGCATATATCTACTGCTAGCAAGCAGTAGATATATGCCACAATATGAAAAAAAAAGGTGGCCAAATATGAAATACTTACCTGTGTCTGCACCGCGCGCTACCAAAGATCCGAATGACCGTACAGGAGGATGATGTGGGTAGACACATGCGCACTCCATATCACCAGTGGGGAGAAGAGACTCAGTGGAAGTCAATGCATGCAGCCGTGTGTGCGCAAGTCGGACAGACTCCTTGGGACAGGAAGAGACAGCAGTCTGCGCTGGATCAGAGACCGGCATCAATGCTGGAAGGACTACTGGAAACGAGTGGAAGGAAGCAGAAGATCGTATCGAGAGGCATCACATAAGGTAAGTATTAAAATCAGAATTAGAATGAGAAAAAAAAACATAACTTTAATGTCACTTTAATAGAGGCAAATAGGCTGTTGACTTAATGAGGGAATTTGCAGTTTGCATAGAACATTTCCTCTTAGCTTAGTGAATGAGGTGAAGGTCTGCTGATTCCACCATCCAATCGTGCAAGCAAAAATACTGTTTTCTTCACATGATTGGGTATTGTTGCAAAGTGAAATTTTACTACATTCACCAAGCTGAGGGGAAACTTTCCCTGCAAAGTGCACATTTCCTTCCAAAGTGAACAGCCAATTTGCCTTTAGTGAATCAGTCCCCATGTGTTATAACATCTCCCTTTTTTGCAAATGTAAGCGACTAGCAAATTTAAACCTTTTATTTTTTTAACAAGTAATATTAATGTTGGGCTGATGCACCTAAAAAGAAAAGATGTTAGAAGACAAATTCTTTATATCTTGCAGGTGTCCTGATAACTTGAGTTTGAGTACATCATGGTCTAGCACCATCTTCCTTAGATGTTTCCTGGTTTGATTAATTTGGTAATATGTTGTCTGGTATGTTCACAACTGGACTGGCACTTGGTAAAGATTCCGCATTGATGGTTGCTGTTCTAAGAAATGTCCTGTTTCTTCTATACAAATGTCCACCTGCTTCCACTATGTATGAGCATGGAGCAACTTTCTCTACACTTGTACCGTTTTGCCACAGTCTTTCTACTGATGAAGGCAAGTAATGTATACATATTGTTTGATCTATATCAAGCTCAGGGAGCTCCTTTACTCCTTTATCATAGTGTACTTTTACTTTTTGGTGTTTCACTGTGAGCTGCTCTACTACCCCTTCTATTACTTTTGGAACTGTGGGAAGGAGAGTTTGTGTTCTTCTTGACGCAAGCCTTTATACTTGACTACTTTTAGAAGCTTCTGTTCTGGTGTATTTCTCAAATCTAGTATGACTTTCCAGATATCTTTGCCATATTTCTTTATTATTCTATACTATTAGTGTCCTTGTTTTTTTTTTTTTTTTTACAGCAGCTTCAGCCTTGCCATTGGACTGCGATATGGAGATGATGATATAACGTTTTCAAATTCCCACTCTCTGGAAAACCGGCCAAACTCTGAGCTGACAAATTATGGCTCATTATCTGGAATAACAGAATTAGGTATTCCATGGTGACTGTCATACAGTTTACATATCTCCCAGAAGAATGAATAATTATCAATTATAGTCAAGTCGGCCTGTCCTAGAGCAACTATCCACTGTAGTTAAATAATCCTAGTCCATGCCCAGCCTACGCCAGAGTTGGTTTTCTGTGTGTCATAAGGGGATCCTTTGTCTGCTTGCATAGAAATTATTTACAGGTGTAAGAGTTAATTTTTGCTGCATCTCTGACTAGGAGACTTTAATGGATTTGTGCCTTCATTCTGGGTGCATACTTTTGAGTATAATGATCTGGTGCCCTTTGTACAGAATTTAATTCTGTATACTGATTTCAGCATAAAAAACCTCAGTAATCTCTAAAACAAATTGGTGTGTTTTCGTTTTGGTCAGGCCATCCAATATAGACAGTTGTTTTAAGTGACTGCAGAATGTCGTCTTGCTTAGTATGCTGTTGTATTTGTTGCAGTCTGGTGTCAGACACCCTTAAATACTCAGCAAAGTTCTGTTCTATCTCTTTTTGAAAGGCTTTTTCAGCTTGGATTGAAAATATTTCATAATATGGGGTGTATCCTTTGACGTGTCTTCTCTGGTGTCCCCACAACCATACCCCAAGTTGTCTACTGCAATAACCTCTATTCCTCATAGGCCCTCTACTACTGCTATCCATGCTGGTATTCTTCAGGAACTGTGGCCAGCCTAAAAGGTATGCACAGCCACTGGCATTGACCAGAAGGGGTCCAGAATATTGTGAGGTAGCTGCTGATGTTTCTAGCTTCACTTGCCAGAATCCATCTTTAGCATCCAAGAATGAAAACACTTTTGCTTTTTCTAGACTTGCCAACACCATGAAACAGATCAGTTTTGCTAATATGATAGGGGTGAACGTTTCACTGTTTTAGGATCATCATGCTGCGTTATTAACACAGTGTTCTCTAAATTCAATGTAAGCAGTCCCATTGTTTCACGAGTACCTACTGAAAGAAGTGGCTTGTGGGTACCTTTGACAACTTGAAATAAAAGTCTATAGTTTTTTTCTTTTACTTGTGCAAATACAAATGACACAATCCCCTTGGTGTTATATACGTGTAATGGTAGCATTTTAGTCGAATTTTACCCTTCCATAGTGTAGGATGTCTTTCTTTAGTGATTTTACAAAATCATTTTACAATAGACTCTGTATGCCATAAGATTGCAGGAAGCTCCACAATCTAGCTATCAGAGCCTGTTTGTCTGCCAGTGCTGAGCTCTAGTGGTACAAACCCCTGTGATCCTCTGATACTGGCTGATCCTATTTGATGATTAACAGTGAACACTGATTTCTCTGAGCTGCTGTGTTCCCTCTCTGCAGCCATTTGTATAATTTCTCTTGTTGTCTATCTGCTGACTTTAGCAAAATGGTTTAGTTTTTTCATTTACTGCATGTTTCCTCTTAAGCAGAATAGTGTTCTCTGCTCTTCATGTGGCTGCTTCCACAAAATTAACATCTAATCCTTACACCTTTGTTGGCTTGTGCACTCACGCTTGACTCAGTAAATGTTTTTACAGTATAATGTATGGTCTCCATCTCTATCTTGCATTGTATGTGTTTGAAGTTTATGGCTTCTGCATTTCTATTGCTTTTTGTAAGTTCATCTCAGGCACTGTGAGTATTCTTTTTTTGTAATAATATCCCTGGATCCAAGCATCCTGTCCTGTCTAATGAGTTCTTCGTGCAATGCTCAAATTCGCATGTTGCAGCTAGCTGCCTCAGCTTTTTGACATATTGGTGTATAGTCTCTGGCTGGCCTTGATCTGAAGTATTGAAACTGTATCTTACCGTTTGTGAGTATTACTTTACTATGTTTTTATATGGAGAAATAAACAGTAATTTACAAGGAGAAGGTGCTGTTCTTTGTTTTCTTTTGCATTATAAAAAGCCACTATAAAGGAAAAGTAATAGTAAAAACACCGCTTCTGGCTTTAACCAATTATTTTTGACATATAAATTCTTATTAGTCTGCATAACTGTTGCCAAGGCAGGGGTGCGTGTCCATTGCCTAAATACATGGTGCTGGAAGGTGTCCATCTTTCTCATCTCAGACAGTTGGGAGGTATGTATATATAGTGGGTTCTTCCAAGCTTCTTACAACATGTAACATGAGGCACAGATCAGTGTAACAACAACAACTTTATTGAGACATACAACAAACATAGTTAGCCTGATTGACTGCAGTACTTGTAAGTTACTGTAGATGGCAGCAGTAACGCTGGTTGCCCATTTATATTAAAGGGCTACCATTGTGCAACATAAAGAGTGTCAACGTCACAACAGACCAAAAAAGTCTAAATGAGCTTTAATGATAAATAGGTGTCCAGTGCCCACTGCAGTATCCAATGTTAGTTATACATAGAGATAATATTTCAGAAATCAAGTGCACTAGACTATCATGTTTTTCATCAAGAAGGCACAATTTATTCTAGTCCAAAATCCAACTAATTTTGTCCACATTTTATCTTATCTTTGCCATGTTGACTGAGCGTTTGTGAGTGAAAAGATCATCTACAACTATCAAATCTATGATCAATTCTTCTTTAACATTATGCGAATGGAGAGCATAGCTCAGGGTAAATATATTCCCAAAGAACAAGTAGCATTTCAGTATGTGTAAATAACACCTGTACTGAGAGAAATATGGAGGTTGCTGTTGCTGAACTCCTTTTAAATATGCTAGTTGCCTGGTTTTATCTGACTTCAATACTTTGAGTCACTAACCCTGAGGAAGCAGACAGTAAGGTCAGAGTAAAGTTGGAATTCCTGATTTATATACTTGTTTCAATTACTCAAAATGTAGTAGACACTGGAACAGCATGACAGCCAGGCAGCTAGCTTTTTCAGAAAGAGAGCTCAGCAATGGCAATGTTCTTTAAACACTGCAGTATTTAGTGGCCATGACGACAGTATAGATACAAATTATATACAGCACTCACAGTAATTGCATGTCATCTGCATGAAAATAGATGCAGTGCAGAGTGCTTCCGTCACGATCTGCATCAGGCTGGGAGTCCAGTAGCTGAAACAGCAGGCAAATTCGTGGTATAACAGGCCGGGTTTGGTACACAAGCAGAAGGTAGTAGTATAGGAGCAGGCAGAAGCGTAGTCAGAGAACAAGCCGAGGTCAGTAGCCAAAGGTATCAGGTATGAGGCAGAAGACAATGAGAGTAGTCAGTGAATCAGCAGCCAAAGGTCAGTACACGTGTAGCAGTATGAGCAGATTGTATCAAAGAGGGACCAGGAAGCAAGATAATGGCAGGAGCACAATAATCTGGCAAACAGGAAGTACAGAGGCATGGCTAAAATAGGAAGTTCAAGGGAGGAGCAAGAAGTTCAGAGTTCAGAAGAAACTAGGTTTACCTGAGGATTACACATGAGAGCAGGCAAGGAGCTATCCAAGGTTTCAGAGTAGCCCAGCAGGTAGAGCCACTGCCAGACATAGCAGAGGCCCTGGGTTCAGATCTGGATCCTGACAGCTTCTTTACTAATGCTTGAGTACCTGCTGACTACTTGCAACTGTCCACCATTGCAGCATGTTATTTGCCATGTGGCAAGAGCTGGAAAAGGTGTCCTATTGGTTGTCCCTTTGGTTACCACCTAAATGTACTAATGTTATTAACAGGAAAGATTTTTTCTCCCAAAAAAGTGGCAATCCTTCTGGTCCCTTCTCAGAAACAAAATGTATAGAACACCACACCCATACCTCTTACATTACCTCATCCAGTCTTTCTAAAATAAAAATCCACTGGCATTTAGGGATCATTATGCTATTGTGAATAGCCCGTACAGCACCCCTTCGGTTCTACTGAACCGAAGGGGTCCTGGGGCCGAAGCAAGCCGAAGGATCGGCCGAAGCTACGGCTAGATCCTTCGGCAGCTTCGTGAATAGACCCCTTAGTGTTGCATTGTGGAGAGATGCCAACGCACAACAAAGGGTCCAAAAGGGGACATGGTTCATTTAAAAAAAATCAGAGTAGTAAAACTGAGGTGTGTTGCCCGCTACTGTATTAATGTGTTGGAGTGCCATTCAAAAGGAATGGCTATTGCAAAAACCCATGGTACATGCCTTGCGGCATCCCACAGTAAGGGCCAATTCACACCAAAATTAGAAGGAAATCGCAAGTCAACAGAGGGTCAGTTCACTTGCAATTGAACCTTTCGATTTACTTTTACTCCAATACGTTGCGATCTGTTTTTCAATGCAAGGGTACTGAAAGATGAATGGGTGTGAATGGGGCTAGTTCACTTCGAGTCCATTGCGTTATGTTGCGCTGAAAAAAAGTAGCGCATGTTTTACTTTTTTGCAGCGCAACGCAACGAAGCCATGTAAACTAGCCCCATTCACACCTATTTATTTTTGGTGACCTGCCATTAGCATTCATTGGAAATTTATCACAAAGCAATGGATCCAGTGTGAACGGGCCCTAAAACGTGTATTTCACCAAGCACTACTGCCACACATTAGTGTAAATGTGCTCTTAGCAGGGTATTTACACATTATTGTGCATGTTGACAGGAATAGGTACAGGTTATTGAGCATGTTTACAAGCACTGATGTGAATTATATCATGTTAACATGTGTTTTAATGTACTTCCATTGATTTCTGTGGGACCCTGAAACATGTCATAGCACAAAAAAAGAAGGTGTACCTCTTCTCTACTCTACATATCTGTGCATGGCATACATGCGATTTAGGTGGCGACAAGGCCTAAAGGCTTATTCACTGTAATAGTGCATAGGAGAAAGTACTAAATATTTAAACCAACTTATACTGGTCTTGCGTCAGTAAAGTGACAACTCTGATTGGTTACCATGGCTTAGTGTGTTTTGAACTTAGATTATTGCACCTTGTACTGTTTCTTGTCTAAGCTTTTTAGAGTAAGCTCAGATCTAATTTCTGTGCTGACCTGCTAAAGTCTCCCTAAGACACTCAGGCTGGCTTCACACATGTGTTGTAGTAACACAGAGTAAAACACACATTACGGTAACACACATTAAGAAACAATACTAACTGCATTGTGTGACATTAATTTGAGATAGCAGAACAATGCACATGTACAGTAGCTGACAACACACCACTGTAGCAGTACACAGCACCACAACCCATGTGGAGTTGTACTCTACTATGATGAAAATGGTACAGGTCTTGTTTTAAGGTGCATTGCCAGTCCATTCAAAACAACTGACCATGGCAGGGAGATCTCGACTTTGACACATCCAAGACATATAAGAAACCAGGAGCTGTCTCAGCCAACCAGGTTCCACCCTTGACTAAAATAACACTTTTTGGTATTTATCAAGTAATAAAAAACGATGTATTTTATATCCATGGAAGAGTCTAACCAGTGCCTATTCCTTGGACTAGAGTTAAAGACTGTTGATTTAAAGTGTATTTAAGCTCAAACATTTAAACCATATATGTTGTTGCATATGTTCCTGTAATGTCAATGTTATTTTTTCCTGCTTTCATTTAAATCATACCTAACAATTTTAATAGCAAGGCATGTCTGCATGTAGCACCACCTAGCGCAGAGGTAGCCAAACTTTGTCCCTACAGCTGAAACTACAAATACCAATAGGCATTTTTAGACTTTGTCAGCCTCAGGCATGTCCTCTAGAGGCAAATGCAGGGTGGGATTTGTAGTTTAGGCACAAAGTTTAGCCAACGGCTGGGTTGTTAAGCCAGTTCCCCTGAACTGTCTGCTGTTTCACATTCTGCGGGTATATGTGCATGATATCTCAAAGATAACTTGCAACCACTCCAGCATTTATTACACAACTTTCACTCCATGGGGTGCCAATGGTGGGGAGAGTGATGTTCACAATGCTCTGCAAAAGAAACTCTCCAGCTGCGGGTCATTTCCTTTTCCAATCCATGTACCCATTGCACTCCTGACCGCTGATCCATAGAAATGAGATGGGTGCATCAGTAGTCGACGGATGGCCACCGTCTGAATAGTATAAGCAATTATGGACACCGGCACTCCAAAGATAGAATAACATCTATTTATTGACGTCCATGCAACTATACACTTATTGCCATACAGTGTATTGTTGCATGGACGTCAATAAATAGACGTTATTCTATCTTTTGAGTGCCGGTGTCCATAATTGCTTATCATTTCCTTTTTTCAGACTAGAGGCCTGAGGCCCATCCCCTAAAGGTGGCAATACATCTTACAACCATTGTACAACTTTCTTTGTCCAGACATCTCGCCCTCGTTCAATTTTCGTTCAACTAGCCCATCATGCACAGACCAATATAGTTCACAACTAATGTTTGTCAGTACCAATAACTGGACGATTTTCGTCGATCGAAACAACAGATTTTCGTTTGAGCATGTGCAAATTTTTGTTGTACAAAAACGCCACTAACCTGTCGATTTCCGTCCAACTAGATGGAAATTTTCTAGCCTGCTTGAAAGACAAACATCTGCCAGTTGTATAGTAATTGCGGTTGTGCACTTTCCATCAACTGGCAGATTTTCAGACGAAAATGTGATCGCAGACAGAAATCTGCTTTGTAGTGCCATTCAAAATGAATAGCACTGCAACACACCATGGTTTGTGAATTTGTTGCTTTGGTGTGGTAAACCACATTGAAGTGAACACATTACTGCAAAGTGTATGTGCGAAGTCCGACTAAATCACTTAATTACATGCTTTCATTCACTAATGTAGCTATAGGAATTGTGGAGAAATGAATCTTCAAAGTCCACAACAGAGACACTGAAATCACATTTCCTTTCCACAGCTCCTTTCCATGACAGCAGATACTTGGCAGCCTGCCAGCCTTCTAAAAAAACAGGAACTGTACGCTATTAGAAATTGACTGATAATGTATTTGAGAATTAATAACTTCTCAGTACATGCAACTACAGGATTAGCAATGCCCACAATCTAAAAACAGGGGCACAAAGGGCCGGTTCACAACAGCTTCAGTGCGTTCCAGCACGATTCCCTGCTGGAATCCACTGTAGCACATCCTGTGCCAGCTCCCTGCGTCCTGGGGATGCAGCAGCATGCAGCATTTTTTCCAATTGCACTGGACCGAACACAGGCATTGGTGCAGGTGATCGCGCTGCGGACGGAGGGTGCGTGGCGGTGCAGGCAAGTCAATGGCACCACAGCCCCTCCTGCCCCATAAAGCCGGGAGCTGGCCAGGATGCGCTCCAGTGCGTTCCAGCTGCGAATTATGCTGGAATGCACTGGAGCTGGTGTAAACCGGCCTTTAAATGTGTTCTACAAAAAAAGTATTATTTTGTGAAAGTTTAGTTCTACTTTTATTCCCGACCATAAATTGTAAAGCAAGCCAAAATGCTAAGATCTCCCCTCTATATTATTATTATTTTCATATATTAATTACACCCTGGTGACTCTGTAAAATATGTTTTTAATAGTGCACTTAATGAAGCTGTTGTTTAATTATGCTGAGATACCAGATGAATGCTAATACTGACTTGGCTGTAATAATCGGGTGTACAAATCCTGTGTTAAATTCTAGATGGCTAAATCTGTTCAAGGCTCTGAGAAAATCAGACTCAGTATATTCACACTGGAAAGTTATTCTGGGATACAGGTAGTAATTTGTTGCTTGAATTAACAGTATGAGCATTGCTTATGAAAATCATTTTATGGGCATACAATACATAATTAAAAACGTCAGTTTGTCAGTCATGATGACTGCTTGCATCCATCTGTCGGGATGAAGCGACTGTCATTCAGGAGTATGTGTCAGCTTTAAGAGTGTATGTAATGTTTTTTTTTTTTTAGTTTAAAAAAAGGCTTATATGTTAAAGACTGCCTGCCATTAGATTAACATGCTGGAAATACCCTTACCAATGCAGAAGAGGCAACACAAGGTGCTGATCTGAACTGAGAATCTGCTCATGAGTCCCCCATACTAACTTCTGGAAAAGTTATAGCTTAGAAACACCCCCAAGCCATCCCATAAATCATCGTTGGACTTCAACAACATATTTAGAAGTTTCCTGCATTGAATTGTGGGATGTGCTGTAGGTATTCTGCAGCGCCCAACATTTCTAAAAAACAGAATGTTGTACACTAACAGGGTTATTCACAAAAGAGTGGAGAGTTTGGAGAAGGCAGGAGAAGTGAACAATCTAGGACCTTGGTTCTCAACTGGTAGGTCGTGACCCAAAAGTGGGTCGCGACCCTGTGTTCAGTGGGTTGCCGTGTGCCTTTCACTTTTCTAAGCGAGAGGCTCCTCAGCCTCCCCCTAGCGGTTGGGGTAGGCTAGGGCTATGGCCATGGGGGAGCTCCATTGATAAGTGCATTGCTTACAGCTCCCTTGTGTGCCTTGGAGAGGAGTGATGCCTCGTGTGCCTGGACCGGAGTGATGTCACATTCTGGCTCCTGACACCTCTACCGGGAGTGCAAGGTCACTGTACAAGCAAATGCACATATGGATGGAGCTCCTTCACAGCCCACACTGGACCCCAAGCTGAGGATCCACTCCAGTTCTCATAAGGTAGAGAGACTGGAGTGTGTATGTGTGTGTGTGTGTGAGATTGTGTGTGTCTGTCAGTGTTTTTGAGGGCCCATTCCCAACAGTACAGTATGTTAATCTCACTGTCCTGGGTTCTGGTGTGGGAGGTGCATTGCCATTCATTTGAATGGCACCCCAAATGCATCTCCCACCCACAGTTCGATCACCTGCATCGGAACACACGGTACAGCAATTCCATGCGTTCCATTGCAGTGCAACTTGGGTCACAACTTAATGACCAAGGACAAATGTGGGTCCTGAGGTTACACAGGTTGAAAACCACTGATCTAGGACAACATAGCTGAACTGAAAAGTGAGCTGAATTGGAGAATATTTCCAAATCGGCTATGTTGTCCGAGATTGTTCACTTCTCCTGCCTTCTCCAAACCGTTCACCCTTTAGTGAATAACACTGTAAATGGCCAGAAGTATGCTGACACCACTCCAAATTATTACGTTTGGGAGTTTCCAGTGAAGGGTGCTGTAAATTGCACTGTATGAAGAGACATTTTAGATAATTGTGTGTGCCCAACCTGTGCATGACAAAACTTCGGGGGAAGTCCCTTTTCTGAGCAGTTTGGTATGGAGGAACTCGAGGGGGGCCTGTGCAGCATCCTGATCTCAGCCTTATTAACCACTTACAGGGTTATTCACAAAAGGGTGAAGAGTTTGGAGAAGGCAGGAGAAGTGAACAATCTAGGCCAAAATAGCTGATTTGGAAACATTTCCAATTCAGTTCCCTTTCCAGTTCAGCTATGTTGTCCTAGATTGTTCACTTCTCCTGCCTTCTCCAAACTCTTCAACCTTTTGTGAATAACCCTGTTAGTTACATTTTGTCCTGGAAAAACATGCAACAAAAATTGCTTCTTAACACATGTTAAAATGTGCATTTTTAGCCTGAAAATGACTTAAACCCCCCAAAAATGAACTGTCTTATTAAAGCAAAGAACCAGTAGAATAAAAAATTGTTAGTTACAAAGTTTTACATTCCGCGATATTTGCGCAACTGTTTTATAAACAATTTGTTTATATTTGTGGCTACTATCGGTCAGAATATGACAGTTTTTATTATGGAACCAGCCACAATTTGCACCATGTATACCTGGCTTTAGATTGGGCTTACTAGTTACCT
Organism: Nanorana parkeri; assembly: GCF_000935625.1. Classification (NCBI taxonomy): domain Eukaryota; kingdom Metazoa; phylum Chordata; class Amphibia; order Anura; family Dicroglossidae; genus Nanorana; species Nanorana parkeri. The sequence goes on along the minus strand of NW_017306466.1, from coordinate 1,699,197 downwards.
GTTTGTAGGGGGTAAGTCAAAAAAGATCCATACTCCGGTTATATTAAAACTTCTATTGGCCACACTGCCTTCTCAGCGTTTTTCGTTCAAGGCTACTGTCTCCCCAGTCACTGCTGTGCAGGTGTGAACGTGTTACGTCAGTTCATTTGTAACTGCGGTGTGAGAAAAAATGGATGCCCCACTTGTGATTTGCAAGAAAGAGGAGCAGCGTGCAGTGATTCATTTTTTTGTGGTCTGAGGGTGTGCCTGGTGCCATTATTTATTGAAGACTTTGTGCGCAGTATGGAGAAAGTGTTTTGTCAGGAAGAAGTGTGTATGAATGGATAGAGAAGTTAAAAGAAGGTCGTACAAGTGTGAAAGTTTCTTAAAGAGAATCATTACTGGTGACCAGACATTGCTGGAAAATTGTTGTTTACAGTTTTCTGGGATTCTCCAGGGCCAGTATTGGAACATTATCAGGAAAAATGTTAAACAATCAACATTGCTCGTTACAGTGAGATGCTCATTGAAGAGCTGAAGACTAAACTTAAGATTAAATGCAAAGGACTGCTATCCAAGGGCGTTGTGATCTTGCATGACAATGCACGACCGCACACCTCTGCACAGACTGCCGACACTTCAAAAACTTAATTTAAGGCGTAAAAGCATCCTCCCTACAGTCCTGATCTTGCTCCATTGGACTTTCACCTGTTTGGTTCCCGGAAAGCAGCCCTACGAGGACAAAGTTTCACCTCTGATGAAGAAGTGAAGACAGCGGTGCATTCGTGGCTCGTAGCTCAACCTAAAACATTTTTTAATGAGGGAATACAGAAGCTTGTTGACAGATGGACAAAGGGTATAAACAAAAAAGAGACTATAACCAGTGGCATCACAAGGGGGGTGTGGCCCACACCCGAGTGTCACCATTGGAGGGGTGACACCAATATGACTGACAGTCATTTTGGTGTCACCCCCAATGAAAAGTCGGGCACTCGGTCATAAACCGAGAGCCCGACAGTGTTAGGAGAGAGGAGGGGATGTCCCCTCTTCTCTCTACCGGCGTCCATCACCAAGATGGCCGCCGGCAGGCGTCAATAAGATAATCGCGCGATGACGTCATCGCACACACACGCGATAACATCCCGGAGGTGTGTCACCAGGTCTGCGCTCCGGGAGACACGCTGGCCTTGGAGCGCCCCTGACTAAAAATTAAAAATGATGTATTTGTCTTTTCTAAAAGTCGTTTGAAATACATTCTACAGCCAGAGTGCGGATAATTTTTGACTTACCCTCGTATAATTTTCTCAGTGCTTTATTGCCATCGTATTCATGTATACTAATGTTCAGTGCGTGCATGGATTGTTCCAGTCTGTATGTTCAACATGCATCTACAAATCATACCAAAAAAAGGACGGTTGTGTCATTAAGAGGGACAGAGGAAATAGAATTATTCCTATAAGACAGGAGAGATGGGAAGCTTTGTCTTCAGACACATAAGCCACTGCACAGGCAGGAAAATCTGGAGGAGACCTGACGCCCAAAGATCTCACCCAAAGACCTTCTGAAGAAAACATCTTCAGATCCACAATAAAAATGGTTTGTCTGATTTACAGTCCTGACTTCCTGAATCCCACCTCGCCTAATGCATCCAGGTTGAGTTCCCCTTTAATTTAGATAAGTTACAAACAATGAACTTTAATATTCATAATCAAGGACCCCAAACAAACAGCAGGTGATGCTGGAGGAGATGGTTGTGGAATGTTAACAAAGTGAGTTGTGTGATGTTATTTACAGCTTCAATTTGATGAACCGGTGAAGAAGCTGTTTCTGAACAAAACACATATAAGTGGAGAGATCAGAAAGTGACAAGCATATTAGTCTCACAGCAGGTTTCTTTTATATCCCGCACTTCTGAATTTTAAGCAGCCTGGAAGACATAAAGCAATTTACAGCCTTTAATGTCTGAGCTTCGCATTGTGCCACAGTGACATGTCTGGCATTGTTCCATTCAGGAATGATAGTAACCCTGTATTCATTCATTAGTTCATTCATACGGTCACTCATTCATTCCTTCCTACATTTGAGAGAAGCACAATAATTAATACATAATACAGTAATCGTCATTAATTATTATCATTATTGCTACATGGTGCGTCCTCTGTATGGTGGAGGTGCATGCCAAATTTGCAGTTTAGTTAGTCAGAAATACCTAATGACTGGACACTCCAGTCAAACATCAAACTGTTGTGTTCAAACTGTCTGAGAGGATACAACTACTGCAGGGGTGGGCAACTCCAGCCCTTCAGCTGTGCTTTAACTCCAAATCCCAACATGCCCCTGCCTCTGGGAGTCATGCCTCTAACAGTCAGTCTTGCAATGCCTTATGGGACTTGTAGTTTCACAACAGCTGGAAGGTAGACATTCAACGTCTGCACTTGGATTCTTTACTTCTTAAAAAAGAACTATGGCCCAACCTTTTTTTGCCATGGTTCTCTTTAGGGTTACAGGTTCCAATCAGTGCTGGAGGAAAGGACAGGGGGGAATCCCTGTGGGGAGGAATGACTGACAGTCACTGCTCTTTGCAGGGAGATGATCAGGAACTGAGCAAATGGCGGTATGTAATCACTTAGTTCCTGATCAATAGAGCCGACGTGTGACAGCTTTATTGTCACACGTCGGCTCTAAATATGGGGATGCGTGTATTTCACTCTCCCTATAATTCTCCTTTAGTGGCAAACTCCGGGATACATTTTGATTCAACTATACAGTTTTCTTGGGAAAAATGCAGTACCTCTTTTTGGCCAAAAGAGGTCCTCAGTCTTGACCCCCAGGATCAATCAACCCAGAAGACTGAGAACTGTACTGTGACTGCAGGACATCTTTGGCACACCCCTGAGGGGGCATTACCTCAGGACTTTGTTACCGCTAAATCTGTTTTTATTGAGAAAAGCAAACAGTTCATAATAATGAGAATAACCAAAACAATTCCAAAGTGAGACATGAAGATACATTTTTGTTAATATTTTTAAGATTTAAATCGGACCTTTACACTCAAAAATCAAATTCTACCCATGCATCCCTCTATGTATGATGATTAATAATACGTTAGACATGTCAGGTGTAAAATGCTGTGATTCTGAAATACTTACACTTGCAGAGCATTCACTTCCTGCTTTGAAAGGGCAAAATGACTTCAGTTTGCCAACGCAATGCACATTGGGATTGCCTTGTCATCAGCAGAGCATTGCTTGGAAATCTTGTGTAATCTCAGGGAAAGGCATTTTCTTCCACAGAGATGATGTGCATGGTCACATGTCCTAGTTACATGTGCCAGAAATCCAGGAAGTAAAAGGAGAGCCACTGTCAGGAGACTGGGAAAGAAAAGAGAAATAAGGCATGCAAAGAATACAAAGCTGGCAATTATTTAGAAGTATGTGTTTGTAGATTGTCATTACTAAAATTACCAGAAATCCAGGAAGTAATAGGAGAGATAGTAATCTGCCCTTAGTAAACATGAGCACTGTCAGAAGACTTGGGAAGAATAGAGAAATAAGGTATGCAAAGCATAGAAATCCGGCAATTATCTAGAAGTATGTGTTTGTAGATTGTCATTACTAAACATTTCTAAAGGTGTGTTTGTTGTTATTTTAAAGCTATGGGTAAAGGTCCACTTTACACTCCTGTGTTTAGTGTCACTTTAGGGAGGGCATTGCTAAAAATAAAGCAAGCATATCAATAGAAAGGGAGCGTGAGTAAGATGTTACACATAAACTAAACACAAATGAGCAAACAGTATAATGACTCCTTTTCCCAGCCAGTAAGGAAGTAAACTGGTTTGCCCTCACACTCCGGCACCTTCGGGGAAAAGAGCTGCGTGCAGTATCGGAGTATCTCCAGCAGAGGGCGTTGTGGTACACGGGAGCCGCCACATCGTGTGTGCGCTGGGATGATGCAGGCAGTGGATGGTGCACGGGTCCAGGGATGAGTATGATCATCTGATACGCTGCAGCCGCTTCTCTCTCTCTCTGTGTGCTTTAGGCGGCTGGGAAATCATCGCAGCTTGTTAGGACGGTTCAGCCTCTCTGTCCTGGCGCTGCACGATCTCAGGAGGCTAGGTGCTGGCTGGAGAGCATCTTAGTGGCATCATCAGCATCCTCCAGGTCTTCTTTGTCTGTGAATGGAAGGTGACGCCTCCAGGATAGGTACACCCCGTCTCCGGTGCCATCATCACCCACCACAGGGCGAGCATTGCAGGAGTGCGTGGAAGGATGCGTGGGAGAAGCACGAACTAAGGTGAGCCGAGCCATGCTGCATGGAGACAGAGCCCTTTATATGGCTTACCTGGCACTTCCATGGCAATCAGCCCGCATCGCAAACTTAGGGAATGACAAGGTGACTTGTCATTATATGTGGAATCTCAGCACACTGCCTGCTGACGATCTGTATTGTCGGGGGCTCGGCGCTGCTGGATGTGCCAAACTTTGTATAGAGAACACTGACAGGTCACATCGTGCCCGACTCGCTAGTGTGGGGGGCTCATTCACTCCTTGTGTCTGTGGTCCAATGGGTGGCCATCACCAGATCTCTCTGATATTAGCAGACACAGAGTTATTTAGTGCCAGGGAGCTGACAATCGTTCTAGTGTCTTTCTTAGTAGTTTTCAATCTGCATCTATTATTTTAGTGACAGGAAGGTTCATGTGTACAGAGCTAGCTTTGTATGAGTATTTGTTTCTGTGTGGAGGTAGATGATTATTCTTTATTGTTATTGTTCTTTGTTTTTTTTTTTACTGTAATTAGTATTCTTTTTATTATTTCTTATTATTACTTCTACTATTATTAGTAATAATTATTGTTGTTGTTGTTTTTATTATTGTTGTTGTTATTATTAATTATTATTGTTATTATTATAAAATACAATGGGGACTATCAAAATTCTGCAGGGTGAAGTACAAGTAATTTCTGTGCTTTATGCCAAAGTATATACTTTTAGTAGCAATAGGTAGTACAATAGGAGTCATTTTATGTAGAAGTGGTCATTAGTATTAATAGTAAAGGTGATAGTGTTTTAAAGAAGAATTCAGAGGAAAAATTATCCTAATCCCTGCAGTGGGGCTACCCCCACACTGCAAGGGTTAAATGGTAATTTTCGGCTAGGAGCTAAAAAACCCAAAGTTATACTCACCAGATCCTTGGAGCTGGCTGGCTGTTACAGGACCCGCTTCAACATCATCCCCATCCTCTCTAATGGTCTAAGGTCCCTGAGTCATCATGTCCTATACAGTTTATTGGACATGAGGACATCTAGGGACATTCCATCGCTGGAGCGGAGGGGGAAGAGAGACTCCAGGGATCAGACTGACAGCCAGCCGTCTCCAAGGTTCAGTTGTTTATAACTATGTTATTTTCACTCCTAGCTGAAAAAGAGCACTCAACCCCTGCAGTGCAGGGGGTAGCCCCATTGCAAGGGTTAAGATATTTCCTCCTCAAGTTCTTCTATAAAGTAGTTGTTATTACTGTTATTATGATTATATTATTATTATTGTTATTAGTAGTAGTAGTAGTAGCATCAATAGTACAAGCAGTAGTAATTGTGTGGAGTTATTATCAATTATTATTATTATTATTGTTATTATTATTATAACTAATATTTTAGTGGTAGTATAGTAGTGATAAATATCTATAGTAGCGGTGAGTAGTGTTTTCATGTAGTTGTTATTACTATTATTATGATTACATCATTATTATTAATATTACTATTACTATTAATGGTAATAGATTTAATAGTACAAGCAGTAGTCATTTTATGTAGCTATTAATATTATTATTATTATTGCTATTTAGTAGTATTAGTAATAAGTAATATTAGTAGAGGTGTTAGTGTGTTTGGTAGTTGCTAGTGTTGGTGGTATTAGTAGTATTAGATGGCATAAATGGTACAAGCAGTGGTCATTTTATGTAGCAGTAATTAGTATTTTTATTAAAGGCTGTAGTGTTTTTATATATGGCTATTAATATGATGATGATGATGATGATTTAGATGATGACTATTATTATTTTTATTATTGTTATTATATTGATACATTAGGGGCTTGTATAAAAATCCTGTAGGTGGACATGTACTTTGCAGACCTTTAAGCACAGTATGTCACAGTATGTGTGTTTTCTCAGACTGGTTATTACTTCTTATATATTGTACGGTTACATCATGTTTACAATTTTGCATTGTAAATGGTTATTACATTTGTGTTTCCATCAGCTACAGAAATTGCAAAGTTTTCAGTTTTAAAAGTTCCCCCCAGTCTTTTATCTTTTTATATGAAAGGATACTAAGGAATGATACATCACTGAGTTCTTATTTTTTTTTCATTAAAGGAGAACTATGGGGTTAAGGCTTTTCCCCATAGTTCTCCTTAGGGTAACGGGAGGACACAAACTAGCGTCCTCCCGTCACCCTAAGCTCAGTAAACCGCGAGCTGTAGCTCTCACCTCATAGTTCTCGTTTAAAGGAGTTAGGTGCAGTGATGTGCAAAGTGCCGTAGACAGCAACCAATCAGAAAGCATCTTTCATTGATCTGATCACAAATTTCTATACTGCATGCTTGCTATTGGTTCTGTACTTTGTACATCATGACTGCCTATTGCACCGCTTCAATTAAAAAAAGGTGAGGATGCTTCTATATTAGTGGAGACTGTCATGGTACATAGGGATACCATTGTTTTGTATAGTTCAGATATTCATTGCAGGCTGGACATGTTATTCAATCATTTCACACTACGTTGGCGGCTGATTCCAGTCAGTACTGATATTTTAGGTTCATATATATATTTTGATGGGTTGACTCACCAACTGATTCCTATAGATCTGTGCAATGGAATTTCCAGCTTTTCACACAATCATAGAATCAAACTCCTTTTGCTGCACTTAAAGGAGCCTCAGTCTTCCTGCTGCAATTTGCATAATGTGACTCTAATAAAGAAATAATCCAGCAACCACACTGTATTAGCCAAGGCAGGTAGAGGTGTGAGCGCTCCTGTGTTCAGATCCATTAGTGTCCTCAATGACATAGGGAGCACATCCAAATATCAAGTTTGGCTGGATAGACCCTTTGAACCAAGGGTGAGCAACACAGTCCCCACTGCTGTGCTTTAACTACAAATCCCAACATGCCTCTACCTGTGGGAGTCATGCCTGTAACTGTCAGGCTTGCAATGCCTCATGAGACTTGTAGTTCCACAACAGCTGGAGGATCGGTGCTTCCCACCCCTGATTCAAACACACTGGCCAGTTTTTCAGTCAATTCAGAACAGTGGCATTGGGGACATTTCTATAATCACATTGTCACAAATTTAGAGACCTGAACAGTTCCTTCCAACAACGTTTGGCAAGGCATCCTGGGATATGGGGATTTGAGATTTTGCCGTAGCTTGACAAACCTGAACATAGTAAAAGAAGGTAATCGATGACAACAAGTCAATACTTTACTGGAAATGATTTCTGAAATCGGTGCATAGAATTTAAAATGACTCGGTAATAGTTTGAAAACTACAGTCTGTCTCTTGCATTAAGTTTATTGGCAGTTGTAGCTTAGCAACAGCAGCGCCACGGCTCCTCAACTTGGTAAAGAAGAGTTTGTGTTCTATATTAGAAGTAGCGGTTTATCTTGCTTAAAGGAAGGGATGAGTCAGTTTTGTTCAGACTGAGACTTGACCTAGATCAGGTATATATTCGCTGGAATCCGGCTATCTGCGAATAGTTACATAGTTAGTCAGGTTGAAAAAAGACACAAGTCCATCAAGCTCAAACTATAGAGATATGAAGAAAACAAAAAACAAAAAAAAGAAGAAAAAAAAAACAGAACGATATGCCCACAGCTACCCCCTCTGCATCCAGAGGAAGGCAATAAAAACCCCCTATAAAGCATGGTTCAATTTGCTCCAACAGGGGAAAAATATTCCTTCCTGATCCCATAAGGCAATCGGCTATTCCCTGGATGAACAATCTCTGATGCCTAATATACCTATAAGAACTCAATATCCAGTAATATTCTGTGCATTTAAGAATAGTGTTTCATTCCTGAACTGATCCACTCCATGTACACATGCTCTTATACTTTGTATTCTTATAGCACACAAAGAGAAGACCAGGATTCCTTGAGCAATGTCCATCATTAGGACATAAGTAAAGTCCAAATGAACTTTAAAGAGGAAAAATATATTTTTAAAAGTGAGATTGGACCAGTGTAGTTGCCTGCAATGATTCATAGATAACGTTCAGAGGGATGCAGGGGATGCTCAAATTCCCATTTGTAGTCTGTGCTACATGCAGTGTGTCCTTTGATCCCCTGGCAGTGCTGCAGCAACTACCCATCTTTAACAGTGAGCATAGTCCCTCGCTCAACACCTCCTCCATTCAGAACATTTATCCTTTTCAATGGATATAAGGCATTCTCGATTGGATGAAGGTAAACCGTGACATAATCCACCCCTCCTCTCTACAGCTAAGAGGAACTCCAGGAAAAATCTATTTGTAAAAGTTTGATTGGGCCAGCATAGTTACCGCTAATGATTTATATGTAATGTCCGGAGGAATGCAGGGGATGCTCAAATTTTAATTTGTAGTCTGTGCTACATGTAGTTTGTCCTTTGATTTTCTGGCAGCAATTTCCCATCTCTAACAGTGAGCATAGAGTTCCTCACCCTGCACCTTCTCCTTTCAGAACATGTCTTGTATCCTTTTCAATGGATACAAGGTGTTGTCTGATTGGATGAAGGTAGACCGTGACATCATCCGTCACGGTCTTGTATAGTTTTAATTGAATATGCTTTCTGATTGGACAAGGGTAGATTGTAATGTCATCTGCCCCTCCTCTCCACCTTGTCCAATCAAAGAACACCTTATATACACTGAAAAGAATACAAAACGTTTTCTCAATGAAGGAGGTGCCAAGCGAGTTATTCTCTGTGCTCACTGTAAGAGAAGGGAAGTCCCTGCAGCAACACCAGAAGACCCACTCTATGTAGCACAGACTACAAATATAAATGTGAGCATCCCCTGCAGTCCTTTGGACGTTACATATGAATCATTTACAAAAAAGGTAAATATGCTGGCCCAATCTAATTATGAAGGATATTGTTTTTCTTTGTGTTCCACTTAAATCAGCTAAATACATACCAGGTGCAACAAAACAAAAGGTATGCAAAGTTTTCGGTTCACTTTCTTAAGAAAGCAGCCACAGCCTGAGTAGAAAAGCCTGTACTCTGTCAGCATTCTGCAGAGAAGGATCCTTCTCAGGCCTATATCTCTGCAGTCAGCAAAGCTCTTGCTCTCTGCTAATTGAGCTTTAGCTCTGACCTAGCACAGCACCTGTGAGACCTCTGCAGAGAGATCACTGCTTCCACGCAGAGAGCAAGGGTCCTTCTCTACAACATTCTGGCAGTAGACAAGCTTTCCTACTCAAGCGGTGGCCGCTTTTTAAAGACAACAAACTGTAAACCTTTGCACACCATTTGTTTTATTGCACCTGTATTCACCTCATTTACGCTAAACGTTCACTTGGGATTTCATTTAAAGGAATTAGATAATTATGTAACAGCACAATTAAACATACTACTCTCTCATTGTGATAGTCCTGAGGTCAGAAGACAAGAAGGTCCCTTTACCACTTTGCATTTTACTTCCAGGATTCTGTTTTCTTTTCAGTTGAAAAAAAGAAAGTAATGACTGTATTGAGCATGTAAAGATGACGCAGCGTTTCCTGTAATGTTCAGTTCATGAGCCCCATTTATACCTACAGAAGTATTCCCTGTGTCATTCAGCTTCCATTTCTACAATAGCATCTTATATGATGAACGCCGCTTCAGCCAATTAAGCTGCTAATTTATAGTCCTTTTAGAAGCTGGCACCTTGAAAAATATGGTATCAAATATTTATGTTTCTTCTGCTGGAAGAAAAAATGTTCTTATTGTAGAAGAGACGTGAACAAAATGAATGATGTAGTGAAGTTGTACATCATTTTTATGCACGGCGCTACAAATCTCTTTAAAGGAAACCTGTACTGAGAGATGCACGGGGACTGTCATTCTGCACATGCCGGTTGCCTGGTTGTCATGCTGATGCCACGGCTTCAATATTTTCTAAGTCACTGACCCAGAACAAACATGCCGATGACGGAATTCAGAGGAAAGTCAGAGGTCCTAATCTGCTTAGCTCCCTTCTGGGTCAGTGATTCCAAAAGGGCTGAAGATACTGGAACATCATGATAGCTAGGGAACTACAATGTTCAGAAGGGGAGGTCTACACACTGACTTCATATGTAAGGCAGATCAACATGCAGTACTCCATACCTTCTCAATGCAGGCTTTAAAGCTAAACTCCAGCATAATCAAATATCTAAATACAAGAGACGTGTATTATTACTTGAATCTTGTGTATTTCTTCCAGATCTGTGCAGTAATCCAGCGTGAAAATTTGCCTCTGTGCAGGAGCTTCCTGTAATAAAGACTGCTGCTCTCTCTCCTTGTGCAGGGTGACTGGTCTTGTCTCTGCCCCGCTGTAGTTTTCTGCAGGCGGCCTGTAGTGGATGGGGCCTGCTGGGTCCTTTCTACAGCTCTGCACTATGCACAGGCTACGTGCAGCACACTGATTATGTCATCACTACTTTTACAAGGTAATAATCATGGATTACAAAGAAGTTCCATTAAGTGGATTTCTATCCTTTGTGTCTATTGGGGAATATATAGTTAAATGTCATTTTTGTGCCAGCTTTAAGGAGACAGCCATGCAAAGCACAACATTCACAGGGCTATTCACAAAAGGGAAGAGTATGGAGAAGTCAGGAGAAGTGAGCAATCTAGGACAACATAGCTAAACTGGAGTAAGATAATTTTTCCAAATCAGCTATTTTGGCCTAGATTGTTCACTTCTCCTCCCTTCTCCAAACTCTTCACCCCGCAGTGATAAACCCTGTAAAGCTGGCCATACACCTTACAATTATCTGCAGATTTTCTGTGGTCAGATGGAAAATGTGCAACAGATTCCTCCATCTACACCTAACTGTGTGGATGGAGTAATCTCCACCTGGGCCAATCTGTTGCACTTTTTCCATCTGACCACAGAAAATTTGCAGATAATTGTAAGGTGTATGGGCACCTTTAGTGTGTGGATGTTTCCATGTGGATTTCTGTGAATTAATTCTTAGTATTGTGTATGGCAGAAAATGTCATTATCATAACCCGTAACATTGGTAGCTGAGAGAAGATTGTAGGCAGTAAAATTTGGTTCCCCAGACCTTACTTTTAACATGGACTGAGATGGGTTTCTGAGCATCAATATTTGTTTGTGTGTGTTGATTAATCTTTTTCTTATTCATAGCTTTACACAGGGAAAGTTCTATAAAAGTAGTTTTTTTATACCCTGACCAAAGTTCACCTCTGATCCACCAGTTATTGTCCTTTTGCAAACTAATATTGCTCGCCTCCAGGACTTCACTAGAGTCCCTCCCATCCTATGAACCTCTCTACCCCAACCTGTCCGTCTATCTTCCACTCTGACTGCCTTTAGGCGATCCCTTAACACATATCTCTTCAGGGAAGTCTATCACACCTCAACCTAACCACTAAACTATCACTTTCTCAAACAATTTCATCCCCACACAGCTACCTCCTCATGTATCACTGGCCCCCATCCCTTTAAGATTGTAAGCCCTCACGGGCAGGGCCCTCCTTAGCATCTCGTCTTGAATTGTATTGTGATTGTAATGTCCTCCTTATATTGTAAAGCGATGCACAAACTGTTGGCGTTATATATAAATCCTGTATAATAATAATCAAATTGACTGCATTTCTGAATTTTGGTGCTGGGTTTCTGGGTTTAATTCCCACAAGGAATACTCTCTCGTGGGAATTTGTAGAAACTAGAGTTGTCAGAATCTAGAGCAGTTGCCCTTGGTAACCAACCAGCGTCTCTCTACAGTTTGTTCAGTTAAGCTTTAAAAATGAAAGGAATATGCTGATTGGCTGTCATGGGCAACTGCTCCAGATTCTATCTGTTCCAGTTTTAATGAATTCTCTTCTCTGTATGTCCTCAACTTTCTGGGGTTTTCTGTGGGTGCTCTGGCTCCCTCTCTCAATCCAAACACATGCAGGTAACTTATTTAGCTTCTTCCCAATCTGTTCAAAAAACCTGGAAATCTCAGCCTGCTGCCATAGATTACCAACAGCCAGGGCCATCTTTAAGACAGGGCAAAAGGAGCAGTTTCCCCGGGCCCAGTCATTGTTGTGGGGCCCTGTACACACCATAAACTAACGCTGATGCAGTTTCTGGACCAGCCGCCTCTGTTGCACTGCCCCATCCTGACCGCTAGAGGGCAGCAACCTCCTGTCCCTATGTGCATCAACGATCTCTGCAGCTCAGGATGTCACCTCCCACTCAGGAGGACGGATTGCACACACTGCTGCACGGTCCCGGCCTTCCCGTTCCATGGCTGCATTCTCATCCGCCCCCCGCTCATGGTGAGTCCACATGACTGCTGGGTTGGGCTTCTATCTGAGGGGGGAAGAGGGATGGGGGGTAGTCGGGTGAGGGGTGACACTGCTGGGCTAGGGCATAATGCTGTATAAAAATAATAATGAAAATAATAATGACACCTGAGCATGTCCCCTGGTGCCATCATTTTATTATCATTACTATTATTATTTTTTTAAATAATAATAATGACACCAGGGGACATAATAATAATATTAATACTACTACTAATAATAATAATGAGACCTGATCATGTCCCCTGGTGTCATAATTATATTATTATTATTTTAAAATAATAATAATGACACCTGAGCATGTCCCCTAAGGTCATTATTTTATTAATATTATGATTATTATTATTGTTGTTGCTATTCTATGCAGTGAAAGTGGTAGGTGGCAAATTATCCACACATGTACCATGAAAGGAGAACTATTAGGTGAGTGAATTGTGCTCTTCCACGTAGTTAGAGCCAAAGTGTGACACTGAAGCTGTCACAGGTCGGCTCTATTTATCGAGAACTGAGTGATCACATACCGCTGATCACTCGGTTCCTGCACTCCCTCTCTCTGCAGAGAGCATTGACAGTCAGTCATCGCTCCCCGCAGGGATCCCCCCCCTCCTTTTCCGATCCCCCAGTGCTGACCGGAGGGATGGATGGGGAGGGGGTGGACACAGCCTCTAGAAAGGCAGAGCCAGCATGTCAATCAAGTGGCGGGGTGGATCCGGACAATATTTTTGGGATCCATCCCAGCTGCAGTGCGGCTCTGCGCTGTCAGCATATAGCGGGCAATATTGCATAGGGGAAGCGGGCGTGGTGGGGGCCCAAGAAAAGGTTTGCCCAGGGTCAAATCAATGTTAAAGACAGTCCTGCCAACAACACACGTTAAGTGACCGTATTGTCTATTTTTATCCAAACTGGCCTCTCTGTGTGGGTCTGTAAGCCTATGATAAGTAGATGAGGCTGGATGCTCCCTTAGCCCACATTCACTCTTGAGCATCATTGTCTTTGGAATTTTTTTGTGCATTTTAACATGTGCATCTTCACCCATTTTAAAGCTTGCTCATTCTACTAAGCTGTCTTTCCCACAGCCTGGCGTCTTACTTTTACTTTTTAAATGTGCTGGAAAGTGGAAGTAAAACATTCTTACACAGGGCCTGATTTCCATAAGTTTGCTCACTGAGCCATTGATTTCACACAATGTAACAGGGATATCTTACGCCTATTAACATGAAGCAAGCATGATAAGCATACTGTATGTGCGCATGAAAGTATGTGCATTCCCTACTTGGAGTTATGCACATGTAAATTCACATAATCAAATCAAATTAAGAATACATACCAATGGTCATAACAACCTATTTCCAAACATACTTCCAGACAGGAGAGTTGAATGAAATCATATTTACATTGTGTTTAATACAGTTTTAAATCTAATTGGTCAATTCATGAGGTTTCCTCATGAATTAATTATTATTAAATATATGAATAATTATAAAATATGAATTATTGATAAAAAGGTGTGAATACAGATATTGGTCAATTCATGAGGTTTCCTCATGAATTAATTATTATTAAATATATGAATAATTATAAAATATGAATTATTGATAAAAAGGTGTGACTACAGTGAGCAGAAACAATATTGTTATTTTATATTTAATCTTAATGAAGCCATGCTATTAGTCTACTCATTCACAATTTGTAATAATAATCGTTGCAGCCTTTAATGGTGTTTAGAATAGGCCACATTTGTCATTCTACATAACTGATAGCTTATAATCCTGGTAAACAGCTGAAAAATGCTCCCCCCGTGATCAAGGATCAATAAATCTGTTTCATAATGTAATTCATAAATTTACTTAATTATAGTGTAAAGCAATAAAAACATAATTGACAGATCACTCATTAATATTTATGAATTGCCCTTGCTCACCAGCAGGGCCCTCCTAACCGTCTTGACTTGAATTGTATTGTAACTGTACTGTCTTCGTTTATTTTGAAAAAACTTTGTGCAAGCTGCTGGCGCTACATACATTCTATATAATAATAATAATAAAAAACAATAATCATAAAATATTTTTATTTAGTTAGTCAAATAACACAGTGCTCATGCATGTGTTCAGCGTTGCTCTTGAATGTGCGCACTTGTATACTTACGTTCCCATCACTGTAAAGCCTTTCTTCTTAAAAACTGAGTGGGGTGGGCAGCTAATATTGATAACTGAATTAATCTGTTCAAGTCATAACTCACAGCAAATCTGGCCATTTCACTTCCAGCTGGGGTGTTTCACAAAGCAGTCATAGGCTTTGCATCAATCCTGATTTACCCAGTGAACTGGTAAATGTGTTTAGAGGACCACTTACCAGTTCAGTTCCAGCCGCACAAACAGGAACCGTGTTCTTTCTTCTCCCCAATTAGCCACCAATAACCTGGCAGGATACACTGTGGATCCCACTTTTAACATTGCAGGGGATTGCGGGAGCAGAATCCCCTGCCTACGGTCACTTAAGTGACCCAACAAGGGAGTAGGATAGGTCTATGTTCAGTCTCATCCTAAATATTATGATTGTGATTTTACATGGGTGGTAATCTTCTGCAGCTCTAAAAGTTTGAACCCTGCAACCTGTTTAGGGCCCTGTTGCCACTCTGCAAAGAAAATAGCAAACTGCTATCCATTAGAGCAATGGTAGTTAATTTACTTAGGGGGCCTCAACTGCGGTCCCCGACATTAGCAAAGGGTGACACATAAGAGAGATGGTTATAGGCAGCAGACAAGCTAAACAGATAGTCAGAGACTGCAAACATGGGGCCATGGTATAAGAGACAGTCATAGACTGGAGACACATGACATGAGACTGTTAGAGATCACTGCTATTACAGCCTCCTTACAAATTCATATTTAATATTTGTTCTTTAAACATGACTTGTACCACATTTGATATTTCTACAGAAATATTAGAGCACATTTTAAAAGTTTGGTGAAAAACAGTGAAGTGCCCCCTTACACTAGTGGTTAATGAAATAAGGGCCCCCTTAAACTGGTAGTCAGTGGAAGAATGATCCAATTACACATGGGGTCAGTGGTGAAGATTGCCCCTTACATTGGTGACCAATGTGAAAAATGCCATGTACAATAGTAGTCAGTGGGAAGAATGCTCCTTGCCATATTGGCAAGAATGCTCCTAATATTTTTGGCCAGTGGGAAGAATACTCCTTACAGTATTGGGCAGTAGAAAGTTTGACCTTACATTGGTGGTCAATGGGAAGAATGCCCCTTACATAGGTAGCTAGTAGGAAGAATGTTCCTTATATTGGTGGTCAGTGGTAAGAATGCTCCTAATATTTGTGGTCAGTGGGAAGAATGCTCCTTACAGTATTGGAGAGTAGGAAGTTTGACCTTACATTGGTGGTCATTGGGAATAATGCCTCTTACATTGGTAGTTAGTGAAAAGAATGCTCCTTATATTGTTTTTCAGTGGGAAGAATGCTCCCTACAGTATTGGTCAGTGGGAAGAATCCCCCCTTAGCTAAAGAGATAATTGGTTTCTTATCTGAGAGGCACCCATAGCAACCTTTGAAGGAACCCTAGGATTCAACAGAAACCTGGTTGAGAAAAGCTATTTTACACAAAGGAATTTTGGCATGATGAAAGGTCCTCTCCATTGAAATATTGTTTATTTCAGCATTGTTAGGCTGAAGTAAAGCATCATCAACTTCTGTTCTGCTTCTAAGTGCGTGCACAAAACAATTCCAGAGTCAGCCAGGCAGACAAAATGGGGATCACTGATGCATACAGCCAGCATGTTTTGCTGGGCAATGCTTCATGCAGTGGTGATATGTGATTTGTGTGTTGATGTGTGATGAAGCATGAGTTGTATGTTAAGCCTGGGCATTTTGATGTAAATTGAACCTACACTCTTCTTGTTAAACTGAACACTCCACATATATACAGTAGAGACCGTTTTTGACTTTGAACAACCACTGTAAAAAAGACTGCTGAACTTGGCATATTTTAAGAGGATATTCAGTTTAGTTGGAAATCTCCTATTTTGTTGAACTGCTCATTAGTAAAACACATGCCCTCTACCTTCCCATATACAGCTCTACTCTCTGATGAACAATACTATGGCAGTGTAATAGTAGATACGCAGTGGGGTTAAATAGAGCCTATTCATTTGGCCATTTACTTAGGTAAGGGAATGCAGTGAAATCCCATTCACTTTGAATACCCAGTCATGTGCAGAAGTTAAAAATATTTTACCTAGCACTTTATTGGATGATTGAAGTGAACACAACTTCAGTTTATTCATTGAGACAGTGAAAACCACATCAGTGTATTCTCTACTCCTTTAGTAACCCAACCTCAATGGCTTTCTAAGTCTTTAAACATCAGAGGAATTAAGGTTCTCTTGTTCATATTACAGGTAGGGATTCCTCCATATTACTAGATAGAGATTTCTCAAACACATTTGGAACTTCTGTAGGAAAAAGCACTGCAAAGAACAAGGAAACCAATCTTAGGCCCTATGTTGTTGAGATTTGGGTTTGTGTCAGTGGCAACAGTATGACATCACTTAAACAATTCTGCGGTAATTGAGAATTAATTGACAGGTGACTTTAACTTGCACTTGGCCTCTCTCTGATCTGCGTTTGACCTGCTTCAAGCAAGTTTTGCATTCCTGTAGACTTGAAGGGAGCAAAAACTCATCAACACAGGTACGAATAAGGGAATATGGTCTTTGATACCATTATTTTCTCTTGTTGTTCTCAAGCGGTGATGCAATGGTAAGCCATTGTACTGTTGAGGTGCCCATACACTGCACAGTTCTCGTACGAGAATCGCGGGAAATCCCGCGATCGTATGATAATCGTGCAGTGTATGGAAGGCGTGCGACCGTTTCTAATGTACGGTCACACGACTTTTGTATATCAAGCGTGTTGGAAAACCAGCCGAGAATCGTACGATTTTCGGCTGGTTTTTAACATGATCGAGAGATCACTGCCGAACAGGCCGGTGTGCGCACGCGCACACTGCCCGTTCAGCATTGCAGTCATCGGAAGCCCGCCCCTCAGGGGGGCAGGCTTGCGATGATCGCAGGTACGATCTGCCTGTCCAAGATGGGCAGATCGTACGGTTTTAAAATTTCTTTACAACCCTCGCAAGACAAAAGTCTTGCGAGGGTTGTAAAGTGTATGGCCACCTTTACCCTGTGTACTCTAAATTGTGTTTACCAAAAATGCGCACATCCTGGGCAGTGGGACACTTGAAAGCTTAGATAGAGGAACTGCTTAATTGTAACAGATTTCAAATAGCTTAATTGAAAAGCACTTTTATTACTAACAGATGTTCCATATTATAGAAGAGACACAGCCAAGGCACAAAACAAGCTAGTTAGTCATCTGTATCATCATGGATATAGAGGAAACGGAAAGTACCCAGGAGGGAGGTAAACAGAGTTCCTACCAGATGCAGGATCGTCTTTTCAGAAACATCCCCAGCAATCACACTGTTTCACTGCACTGTACTATGCTGGCGCCTCTCAGAACATCACATGTGGGTGACAGGAACTCAGTTCATTTACGGCTGTGAGACATATTTCATACAGCATGCAGCAATGATACTGAAGGTGGGAGAATGAAATCGTCAGCTCTGTGAGGCCTTCATTGCTTGTTATTAAAGGAGAACTATGGGGTAAGTGTTTTTCCCCATAGTTCTTCTAAGGGTCACTGGAGGACACAAACTCGCATTCTCCCGTGACCCAAAGCTCAGTATATTGCGAGCTACAGCTCGCGGTATACTGAGACCACCGCAGCCGGGACGGATCCCGACATTACTGTCGAGATCCACCCAGCTGCGTGATTGACAGTTGGCTCTGCCTATTTAGAGGCAGAGCCAACTGTACCTGCCCCACCCCCGTCTGTTCAGCCAGTCAACGCTGGAGGATCAGAGTGGGGAGGGGGGGAATCCATGCAGGGAGCCGTGAGTGACAGTCACGGCTCTCTGCAGGGACATGAGCGAGCGACGGTATGTGTTCGCTCACTTCCCGATCTATTGAGCCGACGTGTGACAGCTTCATTGCCACACGTCGGCTCGAACTATGAGGTTGAGTGAAAATCACTCACCTCATAGTTCTCCTTTAAAGGAGATCTACAGCGGAGTCACAGCATACGCTTTCCTTTTATAACATCAGCATTGTAAAAGAAATACAAATGATAGTTATTTTTGACAATCTAATAGAAACTTACTTGAACAATCTCCTTTCATGTTGTGAGTGCTTCCTATTTGCTGGACATGTCTTTTAACAACTTCTTGGATTGCATGTGCTTTACTTCAATTTATGAGGACTACAGATCTCATATATCATTGCTGCCTCAAAAGCAGTGATGCTGTGGCTCCTGAAACTCCTCTTCTTCAGCACCTTTGCAGTTCAGACGGCAGGCTGTGTGGAATGGGTGACACAGCAGTGCATATCAACAGTGATTAAGCGTCTCTGAACTAAAAGAAGTAAATCCTGTGGGGTTTTTCGAAAGGTCATTTTACAAACTTCAAGATGATTCTAATCAAGAGCAAACTAGAACTAATGGAAATTAATTGTAGGAATGAATATATGATTGGCAGTTTGACCATAGATTCATTTTAAGTGTGTGTGGCGGATTTATTAATCCAGTCTCCAAACAGCAAGTAGATAAGAAGGATAATCTATGATAATTCTAATCTATTTAAAATAATTATTTAACCAAACCCTTTACAGAGTTATTTAATAATAAATGTGCAGTATGTGCACAATGTGTTCAGTCTGTGCTCTATGTTGATGTGGATTACTGCACACTGCGTGTTGCATTGTCTTGCTAGATAAGCTGTTAGAGTAAAATACTTAAATGGCTGCTATCATAAACAATATATTTCCTGCCGATGGCATGTGATTAATATGTATAATGATTGTGCTCAGTATGTAAATCCCTTTTTCTTTGCATATCTTTGTTTGTATTTTCTCCATATTTACATGCAGCCCATAGAAAGCACATACAGGTGATTAGCATTGTAATAGGTGTGGATTGTACATAAAATTTTTCAATCTGCAGTGGCACTTAGTGATTGGTCTATGCAGTTCTGTACTGCTTCCATGATGCCACACAGCCTGTTCTGCAAATCTTCACCGCTGGGTCCTGTGCCTGTGTACTTTGTCCTATGGGGAGTTTACACTCCACCAAGGATGCCGTGCAGCCAAGATCTCATTTGAGCTAGATTGAAGTTGAAGGGGGAAGGGTGCTGGGGAGGCACATTACTGCTCAATCAATGTAATTGCAGCAGAAGTACAATTAAACTTTAACTGTATTTTTAAATGGTACGTTAGTCTGTCATTATATTACCCTCTTGCAATTCCCTAGTAGGATATAGACTGCACAGGTCAATGGTTGATAGAATGGAGAGTACAGGGTTGATTGTATTAATGTATTAATTGCTGGCCCTTCGCTGTCCATTCATAGGTTTGGGTTGTCCTTGACAAAGCTATATTGCTTTAACCTTCCTGGCAGTCTGATTATGCAGGATTTTAGCATGCCAATGCGGTGAATTGTTTTTCATAGCAATTTGTTGTTTTATATTGTAGGCCTGTAATTCTTAGTAAATCTTAGGAATAACTCACCTAAATCTGTCCAAACAAGAGTCCAGTAGACATCCCGGGTATGATAAAGTTTGAAACACGAAATCATACATTATAATATAATAAATAATTATATATAATTATATGAAATTATAATATAATAAATCATTATAAAAGATTATAATGTAATAATTTAAAAAATGGTCCAGTAAATGGGAATTCTGGGGGCGCTGCCTGATCCGTACCACAGTCAATGAGTACCAAGTTTCAGTGTCTGATGACAAATTTCCCAACTAATCGCTATCGCTCAGATCTGCATGTGATTCTAATTTACTATTGCTGTTTTCTACCTGGTCTTTTGACCTAAAGGAACACTTTTTGGATGCCATGGACGTTCTCAAGTTTCCAGGCAGAAAGAACAGTAAAAGTGCAGACAGGGCACTGGACAAAGCCCTAGGGACAAAATTGAAGTGAAATGGTTTGATACATAAATGTAATCATAGCAGATTACATTGTATTCTGTGTAAATGTCATAATTTCACTCTTGAATTCCCCGCCGGCTCCGCCCCCCGCTGTGACGCCGAAAACTAAACTAAACTAAAAGTCAGATGTCGGCATCGGTCGATCGCGTACAGCAGAGGACACCGCGGGCTCGTTGGGACAAGGTAACTGACACTTTTGTGCAATCCCGAGTGTGGCTCGGGGTAAACACTATTGGTACTGAAAATGAAACTCGGGAATACCGTCAGGGAGGTTAAAGTGCCTCTGTTGTGAGAAAGATATGGGGGCTGCTATTGCTTTTATAAATGTAAGTTGCCTCACTACATCTAGCTTCAATACTTTTGAGATACATACCTGGAACATCCATGCTGATAAGAGTGTCAGAAAAGTGTTCTAATTCCTTATCCCTATACTTGTCCTAGGTCAGCAATAGCTATTGAAATAATTATCTCAAAAGAAAGGTATGTCAGCCCCACACTTTTCTCATGATAGACTCCATGTAACTGCAGTAGAGTATCAGAAAAGGCAGATTCTGCTAATGATGAGAAAACTGGCTTAACAAAACCACATTTTTTTGGGCAGTTTGCCTTGGCAGTTAGCAGTTTGCCTTCACTTCCATTATAAAGCTCTGGTGCTGCTGTCCATGGTGCTGAAGGATGAAACTTCCTTAGTAGACTGAATTACTCCTTCATTACTGATGGCATCTTCAGCAATAGGCAAGTTTTTCAGCTTTATTTGAAAAAAGTTCTGATTAAAACTATTACAGGGCGGTTCTTATAAAGGGCAATTTATCTAGGTCTTCAGAAAAAGAGGCTTGCCAGCACAATTGTTAGTAACAAAGCTTGACATGTGAATTTATAATTCATATCTCAGTCTCATGTGACCCAGGAAAATAAGTAATATCTGCAATCGACAAGAAAATAAAAAAAATACAGTTTATTGGTTAACACTGTCTGTGATGCTAACTTTGCCACATTTAACATGCCTTTCTTATGGATATAAAACTTTGTACTTACTGGCATTACCAAGTGTTACACAAAGTATACATAACAAAAAAATATCACCATACAGAGACTTGTAATCTATTACTAAAGAAAACAAACTTGTATTGCATTATGTAATGCAGGTTTCTTGTTTAAAGAAACACATTGGGATTAATAACTAAGGATGTAGAAGCTGTTCACTTAAAGGAGTTCTAAAGTCACAGCAAATACTATCCTGTTATAGCATCAGCTTTGCAATAACATTACATACTAGAGTTGTAGTCTTACCCGGGTTGGTTGGCATGGATATCAGGAAGTAGGGATGCACCGATACTGATACTGGTATTGGTGCCGACACCGAGTATTTGGGCGAGTATTCGTACTTGCCCACATGCTCTGATACTTCCCCACCATACCGAACTTTTCGATCAGAGGGACTTTCCCTCTGACCGGCAGTACCTGCCGGCTTCACTTGTTGCTAGGCAGCCCGGCTTCCTGAGCAATCAGGAAGCCGGTTGGCGTGTCATGACCCACCACCTGGCTTCCTGGTTGGTCAGGAAGCCGGGCTGCCTAGCAACAAGTGAAGCCGGCTTCCTAGCCAATCAGAAAGCCGAGGGGTAGGGTCATGATGTGCTGCCCAGCTTCCTGATTGGTCAGAAAGCCAGGCTGCCAGGGAACGTGAAGCCGGTGTTTTTTCGATGGAACTCCAGCTTCTTGATAAGCCTGGCCCAAGGTACCTCGGGATGGCGTATCAGTATTCGGTATGAGCGAGTACCGAAAAAAAATATTGGTACATCAGGAATCAACATCTTTGGCAGTTTTTGAAAATCATAACTGGCTACAGATTGAAATAAAAGCCCCACTCTATCGAAAACTAAAAGAAAAAGTTTTGTCTGGACTTTTTGGCATCATACACATTAGGGTTTTCTGTCAGGCTGTAGATTCCAGCAGCAAGAATCACAGTTGGTTCAGGACAACTGCGGCCACGCAGCCTGTTTACAGCAATGACAGACTGACAGTAGCCGCAACTGTCTGCTGCTGTTCACATATAGCCAAACAGTCATCGGTTACCTGCAGCTGGAGACAATTGACCCGCCTTGGAGACAGACAGCTTGTGTCCAGGGCTGATTATCTATCCCTAGCTGCAGGTAACCGCTGGATGTACAAATATATGCGAATAGCAGTGGACAGCTGCGGCTCCTGACAGCCTGCCATTGCTTTAAAAAGGCTAAGTGTTTGCAGCTGTCCAGAGCCAACTGTGATTCTTGTTGCAGGATTCGGCAACCAGACATAAAAGCCCTGTGTAAAAGAGGGAATGAGGCCTCAGTGAGAGTTTCACATGATTCTGCACTTTGCTATGGCTAGGGATAGATATCCGGCCCTGGATTTAATCTGTCTGCATCCAGTGTCAGACATCTGTCCCTAGCTGGAGGTAACCACTGGATGTGCATATACATGTACATAGAGGCAGACAGCTGAGGGTGATGCTCAGATCCAGAAAATACAGTACATATTCTGCAAAGAAGACTCGAGGCCATTTGAAAAATAATGATGCCAACAGCCATAGAGATGTAGCAAGCAACACAGACAGCTGAACCAGATGACTGCCAGCATTAAAAATAAAAAGCAGTAGGTTTTGTCCCCTGGGTGAGTTTAATTGCAAAATGTTCTAGTCTGACTGTCTTCCCACCTACACACATCAACACATCACACCTGAGCAGACACAACATATCAGTATAGATTGTCTGCTAACTTCTAGTTACAGCTCTGCAGCTTTTCCTCTATTTACTATATCACAACTGCATGATTTCACCATCCACACTTAAGCTGGCCATACACCTTACAATTATCTGCAGATTTTCTGTGGTCAGATGGAAAAGGTGCAACAGATTCCTCCATCTACGCTAAACTGTGTGGATGGAGTACTCTCCACCTGGGCCAATCTGTTGCACTTTTTCCATCTGACCACAGAAAATCTGCAAATAATTGTAAGGTGTATGGGCACCTTTAAGGTGCCCATACACTGCATGATTCTCGTACGAGAATCGCGGGAAATCTACTGTATGGTCGCACGTCTTTTGTCTAAGGAGCATGCTAGAAAACCAGCCAAAAATCTTACGATTTTCGGCTGGTTTGAACAGTGCTCGGGAGACAAATGCCGAACGGGCCGGTGTGCCCGTTCAGCATTGCGGTCATCGGAAGCCCGTCCCTCAGGGGGGCGGGCTTGCGATGATCGCTAGTACGATCTGCCTGTCCAAGATGGGCAGATCGTACTTTTTTAATTACTTTACAACCATCGCAGGTCTTGCGATGGTTGTAAAGTGTATGGCCACCTTTAGATTTAACCACCTAATGGGTATTTGGGGTGAGTTACCCTTTAACTGGCACGGAGAGAAAACTCGGGACGATTCTGAGCAACTTGTATGAACAAACATGTGACATGTACCACAGACACCATATTGAATCCGAATGGTCATATGCACATGGTTGAATTATCTGTCATGACTTTTGATACACAGAGAGATAATTTTATAGCTGATATTTCAAAGACAAATCATGGTGTGGCAGCACATTTATTTCCATCCAGCCTTTACTGACTTATTTACTTACAGTAGTAGGTTGTACTATTATTAGTCATTTTCATATTTGCATGATAGGTCCTTTAAAGATAAATGCAATAATATGTTTACTTCAGCAATGTCTGTTTAGGTTAGACCTTGTAGCGATGCAATGTGCAAGAAGCACAGAGGAGTAGATTGCAAACAGACATTGCAATCTCTGTAGAAAAGGGGACAACACAGTCCCCATTCACACTTGCTGCGCCTGTGAATGTGCACAGTGTTTTATTCGCGCATCTGCATAGGCCAGACAATTTGTTTCAATGGGCTGCCCTATGTATGACACATGTGGCAAAGAAGCTCATGCGGCTGTTTGAGCTGTGAGCTTCACATGTTTTTGACCACTCGTTTGTCGCATGTGAAAGAATGCACAGTATCACCACACATGCCAAAGTAAGATCAATTAGTCACAGTAATTTTTCAGGGTTAACTCTAAACTGATGACCTGTAAAGGCTTTTAAAGCATCGCAAAGTTTTTTGACGTTTCACGGACGCATGTCAATTTTAGGCTTGACATATTTGGTGTCTGTCTACTCAATGCAACCTCGTCTCCTATATTTTACAATAAAATTGAGTATTTTAATCTGTTTGCGTGCACTAAAATTAATTTCAATGCATTTTTTACTGAAAATTTTGGTTTGATAAACTGTGGCAGTAATATGGTGTGAGATAAAATATTGCAGCTGCTGCAATTTCATTCTAGGGTCTCTGTTTTTAGAAAATATATAATCTTGAAGGGCCCTTAGCAATTTTAAAAATCCCGAAAACTAGGGATGTCCAAATACCAGTTCAGATACTTGGCATTTTCACAAGAACTACCAGGGTTGCAGCGGTTGCAGCTGGGACCTGGCTCTGGCGCTCCACCACTGTCCTGAAATCATTAGTCTGGTTGTTTTAGAAAAACTGTCATGACAATAAAAAAAAATGTATCAGTACTTGTATCTGTGAGTACTTGGACAAGTATCAGTACTTGTATCTGTGAGTACTCGGACAAGTATCAGTGCTTGTTCTTGGAAAAATGGTATCAGTGCATCCCTTATACTGTATATATATTTATTTTAAAAAAAAATGCAAATGGGGATGTACAAATCCCAGGAGCTCCGTATGCTTCTTAACAATGACAGCTGCCTCCTAACTTTTGAGTTTTTCTCTAGTCTAGTCTTGGAGCTGGAAAAGTATCTGTACTTGTACTTGTACCGAGTACGGTACTTGGTATCTGAACATCCCTACCAAAAACGGTTGTGGTAGTGAAAGCGTTAACAATAATGTCAATGCAAGTGCGACACGCACTTTTAGCGAGTTTCATAATCGCGCACAAAATTGCATGTTTTTGCTAGTGTTCACACTTACAGTAAGTGTGAATGGAGCAGCCAGAAATATACGAGGTGCCGGGTATACACGAATCCCTGTTATATTCTGCCTGGTCACTCTGTGACTGGCTTTTCTAGAATTCACATGATTATATGTATATGTATATTATGTATATAGTTTCTATGCTCTGTTTCAGCCAAGGCTGTCTGTTTCCTCCGGGTATTCTGATATCACCTGCTGTCATGTGTTTAGATGAAGCACTGAGATCTTGAGGACAGCTGAATTAAGTTTTACTTGCTTAGAAGAACCTTATTATTGGAAATGATTGTATTTCCAACAGACACAAACCTGCTAAGCTTTAGAATACATGTAAATGTTTAGAGCGGTATCAATATGATAGTAAAGTCAATGTAAAACCAATCACTAAAATCCCATATAAGCTTTAAAGCAGATCTGCAGGGTTTTCAAAAGTTAACCCTTGAAGTGGTGCTACCCCCACACTGCAAGGGTTAATTGTTCATTTTGTCATAAGAAACAGAATAAAGAAGATACACTCACTCGATCCTGTGGCAGTGACCACTCATCTCTCTCCCCTCCGCTCTGGCTGGGGAATGCACCTCAGCGTCTTCACATCTAATACAAGTCAATGGAGCTTGCATAGATGTGAGGCTTAGCCCGTCGAAGCCTGGGGGAAAAGAGACTGCCAGTCTAGCAGCCATGCAGGATTGAAGATCAGGTGAGTATATTTTCTTTCTTTGTTTGGCAGCGCTGTGCGGGCCACATTACAAGGTCCGGCGGGCCGGATTCGGCCCGCGGGCCTTGTGTTTGCCACCCCTGCCCTAGACCAAAACAAGCACTTATGTGTTGCAGTGCGGGGGTAGCCCCACTGAAAGGGTTAACTTTTGAAAATTCTGGAGCTCCTCCTTTACATGATATTACAATTCCAAAAGTGGTTCTCAGTCCATATGGACCTTTTATTAAGTCACGCTATAGTACCATGACACATATAAAAGAAATAGTGAATGACACATATAAAAGAAATAGAAATTTATATGACACATATAAAAGAAATAGTGAATGCAGCTTTTTTTTTTTTTACCATATGGAAATGCAATGCATGCTATAGCGCTACCATGCGTTGCCGTGCAAGGTGGATGCAAGAGATGCCTTGCAAGAGATGCCTTGTGGTGCCATTCACAACGAATGACAATGCTATACACCTAGCATGTGGTGCACTGCGCTGTGTGATAGCATACACTAAACACATGGATAGTGTGCCTTTAGTGTAATGCTATAGTGTGAACCGGCCCTAAAATAATCCCTGATGCCCCTGCAAGGAAGATCCTAGTTTAGACAGTTATGGGGTGACAACTGCCATATGTGTCCCTGGTGGAGACTACAGTTGACTGAGCGATATCGCTCTTCAATGCATTTCAATGGGGCAAAGGGCCCTGCTGTCGCGGGTTGTGTGTCGCTACAGCAGGACCCTTTTTGGAGCGGATTTAGCCGCGATTCAAGCTTGCTCAATGCAAGCTTGAACGCGATATCGCGCTGCAAATCTCGCGATATCGCGCTGCAAATCTCACGATATCGCGCTGCAAATCTCGCGATATCGCGCTGCAAATCGCGCGACAAAACGCGCGATTTGCATATCGCGGAGTGTGAATGGGGCCTGAGAGGCTGGAGGGGCTCAGCAGCACTGAGACTTGAAAAAAAGAAAAATCTGTATTTAGTGGGGAAAAAAATACACCGTGTTTTAGCAAACTAAGAGGGTTATTCACTAAGCTGCCAAGTGAAGGGCAGCCCAGTGAATACCCGAGCCGAAGTAAACTGAGTCACTTTTCGCTATTCACTTCGGCTCTGTACTGGCTGACTTCGGCTGGCTTTGATTAACCACTTCCCGGCCGGCCGTTGTAAAAAAACGGCCGGCCAGGAGCTCTCTAGATCTGAGGGGGCCGGTGCGAGCCCGGGACCAGCATACTGCCTCTGTCACAGCGGATCAGAGGGAGGTCGGTACACGGCCTCCCTCCAGTCCACTCTCCACTGTCAGAATGCGGAAGTAATGTATATTACATCACTTCCGCATTCTTGTGTCACTCTCCAGCTTCAGATGCTGGAGAGAATCTGATGAAGCAGAGCTCTGTTTCATCAGCTTCTTCTGCGGGGTCCTAGGTGACATTAGGGGTCTTGGAGACCCCTGATGTCTCCATAAAGAGGACCTGTCACATATTTTGTGATCACATAAGGGGGTTTTCTTAGCCCCCTATGTGATAGCAATTAAGTTAAGTGGAAAAAAAATAGGGAAAAAAAATAGGGAAAAAAAAACATTTAAGTTTCCCCCCCAAAAATGTAAAGTTACAAATAAAAAAGAATTACATTTGTTTTATTTTTTTTTTAAAGTGCCCACCCATACATACACGCATGCAAACAGGCATCGGGTGCGCATACGTATGAAAACGACGATTTCGCCCATTACGCCGCACATGTTACATATCGTCACGAACGTCGGAATGAGAGCAATAGTTCTAGGGTCACGTCGTGTAAATAGACACCAAACATGCCAAGCCTTAAAATTGCACGCACCCGCAAAATCGCAAAAAACGACCACACCGAAAACTATTGCGCTCATTGTGCAGCACACGTTGCATATCATTGCGAACGTCGGAGCATGAGCAATAATTTTAGGGCCATCAATCACTGAGAACACTAAACGGATGAGCTGTAAAAGCTTTTAAAGCGTCGCCTATGGTCAATTTTGGGTATGGTAGTTTTTTGCGATTTCGCGGGTGCGTGCAATTTTAAAGCTTGGCATGTTTGGTGTCTGTTTACCCGACGTGACCCCGTCTTTTATATATTTTACCAAAATATGGGTAATAATCATTGTTTCCTACTATAATGAAAAAATAACTTTTTTTTCAAAATTTTCAATAATTTTTCCTTATTACAGTAAAAAATAAAACCCCAGTGGTGAATAAATACCACCAAAATAAAGCTCTATCTGTACCCAAAAAATTGTATAAAATTCATTTCAGTACAGTGTTGCATGACGGAATAAACGTCAAAGTACCGCAGCGCTGAACACTGAAAAATGGCCTGGCCAGGAAGGGGGTCTAAACACCTGGTCTTGAAGTGGTTAAATGATCATTCTACAACCAAACCTCTCCTCAGGTCCCCCCTGGTAGAGCACCTTGTCCCCGTGCTGGTGGGGACAAGAGCCTCTTCCCCACAAGCTCTAGGGAGTTGGTTGTGGGGGTCTGCAGGCAGGGGGACTTATTTGCATTGGGATACCCCTTTAATAAAGAGGCACCAAATGCAGCCCCCCTCCTTGTGAATGAGTAATGGGTTGTTCTACCCCATCCATTCACTAAAGGGTTAAACAAAAGATAAATATAAAGACCAGACTTTAATCAAAAATCCTTTAATTGAAATAAAAACACACCAAAGAATTTTTGAGAAGTCCTTTATTAAAAGGAAAAAAAAGAAAAATTGATCCATGGGGTAATCTAGGGTCAATCACGGCGACCAGCGTTGTCCACGACGACTTGGCGAAATAAGAAAAGAAATGTATTAAATACATTTTAAAAAACAAAATCGACGCCCGCCGGCCTTGTCGGCCGCACAGCGCCCTTGTTGCCATGGCGCCCTGTGCGGCAGCACTGCTCGCACACCCCTAAGGCCGGCCCTGGGCCGACCGCACGCAACGAACTCCCACCGCTGAATGACATTCTGACAGATGCCGGCAAAATATAAACAATTGGGCGGAGATATCGATGACATCACCGCTAGCTCCGCCTAACTGTTTACATTTGTCCGACACTTGACAGTCTGCCAGCAGGTCCCGGACAAATAAAAAAAAAGGGGTGGCTGGCTCCACCCAGTTGTTGTCATTTAATGACAGCCCAGTGTTCTCAAATAACCTGAGGACGCTGGCCTGTTATTGATTGACAACAACTGGGCGAGACAGCCGTGACATTAAGGCTGGCTCCGCCCAGTCAGTGGTGAAGATCACGGTCTGCTTCGGCAGACCGTTCTCCCTGCTTCGGTTGTCACTTTGGCTCAGCTGAGCAGAGGCATATGCGGTCGGTTCGGCTCAGCCATTCGGCTGCTGTATGGGCTATTGTGACTAGCCCGTACAGCAGCCCTTCAGTTCAAATGAACCGAAGGGCTCCGGCGGCCGATGTGAGCCGAAGAATCAGCCGAAGCTACGGCTAGATTCCCCTGGTCAGGTAAGTGAATAACCCTCTAAATGTCACCCATTTAGGGCTTTGTTCTACTATAAAAAAAAACTGGGGTGCCCTGGGTCTCCAAAAGAAGGGAAACGCATACAAAGTACAGCACAGTGAATTATGAATGTGGCATTAATGTGGCATTAGTATCGGAGTCGTTGTTTAGGAAATGTCGGAACTGACCTATTTCCCTTCCAACCCACAAACTTTAGGCAAAGTCAGTATTTACTGAGTACCCCTTGGGGTGCAACTCCTAATCCAAGTACCCCTTGACATTTATTAAGTATACCCCATCCCCCAATTGTGTATAAACATTTTCAAAATAGTTTTTATTTAAAAAAAAACTACATTCTAATGTTCTAATGTGAGTTATTTTCCAAAACTCCAAACTGTTCTGATACATTTATTGTAGTAAGCAGAAGTACTGAAACCACCTCTTGGGAGCCATCTTATCTGAAACAACAACTCTGCCATGTCCACACAATTGGCTCGATTCAGATAAAAAAACATTTCCATCTTAGTGCATTGGGGTAATGTCTATAATAATTTCCAGAACATGTAGTGTTTGTACAGACCATGCTGAGATTATATAACGCAGAAAGAGTTTCTCCAACCTCACCAGCGCATTGTATCACACTGCCAAATCACACTATATCAAGCTGCAACAGCACATTATAATATGACACAGCAACAAATTGTATAACCCAGCAAGAGCGTATGAAGCTGCAACAACATACATTATCACATTGCAACAGCAAATAATATCATGGAGCCAGAGTTTACCAATCCAAAATAGATGATATCACAACACATTAGCAAAGTATATCAGCCTAAGCATATCACCCCATAATAGTATGTTATATAATACAGCTGAATTTTATATTACACAAAGGGACATAATACCCAGTAGCACTTTATCCCCCTAGACTCAATTCACTTCCTATCCTCTACAGCTGCAGTTAACTTTTTTAGACTCACTTTATTCCCTCAGCTCCCTGCTTTCCAAGCCCCCCTTCAGGCAAGTCAAGTAGATTTGAGGTTCTCCTAGAGGTGGTCAGTCCCCAATGATACAAAGATTGTTGCTGATGTAGTGATGCCAGTTCCATTCTTTGCATCATTACATTGAAAATGAAGGTCACTGTAGAAATGCCCACTTGACAGGCAGTGGGTCAATAAAGCCTTCAACTCATACGGGTCTATTCACTAAGCTGCCGTAGGCAGCCGAGTGAATGACCGACCTGAAGTGAAGTGAGCCGAACACTGTTCGGCTATTCACTTCAGGCTGGTACGGCTGATTTCAGCCGTATATCGGCTGAAAATAGGCCGTACATCGTGTGGCTTCGTGTGGCTTCGGGTCGGCCGAACATGGTTAGCATCTTCGGCCGACCCGGAGTGCAGAAGGAGTTCAACTCAGCCGATCCAACATCTGGATCGGCTGAGCCGAACCTCCGGCAGGCTACTCACTGCTGTTCGGCTTAACAGCAGTGAGTTACATAGTTACATAGTATTTGGGGTTGAATAAAGACATACGTCCATCAAGTCCAACCCATCCCATGCTGAGCGGCATTCGGCTCGGCTGTTCTGCTCGGTCCCTCAGAGGGACCGTTCAGAACAGAAATTTTTTTAAAAAGTTTATAAAAAGTAACTAGAAAACAATTGGGCGGAGCTAGCAGTGACAAGTTAAGATCACGGCTGGCTCCGCCCAGCTGTCAGAAGCAGCCAGCCGGCCGCTTGGCCAGCTTCGGCTTTCAGCGCGGCTCAGGCATATGCGTTCGGCTCGACTGAGCCGCTTGGCCACGTTCGGTAGCTGTACAGGCTATAAAGAATAGCCCGTACAGCAGCCCTTCGGTTCAACTGAATCGAAGGGGTCCTGGGGCCGAAGCTTGCCGAAGGATCGGCCGAAGCTACGGCTAGATCCTTCGGCAGCTTCGTGAATAGACCCCATAGTATGTACGCAGTCTTCCGCGCTGAATGATGCTGGGTGTAATCTGGAAGAGTGTGAACGTCTAGTGAAGGAATTGGATTACTGCAGGGGCAGTGCCAGAGAGGAGTTGAATACTGCAGCCACAGCTACTTTTTAATTTTAAACACGGTCTGGGAATCTTTTTTTTTTTGCCTGGAGCTTTAAGGTACCCCTTCCTTATACTACTTGTCGCCCCACAGTAGTTTGCACTTCTTATTTGGTGGTTTTCCCCTTCCTCCTCAATAGTATTCAACTCCCTGACCCTCAGTACACCCAGAAACGATTTGCCTCATCTCAGTAGTACTTCACTTAGGAGCCATGTAGCAGCCCCCTTTTCAAAATCAGCATCCCAGTAGCTATTACCAGAATCACCCAAAGAAGAAATGGTGCCAGCAACATGTTGAAGAAAGGGGGTTAGCACATAAAAAGCTTAGGGATGCACCGATAACGATACCAACACCATAACGATACCTCGGCAGCCTTGTGGGGACCTCACGGCAGCTGTCTTTTACAGTGCTGGTCCGATCGCACATTGCCTCCGCCCCGTCGCCCGCAGCCAGCCACACCTGCAAGATCCCTTATAGCCTTGTAAGATGCCGCACACAGCCCTGGGGAGACAGCACAGCCCTGGAGAGACACTACACACAGCCCTGGTGATAATGCACAGCCCTGGGAAGGTGCTGCACACAGCCCTGGTGAGAATGCACAGCCCTGGGGAGACGCTGCACACAGCTCTGGTGAGAATACACAGCCCTGGGAAGATACTGCAAGCAGACCTGGTGAGACTGCACAGCCCTGGTGAGGCACCGCACACAGTCCTGGTGAGACTGTCCTAGTGAGACCACACACAGCCCTGGTGAGATTGCACACAGCCCTGGGGAGACCGCATGCAGCCCTGGTCAGACCTTGCACAGCACTGGTGAGACTTCGCACAGCCTCCTGAGACCCTGCACAGCACTGGTGAGCAACACAGAATATGTAGCTTCATCTTTTTATGCGTTAGTGTACAATGTTTGCTTGGATTTGTAGTCCTTTATTGCTGGTGGTATTCTGCAATGCTGTATAATCTATTGCTGGGATTTGTAGTCCTATATCGCTGGTGGTATTCTGCAATGCTGTATAATGTATTTTTGAGATTTCTACAGCTTGGAGTCAGTGGCAGAGCTACCAGGGTCAGAGAGATTGCAGCTGTGACTGGGCCTGGCGCTCCACCACTGTCCTAAAATCATTAATATGTATTGCTTTCGAAAAATTGTTACATGACACTAAAAAAAATAGTTTCGTTAATTGGTATCGGCGAGTACCTGAGGAACAGTTATTGGTACTCGTACTCGGTATGGAAATAATGTTATTGGTTCATCCCTAAATAAGCCCCCTCTGTTCTCCTTCAAAGCTTACTGACAAGCATTTGTGCAAGAGATCTAGTGCATCCGGTGTATGGATTTGCCATTGAAATGGAGCCTGCAGTGCATTTTCATTGAGGAGATGGGGTGCACTGGCCAGCTAGGAAGATTTTGCAGGATGGACTGTGCTGACCAACCAGGTTACACAGGCAAGATTTTGAAGGTGCACAGTTACCGATGAGTCATTACAGAAAGTAAATATGAAACACCCTTTAAGAGATAGTATCTACATCTGTCAGTTATACTGCAGCAGATGGATGGAATTCCTCCTCCCTGGTTAGTGATGAGAATGCTATTACTCTGTACTGGCAGAATAGCTGTGTTTCCAATAAAATGAAGTGATCTTACCCAATAACATTATCTTGCTCCATAAAATTACTACCCTGAGGAGATATTAAAAATCTATCACTATCACTCCTCATTCCCTTTAGAATGACTGCAGAGCTCAGTTTCAACTTTACCACCTCCCTTTATGAAGGTTACAAACCCTGGACTAGATTTATATGCGGTGCCCATACCGTTGCAGTGTGCTTGGACAATAGACACAAGACTGCAGAGATGAGTCTATAGAGGAGAAAGTTGGGATTTAAGTTACCTTGAGAATACGATTGGTTACAAATATAATGAAAGTCTATGGTGTAGAACATTGCCCAAGACCTTTATCTCATAAGGAATAACAATTAGGAAGTCATCTCTATTCCACATTCTGCTTGTGTTAGGCGGCTAATACAAAGCATTAGAGGTAAAAGGAACCTGGGTAAATGAAATGCAATTTATCATTTAACACCCCTTCTGTGATTTCTTCCACAGCACTAATTCTTAAAATTCCTTAGCTGCTTTATATGCATAATTGTCAGCATTATAGAACAAATACTGTCAGTAACCGGGAATAAGGAGGCCACATAATCACAAGCTTGTGTTTCTGCAGGCCAGGGATCCCAACTCCACTTAGCCCGATGCCTAATTAAGTGAACTTGACTCCTCCCACAAATTCAGGCTAACCTGTTAGCCTTCCAACATATATATAAAGGGCACATTAATACAGCTCTATAATCCATCCATTATAATCCATAATACATCATTACATTATTTTTTTTATGCAAGCAGTGTAAGTACCTGAATTTGACTTGATATCAGCCTTTTACAGTCTAACTATGCAATCTGTACCACAGAGCTCAGAGAGGGAAAGGCAGAAGCAGTACAAGGAGCCAAGCAGATGTGCTGCAGTGCAAGGAATATGTTGATAGGGCACACCAGTTATAGATAGATGTGCTCATTTGTGTGCTTCTTCTATTTTTCTTTGTCCACACACAGGGGCGTCCAGAGGCCAGATGTCTCCCGGAGCGGAGACCGGGTGACACCCCACCGTGACGTCATCACCCATGCGCGTAACGTCGCCGCGTGCATGCGCAATGACGTCATCGCACATGCGTGGGCATCTTATTGACGCCTGCCGGTGGCCATCTTGCTCCTACACCCCCCCCCCCCCCGCTTCCCCTCAGATGTACACTCAGACAGGGCAGCTAAAGTCCTGGTACTCCAACACATGCACTCTGAGGCAAGGCTTACAAAGAAAATACTGCAGGCAGATATTCTCCCCATAGCAAAATGTTGATAGGGCGAATACTTACAATCTAAATTAAGGAGAGGTAGCAGGAGACCTGACTGTAAAGTCTTTTCCTGTACATCTGATATCAAATCTTCTTGAATGGAAATGCCATAAGGGATACAGGGTCAACAGCAACTTCAGCAATCCTTCACGAGGCCCCCTTCTACCCCAGGCCCCATAGCAGCCACATGGTCTGCAATGGCTATTGTTATGCCCCGGGTTTAATCTATTAAAGGGCTCATATTTCTATTCTCTTTGGTAGACAT
This sequence comes from Nanorana parkeri, assembly GCF_000935625.1. Lineage (NCBI taxonomy): Eukaryota > Metazoa > Chordata > Amphibia > Anura > Dicroglossidae > Nanorana > Nanorana parkeri. The sequence continues at coordinate 1,664,206 of NW_017306466.1, read as the reverse complement.
CTCATGTAACTTCACAATAATCATCAGGCAGAGGCTGTTGATATTTCACGGAGCTTTACCCTGCATAATTTTCCTTGTTAAATGACCTCTTTGTCTGGTATCAAGGGTCAACAGCAACTTCAGCAATCCTTCACGAGGCCCCCTTCTACCCCAGGCCCCATAGCAGCCACATGGTCTGCAATGGCTATTGTTATGCCCCGGGTTTAATCTATTAAAGGGCTCATATTTCTATTCTCTTTGGTAGACATCTCATGTAACTTCACAATAATCATCAGGCAGAGGCTGTTGATATTTCACAGAGGTTTACCCTGCATAATTTTCCTTGTTAAATTACCTCTTTGTCTGGTAGCTCTGTATGTAAAGCCTTACAATAATTGTCAGGAAGGTACCCATAATTCCTTTGTCCTTTATAGTTTTCAGCATCCTAAATATCACAAGAACTCTGTAAATACATGCACATGCAGTAAGGATTTCCTCTATCTGGATGTCACATTACATTGCCAGATGAAGTGACGCACGTACCTGATTATGGCTTCATTATGAATCAGTTTTATTTTTTAAGTAAGGCAGCACATCACAAGGGGAGCCTGTCATCTGTTTTAGAAATGGTGTGATATGCTAATGTCATGCAGCTTTGTCGGCAGTACTAATAATGCTGACTTAATTAATTTGTAACCCTGAAGGTAGATAAATCGATAAGGCTGAGAAGACTCCATCATAACAGATCAACTGCAATTCATAAATCCTTTGTTAACACAACAAAAGCATCAACTACCGCATCATAATATCTACAGTAAATGTCTTAAAATATAAAATAATGTACTGCATGTATTTATGTGTAATAGAAAATAATTACAATGATAATTGTGATATTAAAAAGCCAAACACAAGCAAGCTGATGAATACTTTGTTTAATGCATATATTTAAACTTTCCCACCTATCAAACGTTCTGCTCAGCTCCTCTTGTGCTCTAAGTACCCTTGTCAAACAGCACAGTCAGGTCAGTGACGAGTCCATGGAGAATACTCTGCAGTCTTTCAATGCAGACAGGTCAAAATCCACCCCAGACCTTTATTGGACAGTGGGGTCATACCTGTTCTCTCCCTACCTGTAAGCATGTCCACAGAGTTAGACTGACAGAAATGTGTAAAAGTTCCATAGCCCTGATTGACCCTTCCTCTCCAAGTGTGAGTGTTGCTGCTCAGGTGATTAATGGAGCGTTATATTGAGTTGGATTCAGTTGCATGTGCTAACTGTATCCAACTCAGCTTTGAGTATATAAATGTTACCAAAATAAAGCAATATGTAAGTAAGTACTACTCAGTTCTCCATCCCTTCAGTTATATCAAGTATATAATTAGGAATTCTTCATCTAAACTACAAGGAATCCCTTCCTGGCACCCTCCTTCACAGGGGCATAACTAGATGTCACAGGGCCACGATGCATTTTGATAGCTTTGCCCATGTCCATTCTGCATACCTAATAATAGGCTCTTTAGTGCTGGTTGATAGCAGCCTGTGTATAATGCAGATTTACACCCTCTACTCATTATTGGCCTGTGGTAGCCTATGTACCCCCTTTAACAATTTCACATTAGTAGTCAGCATCCCTAATAGCCCCTTCTTAAATTGGAGGTCAGTGGAAGCCCTTCTGCCTAATAAAAGTCTTGTTTACACTGATGGATAATGGAAGTGGCTTCTTCTTTATAGTAGTCATTGATGGAAATGTCCTCTGTAATATGGTAGTCAAGATAGCCTTTGGAAAGCCCTTGCGTACATTGGTGGTTAGTAGAAAGGCCACTTTTGCATAAATGGTCAGTGGAAATGCTGTCCAAGATAGAGAGAGATCTATTTTCCAGACTTCTTGCTATGGAAATTAAAGCTTTATTTAAAAGGAACATTGCATTGTCCATTTTTATTATGCTTTTGCACTAAATAAAATAATGAATTCCACATTAAACGCCCCCTTCACATTAGTAGAAAACAGAAAGGCCTGTTTACAGGAGTGGAAAAGGACCCCCCTTAGCATTCATGGTCAGTGGAAGGGTCCCCTCTACACTGGTGGCCAATGGACAATTCCTGCTTGTATTGGGGTGGGGGCACCATTTAATTATATAAATTGTTTAATCCCTTGGTCATTACCCCTATAGCGGTCATGTGCTTGTGGTAGCTAGTTAATATCTAGGTTTTCCAAAAGACTTCCCCTCTTCACGTTACCTAGGTTTGAATTCCATCCCCTTCAAAGATAGAAGAGCAGTCACAAAGCTGGCCCCGACAGGAAGAGATCTTGTCCCTGGGGATCCCAGGGGATAAACGGTACCAAGGTACCCACTAGGAGAATTGCCCCTTTAGATGCCACCTGTTTGTGTATACACTAGTAATACTGCACTACTTTATTCTGGTCTTTTTTATTTTGTTTTCTTCTTATTTCTCTTTTCTTCTAAAATGCAAATCTGACTTCGGCTGCTACGTTAGTTAATTTGAATCGTATATCCAAATGTAATTGTAATTGCATAAGATGCCGTAGACTACAAAAGGCTGTTTAATTATATCTGAGAGGTTAGAAGCTGAAGAAATTTATGCTAATTCATACACTTGCACAATATTGCACCTTCTTATCAGGCGTTGTATAGATTGAAGTGTCTGGCTCTGATTCGGCAAGATATATATGTGTGCGTGTGTGTGTGTTGTGTGTGTGTATCATTTAATAGTGACTAAATTTCAGCTTGTGATAAGGAAACATCTTGGTTTATGTGTTTTTCTTACTAGAAATGATATCTCCAGCATCTCCAGCAATCATTATAAAAAAAACCCGTCAATGTGAGAAAATTATATGACATCATTGCAGGGGGAAAGAGTGATTTTTATGTTTCGCTATTGCTATGCGGATAAACTGCAATCTTCTTAATGACAGTGTAAGAGTCTGGACAGAATTCAGGTATAATGACCACTGCAGTGCTCTTCACCTATAGCAGACACCTTACGCACCTGAACCTCGGAGCCATCCAGCTGTCACAGCGCTCCTTCCTCTGCTGCAGCATTGGGATGTGTCTTATCATCCTTGCTCCCATACACAGTGTATAGACAGGATGATTCCCAGGACCTTAGACCTCTGAAGAGGAGGGGGGGAGAGTCTTCAGGTACCAGTCTAAGAACAAACCAGCTCAGAGCATCGGGTGAGTATAGCTTTTTTTTTTTTAGCCTAGACAAAACAGGCAGTTTACCCATGCAGGGCATGGGTAAAGATAGGAGTTCGACCAAATTTTTGCAACAAGTTTACAAGACAGTAAAAGATAAAAAAAAGAAGATAGGAGTTCGACCAAATTTTTGCAACAAGTTTACAAGACAGTAAAAGATAAAAAAAAAAAAAATGGAGGAGGCTGAAACACACCCAATACAAGACTCTACATTTTTTTCTGCATTACCACTAATAGAGACAGGACAGTAGTCTAGCACTGGATGGATAGAACTGGTCGAAAGCCATACCCAGTTGCCCCCAGTTTTGATTTAGCAGATTATTCATTCTGAACAAGGCACTCTTACTTTACTGGTGGGGGATGCCCTATTAGTATAGATGGGCTGAGCAACAAGCTCCTATGAGGCCAGTTGCAGCAATTGCCGAACCGGCCTAAAGGTCATAACCAGACAGAGTACCAAAGTGGCCAGATAATGATCAGTAGTTGATTTACAAGGTCAAAACCAGGTAGTTGAATAAGCTAAGCATATGAAACAGATCAAAATGTTACTCTGGTGTAAGAAACAAAGCAAAGTCAGAACAAGCAGTATACATTTATAAATCTGCAGGTGGATAGGAAAGAACATTCAACATTCACCTTGTAGAAGCAAATGCCTATTTATTCTATAGTTCTACTTTAAATTCCAATACCATTTAACTTTGAAAAGGTGTCCATATTCATTCTTTCTCTATGGCATAGAAAGTGCAAAATGTAACTCATAATCCCAGATACTTTGGCTATAGCTCATCCTTGAAGCGCAAAACAAAATACAGAGTAAGGGTTTGGGAACCAGGCATAGTACAGTATCCAAGAGCTGCATATGGAGGAAGGAAGCTGTTATCTCACTCAGAAGAAGCGGTTGTTTGAGATGCAACCTATGGATCCCAAGTTTTAGAAAATGTCTGTGAACAACCAGGGTGTAGGGTGGAAGTGCCGTATTAATAAGGGTTATGCTTTCTGACAGTCTGGGCATATGTGTTCATTTCCACTGCATTGCAATGAGCTTACAAGCATAACAAAGAGGTGATTATATAGATGTCTTAGCAGCACAAGGCATATCATGATCTGCTAACACACCCAAGAGATAGACAATTGGTTTGCAAATATTAGGGATATCTAATAGATTGGAGAAAGTATTTTACTTTTATCTACTCATGGTTACTTACCTAAATATCTATGTGTTGATTGGGACTGTGTTGGGAAGGGTGTCCCTGTGTTGGCTTAATCAAGATAAGCTATGCAGGTAACAAATTGCTCATTATTGCTTATTTGCATAATTCAGAGTGATGGTAACAGTGCACATTTGATGTTGGGTTACAGGTGTTTACACTGCTTGGTGTATAAACATGATTTTAGATTCCAGATACATTAATTAGACTCTTGTCTCCTGATTTTCATAGTTAAAAAAAAAAAAAAAGGGAACATTTTAAAAAAAACTGACAGAAAAGGAAAAAGAGTTTTTAAATACTAAAAAAGGGTCTAAAAATTTTCACTTTATTCTTATTTGTTTTGACATTGTTGTCCTTTATAAGCCTTTAATACTAGACAGCATTTTATATCTTGTATAAGCCGAGGGGGGCACTTTTCACCCAAAAAAATGGGCTGAAAATCTCGGCTTATACTCGAGTATATACGGTATTTAGACCCTGTTTTCATATGCATTTATGTTTTATGAGTCTCATTTGTTGAATTGTCTCAACAAAAGACTCATTTTTGTTGTCTTTAGTAACCAATAAGTATGATACACCTTGATGGCACCACATCCTTAATGTTCCAACAGAGATTGTTTAAATCACAAGTGGGGCTTTAAGGTGTTCGATTTTGCAGCCATCTAGTTATATATACAACATTTAACTTTATTTGCTCACATAAAATAACTTATAGTACAAAGATAAAAAGTAGCTCTCAGCATATATTCAGTACACAACACCCTTTATACTGCCTAATTTCTTTACAACAATTTATATATTATACAAAGACTGATAACTGTTCCATGCCACTCACGTGATCCAGGCCAGTTGGCACTTGTGTATTCAAAGGTAAAGATTGCTGCGCTGGTTTCCAAAACGTAATACATTTTACATAAGCCTCCTCACCAATATAATGTGCCACTGTGGTGGAGACCAGATGGTGGGGTCCACTTCCAGATACCCAGCAAGTCACAGTCATGAGCATTGGTGGCCCTGGTCCCACTGTGTACTCCCAGTTTGTAGTAAAACAGACAGCGCCTTCTCCTCAAGTAATAACGTTTATTAAATAGAGTAATAAAAAATAGCATTAAAAAAATACTCACACATTGGCATACAGAATGAAAGATAGGATGCAAACCGGGTCCCAGAAGAGACCAACTAGTTGATGCATTTCGGGGAGAAATTCACCCTTCCTGAGAGCTAACATTGGGGGGGGGGGGGTTCCCCCTGAAATGCATCAGCTAGTTGGTTTCTTCTGGAATCCGCCTTGCATCCTATCTTTCATTCCATATGCCAATATGTGAGTAGTTTTTTAATGCTATTTTTTAGGGATGCACCGATACCACTTTTTTAAGACCGAGTACGAGTTACGATACTTTTTTTCAAGTACTCACCGATACCAATTACCGATACTTTTTCTTAAAGGGGCAGGTCACATTTTTTCTAAAGCAATACAAAATAATGATTTTAGGTCAGTTTTTTTTTCATATTATGAAGAACATGAACATGAAATGAATATTTATCATGCCATTGCTTACTAAGGCTTGGATCCCCATAGTGGGGAAAATAGATGAGCACGTGTCCAGACATTTTTCCCCACTAGGGGGATACAAGCCTTAGTTAGCAATGGCAAGATCTACTTATTAATTTCATTATTTAATGTTTTTTTTAAAATATGATATAAAGTTAAACAACATTACAGGCATATATTATTTTGTTCCATGTGCTCAGCCCCCATGCGGTGCGGCAGTACTAATAGAAAACGATTTTGTTTCTGCCTGGGGATCCAAACCATTTAAATTACCCTTTATCTCATTTTTGTCAACCAGATCCGTAACCAAAATAAACCCTATATACCAAAAAGATAAACCAGCTAACAAGAGTGGCTGGTTTAAAAAGGGTTAACAGAGGATCGGGACAAGTAATCCAATTACAAAAAGAGTTTATTAGATAAAATATCAGTTTTGGACATAAATATCATATCACTAACTGGTTTAAAAAAAGTATGACATACAATTATAAATCTTCAGGTATGCAGATCTGTATGTATAATGTGCTCTCATTCATATATGCTAATCAGCTGACACCAAAGAATAATACGTTCTATATATAACGTATTATCCTTTGGTGTCCACTGGTATCTGAAATATACGTATTAACCTCCAGTGGGAAAAACAAGGAAGTTACATAGTAGCGCCTTCTTTAAAAATCAGTTTCTTTCCCACATGGTTTCAGCTGATTAGCATATATGAATGAGAGCACATTATACAAACACATCTGCATAACTGAAGATATATAATTGTATGTCATGCTTTTTTGTTTTTTTTTAAACCCAGTTAGTGATATGATGTTTATGTCCAAAACTGATATTTAAACTCTTTTTGTAATTGGAATACTTGTCCCGATCCTCTGTTAACTGCCCACTGTCCTTCTGTTAACCCTTTTTAAACCAGCCACTCTTGTTAGCTGGTTTATCGTTTTGGTATATATGGTGCTGCAGTACTAACCTGCCGCGTCGTTTTCTCCGTCTGCTTCAGCCACTCCGTGTCACAGCCTAGTCATCTGCTCCATTCTGACCTCTTCTCCCGCTGCTAGGCCGATTGGATGATGACGGGCTTCCTCACCAGTCACTCCTGACTGGTGAGGAAGCCTGTCAATCATCCAATCGGCCAATCAGCAGGAGAAGAGGTCAGAATGGAGCAGATGACTGAGGACTTGGAGGAGGAGTTCGCGGCCATCTTGTCTCATTGAAGACGCGATGGAGGTCCTGTGTGCGGCGGATTCGGGTCCCTGAAGATGTCGGACGCGGCACAGGTACTCGTTTTTTTGTATCGGAGTATTTGCGCGATAAAAGCATCGCGGATACCGATGCTTGTATCGGTAACGGTGCATCCCTACTATTTTTTATTACTCTATTTAATAAACGTTATTACACAAGGGGAAAGCGCTGTCTGTTTTACTTGTATTACATATCTTGTGAGGATACTTCCCAGTGGCCTGAAGGACTGCAGCCTTTCCTCTAACGTATTGATGTTGAAGAAGTTCTGAACTAGGGTCAGCTGAGCGCTGTGGTTTGCATTGTCCCAGTTGGTAGTGTAGAGCTACACTATGCTTTTATTGGTAACTTTGCATGACTATTACTACAGAACACGGCCATCCTGAGGAAGCATAAGCAAAATGTGTTGAGTTTTTTAAACAAACAACACAATCCTTACCTTTGAATACACAAGTGCCAGCTGGCCTGGATCAAATGAGTGACATGAAACAGTTATCAGTCTTTGTAAAATATATATTGCTGTAAAGAAAATAGGAGGTTTCACGGAGGTTGTGTACTGAATATATGCTGAGAGCTACTTTTTATCTTTGTACTATAAGATGTTTTATGTGAACACATAAAGTAAAATGTTGTATATATAACTGGATGGCTGTGAAATCAGATACCTTTAAAAGCCCCACTTGTGATTTAAACAATCTCTGTTTAGTAACCGATACAATAGTTTCCCAGGGAAGTACTGTGGAAAGGAGGATCTGTTTAGTTGCTAAAAGCAAAATATTCTTCCTTATGGCAGTTTTAAGTGTAGTGAATAATTGTGATTGCCCTTTACAATGTCTGAAAGCCATCATTTTGCTCAGTCCTCAGCTATCTGTTCCCAGTGTGCTATGTATGCATATGCTCTCTATTTTACATATTACAATAAATCCAGCAGGAAAAATAAAGTGGAGGGTACGAGGAGACAAAAACAAGGTACATTTACAGTGTACGTATGTGTGTTTACTCTGTTTACTCATCTATGACCAACATTCTGAGATTAAAAAGAGAGACACCTGTAGGTAAAGGAAACACCCCTTCAGTGCCTCTGGGTATTTGGACCACAAAGAACTTATTCACAATAAATGATTGGTAAAGCCATTAATGCTTTTCTGTTACTGATTTTCCTTTATACTGTTCTTTCTAAATAATAAATGTAATAAATTAGAGATAAGATGGAATGCTTATTGTACTATAACATTTCAAAGATTAAATAGCACATTGCACATTTTTGAACATCACATCAGACCAAAAAGATGGACAACTGAGACAGACAAAGGCAGAGAGGAATCTGATAGAGGGACAGTTTATCTTTTTCCTTTTATTTTTGCTTTATCTTTTTACATTTATGAGTAAATCCAGCAGAATATTTGAAGAGGAAGGAATAAAAGGTACATAAGACATATTTACAATGTATTTGGGTTAACTTTTTTGTTTGGTCCTTTGCACACAGTTTTGGGTAAATCCGGCAGCAGAATTGTAGGGGAGGATACAGGGCCTATGGAGAGGAGCTGCAAGACCCCCAGTATTCTCTTGCTCTTTAGGGCTCATTCACGCTTAGGCCCCGTTCACACTGAGCGATTTATCGCGCGGTAATTCCCGCGATATCGCGGCTATTTACCACGCGATATCGCTCTCCACTGCATGGCAATGGGGCTCTGTCCTTCGCTGTCGCGGGTCGTGCGTCGCTACAGCAGGACCCTTTTTGGAGCGGATTTTGCCGTGATTTTAGCTTGCTTAATGCAAGCCTATAGCTGGCTCAGGTTACAAGCCTATACAGACCTATACACAGACACCGTGTATCCATTCCTGAGACAAGGCAGTCTGCTGCAAAACAGAAGTTCTGCAGAGCATGAGAAGAGATACAGATTTAAAAGGAAGAGCAGCAAAGAGAAGGGAAACAACCATGGATTACAGTATGGCACACATTACAGTATTGTTTTATGTTAAAAAATCTGAGGGTTTAATGTCACTTTAAACCTCTGCATATTAACGTATTAACATATTCTGAACAAGCAGTTCAGTTAAAGTGACATTAAACCCTAAGATGTTTTACATAAAACAATACTGTAATGTGTGCCTTACTGTAATCCATGGTTGTTTCCCTTCTCTTTGCTGCTCTTCCTTTTAAATCTGTATCTGTTCTCATGCTATGCAGAACGTCTGTTTTGCAGCAGACTGCCTTGTCTCAGGAATGGATACACAGTGTCTGTGCATAAGTTTGTATAGGCTTGTAACCTGAGCCAGCACTACAGGAAGAGGCCCTGAGCTGAAAAGGGAAGTTCTCTCCAAGCATGAGAAGACATGAGGATTTAAAAGGAAGAGCAGCAAAGAGAAGGGAAACTACCATGGATTACAGTAAGGCACACATTACAGTATTGGTTTATGTTAAAAAATCTGAGGGTTTAATGTCACTTTAAGGGTTATTCGCATCAGGTGCAGTTCGCTGCTTTGGCAGGGCACAAAGAAAATTGTTTTGCAGGTGCTTTTAAGCTGATAGAAACTTCATGAAACCCAACTTCGGGAGCTCTATTGTGTTCTTTGAGGATGAATTACTTCATAGTACATGCAGCTTAAAAGGTGATTGCGTCAGACCCAGTGCTCTCCAAACAGTGCTGAGCATGGATACCTTTCAACGGTCCCTATTTTGGAAGCAAATTCCTCTGTCCATCTTTTCCCCTTAGTTGCCCCTCTTTTTGGCCTGATTTACAGATATCTACAAAAGGTATTAAACTACAAAAAGTATTATTATTTTCCAAAACCTTTATCCTATCTCTTAATTATCCTGTTTGCTATTTTAAAAATCCAAGGAAACATCATGGTGGAAAACACCACCGTTACCAATAATTTTTTACATTTCTTGACAATTCTTAATGGTCTGCATAACTAGGGGGTGTGGCATGGTTGTGTCTAATGCCTAAATATATTGTTCTAGAAGGCGTCCTTCTTTTTCATCTGAGAAAGTTGGGAGACATGAGCATGAGCTTAGCTGATTGCAGAGCTATTTGTCTTATTCATTAGAGAGGGCATGTCAGATCTCTGCAATGAGACCACTGCTTCCACTCAGAGAACAAAGCTCCCGTTCTGCAGCATGCTGGCAGGGGTCATGCTTTTCTACTCCAGCTGTGGCTACTTTCTAAAGAAAATGAATTGTAGGACATTGACCACCTTTTGTTTTAATGCACCTGGAATGGATTTAATTGTTTTAACCGAGGGATCAATAGGGCGCAGGTGAACTTCAAAGACAAAGATTGCTTAAACCTTGATTTTAGATCAAATGCTTATTGTTTAGTGCATTTTTTTCACACCAAAAAGAGGAACAGTAGAGGAAGAGAGGAACATTTGGGAATTATGTTACTTTCTTGTAGTATATTGAAACTGGTAGGATGTTTACTAAAACATAAACGTCCAATTCTAAATGTCTAGGCTATTGTGTTAATTTGTGTTATTTGCCATAACAATCATTATTTTCAGCCACATAACTTTAATTTTCAGCTCCAGTTGACTGGCATGGCTGAAAATACACTTTGAGAATTGAGTAAACTGTCCCTTTTCTAGGCCTGGACTGGCAACCCTTTCTAAAATAATTTGTAGGATAATTTGGTGTGGCCAGGCCTCATAGCATAATTCTACCTTTAATACAACATTAACATTTACTGTAGCCTGTACATATTCTAAAATACAATGGTGCTGAACCAGTGATAATGTTATTACATAAAAATACTGTATGGCTTAAGCACGGTTGGCATGGTCTGGTCCCATGCACAAATGGGCTAGTGCGCTTGCTGTGCCAGGCCTGCTTTTTTTTTTACTTCCAATCTGGCATGACCCCTCCTCCACGTCTAATTATAAGCATAATAATTAGATTCACCATCACTCATCTAACGTGCTAATAAGAAAATGTGGGCCCACTTCTCACTACCTTAATATGTAAGTTGCAAAGGTGTTACTACCCAGCTACTGAATTGCTAACATGCAATTACCAGTAACATGGTAGTAACTAAGGGTTAGTTAGTGCGGGTTCTCAGTTTAGGTGCAAATTAAGTTTCACACCAGAAAGGCAGATGGGCAGCTGTCAACTATACTTGCCTCAGAGGATCTAACATGTTTTTTTAAATGGCAAGGGGCACCAGAAGAAAATGTGTGTATATAGGTGTGTGTGTGTGTATACAGTATGTGTGTATGTGTGTGTGTGTGTGTGTGTGTGTGTATTATATTGTAGAAGCGTTCAGTTTTTCATGAGTATTTCAGTTCATACATATTGCACCATGACAAATCATGTAAGGATATGTCTCCAATAATTGTGAGTATATGTACCTATAAAGCTTGCACTATTGGAGCTTATTTTTACAGCACTTAGCTACTGATCCTGGATATTTTTAGTTCCAATAACTGTGTGATTTTAAAGCCCCCTGATAGGTAAGAAAGCTGACTGGTAAACTTTAGCATCCAGAAATAAAAGTTCTAGTACTGCAAATAAAAACCACTGCACTAAAACCAGTTGCAATCACTACTTCCTACAACTAATAGGCCAAGGCTAATGATAATTAATGTCTTCAACATTAAAGCTAATGAGAGGGCTTGAGCAATCAGTCTTGATCCTGAGGTCAGTCACAACCACTCTACATAGGAGAATCAGCAATGAACTTACCTTTTAGATAGAATGCATTTCTGACACAGACATGAATCGTCTCAAGTTAGAACATTTTTAGTTGTAATTTGGAGCTTGTTGCATCTAAGTGGGAAGATTGTTGCTGATTCCCCATGTATGGAGTGGCTGTGACTGACCTGAAGATTGAAACTGAATGCTGAAGCCCTGTAATTATCTTGTAAGTTCTATCTGACTTTTAAAGGAGAACTTCACCCATTTAAATAATGTCCCTCCCCCTCCCTCTTACACAGTTGCAGAATTTTTTTAAAAGTAATAAATATCTGTTTATATTTTTATATATTTGTATAGCATGGACAATTTTATGCAGCACTTTACATAGTGCACATTTACATCAGTCCATGCCCTCAAGGAGCTTACATTCTAAGGTCCTTATTTCACATGCATACATACAGGGCCAATTTAGACAGGAGCCGTTTAACCTACCAGCATGTCTTTGGAGTGTGGGAGGAAATTGAAGTACCCAGGGGAAACCTATGCAAGCACAGGGAGAACATGCAAACTTGCAGATAGCGTCCTGACTGTTTTACTTCCCAAATCCTCACCTAGGCAAGGATTCTATCCAACCCTCTGCCTTCTGAAATGTCTACACCACACATCCCAGGAGGCAGTTTGCAAGATCTCTGCATGTGCCAGATCTTCTTTCAAGAGGGAGCAGAGTGGTGCAAGAAAAACTTAACTTTATTATTTTCATACAGGGACAAGTGTTAGGGATTTAAAATGTCATTTTGGCTATGTAGGGTGATGTTCCTCCTTAAAGGAGAACTATGGGGTCAGTGTTTTTCCCCATAGTTCTCCTTAGGGTAACGGGAGGACACAAACTAGCGTCCTCCCGTTACCCTAAGCTCAGTATACCGCGAGCTACAGCTCGGCTAAAACTATGAGGTGAGTGAAAAGCACTCACCTCATAGTTCTCCTTTAAGGACATAGTTACATAGTACTAGAGGTTGAATAAAGACACAGGTCCATCAAGTTCAACCTTTGTGAGCATGTGTGTATGTTATGGTCTTTGAGGAATGTATCTAAATTATTTTTGAATGATTCCATGATGGCACTGCTTGTGTAAGGGAGTTCCATAACTTTAACACTTTAACAGAAAAGAATCCCTTTCAACCTTTGTGGTTCAACCTTTTTCCTCCAACTTCAGGTGGAGGCCTTTTGTCTTCTTTAGTGAGTTTATAGTAAAACGTTTATTGCTGATATTACCAACACCATTAAACATTTTGTACATCAAAATCATGTCCCCTCTTAATCACCTCATTTCCAGAGTGAACAAGTTTAAATATTGCCATCTTGCCTCTTAGCTAGTGATCTCCAGCCCCTTTATCAGTTTTGTTGGCCTTTCTCTGGACTCTTTCCAGTTCAAGGATGTCCTTTCTCTGGATTGGTGACCAATTATTAGCTTTGGCATATTAGCTGCCGTGATTGCAACTGCTTTTAGCGCGGTAGTAATAATAGGGCATTTTTGTCTGGCAAATAAGACTTTTATACTACAAAAATACCAAAAAAGATTTACAAATGTAAAACAAAGTTTCCTCCACACTGCCACAATATCTTATGGGGTAACTTGTGTCTCCCTGTAACTATGCTTTATTCAGGTATTTTGCACATTGTTCTCATAAGTAATATTTAATACCCGGCTTGTTTGCCTGCTGAGTTTTCATGTTGAAACTTGAGTCGCTGGAAGATGCGAGCTGTTAAACATCGCACATTTAAATCTCATGGGTTGGGATACTTAACAGCTTTCTTCACCACCGTTTCTACAAATGGAAAAGCTGGCTGAGAAAGGCCGTAGCTTGCTGACAAAATTACAATTTGAAAGCAAATAGTTAAATTTTACCACTTTCTTCATGATGCCATACAGAGGTGTGCATTGGCGTCCCAGGTTTCCTGGTTATCACTAAACCTTATGTTACCAATAGAAATGAGTAGAGTGATTTAGGCAAAAATACAATTCTTTGTTGGTAAAAAAATCTCAATTTCGGTCATTAAGATGCTTAGGCTAAATTTGCTTGTGGGCCCCTTCACGCTATAGAGATCCATTGCCTTGCACTAACACCACACGCGTGTTCAAACAAACAAAAAACCCTTGCAGTGCAGGGTAGCCCCATTGCAAGGATTAAGAAAATGTTTACTGGTAATTCTGCTTTAAATGCGGTGGCTGCATTAGTTTTCTCTTTTTAGGCTTTTTTTCTTTTGTTATCACCCGGTGATCCGGCCAGTAACATACTTCTTGCCTTAGGGTGGCTCCATTCTATAGAGGAAAACCAGAGCCACACTTGGACAGCAGCATTGTCACCATTTATGGAGGGCAGTGTTAGGTGTATTAGCAGATTTAGATGGACCTGACTAACAAATTAAACCTGAACTCCAGCTAACACTTTTTAAGCAGTTTCAGCAACATTTTTTTAACCTTTTGGGATAAAGCTTCTTCATAAATGAATATAAGCGGACCTTTGTAGGCCCCCCTGCCAATGTTAAATGGTTTGTCTCAATCCTCTATCTGCCCTTTTGCTGGACAACATAGTCTGTTAAAAGAAGTTGATAAATAATAGACTTATTGGCTGGACCACCAGGTAAAAATATAGGAAAAAAAGCCTAAAAAACCCCCTAATGCAGCCACCACATTTAAGAATCAGTAAACTGCAATATATTACATTTTTGCTTTTGGGTTTAGATGCCCTTTAAACAAATTTTGATCAATGAACAAAATTGAAAGTTTTCACTTTGGCAAAAATTTAAGAAACAATTGGTAATTTTATGGCAAAATAATTTAGCCGATCACTTTCCTTATCCTGTCTGACACAATTATTAAAAGAGATATTCACGGTTTTGCAGTTAGAAACTATGTAAGAAATTTTGAATAGAAGGGACTAGACAGAATTGTTAGGGAATCTATACAGTACTGGGTGTCTTTTCTGGACCCCGCTGTCATTCATCTTCTCCCTTCTTCATCTTTTATCTAATCCCAATTATCACAGCCATGGAGCCGTGAACTGTACAAGCTCAACCCTTCGGAAATATTCTATATCACATCAAACGTAATGTGTGCGAGAGATGTTTTAAAGATTTACATGTAATTAGATTACAGTCTTGTATCCTCAACTCTGCGGATCATCAAAGCACCAGTGCAAATTCTTTTGAAGATTGTGATTTGTATTGTAAAATATTAGATCCCCAGAACATATGTACATTTATTGTTTTATGGGCAGAAATAATATGCCACCTGTAGTTTCCATGAGAAAAAATTTGCCTGCCAGACATTTTTAAGTCACTTCAATTTATTAAGTTCCGCTGTTAGACTAGCAGCTGTGGTAAGCGCATATGAGATGTTCAGTACAGTTCAGAAGAGTGATATGTACAGTAATATATACCCAGCGTGTGATTTTAGTACAGAATTAAAGCAGTACTCCAGTTCAATTTTGATCTTTACTTTCTCCCCCTCTCTGTTGTTAAAGAAAAAAATCCAAATTCTACTTATTCTCTTTGCACTCCAGAGCTGCCCCTGGCTTCTTCCTCCGTCCAGCACTGGCAGTCCTCTTTGGACAGGTCGCATTTCCTATGAGCCCAGTCTGTCATTTACACACACTCTAAGGGATGTGTCATCATGGATGCTGGGCACCCACACGTCATTAGACTCAGTCCTGGAAAAAGGCCTCTTGCTTACGTTGAAGGACAAGGAGGAAGCTGCTCAGGTAGTATGCAATCATTCAATTATCTGCTAATTCTATCCAGGAATTATAAAAAATCAGAAAGTACAATAAATGTTGTCCCTAATATGAGGGAGCCTGAGGTGTTTGCCTCAGACGGTATCTCATTGGGTCACATGGGGGTGGGGGGGGTGCGACAGGTGGGAAACGGCTCTCAGCAACCTGTGACACTTTGGCTGGTGTCCTTGGGTAACATGCACCACCCACCCCCACCCCCTTTCCGGACCTCAGGTGGCAAAAAGTGTAGAGGGGGCTTACTATTTCCAAATTAAATGGCTCCTGGGTAGGACTTCATTTTTATGCCAGTCGTTGGGAGCTGCATTACTACACTTTCTAAGCCATGCTATCTTGTAAACTGCAAGTAGGTGAAACTTGTGTACTCCACAGCCACCCTGGACAAGGAACCCCCCGACCTTCCGCCGCCGGCGCCAATCTCCGAAACTCGGCCCACTGAAAGCGAGACAAAGCATCGGCCAACAGATTAACAGCGCCCGGGATATGCACCTCAAAGATAAAAGCATTAAAACGTAAACACTGCAATACCAGGAAACGTAACATCCGAATCACCGGCGGATGGTATCGGAGTATATTGGCCATAAAAAGTGTATGGGGATCTGGGTACTGCACTGGGGTACCTGAATCAATGAAAAAAAGCACTTTTAAAAAATACAGTTTTTAAAGGGGCAGTGATTTTAACATCACTTAAAGGGTAACAATAGAAATGAAAAATTCCTTTAAATATCATGCCTGGGGGGGTCCTCTTAACCTGCCTGTAAAGTGGCGGATCTGTACGATGTATAGAACCTGCTGCAGCAAAACTAACATTTCTAAAGAATAAAAAATACTTTTTTTTTTCTAAAGTGTGCAGTTCCCCCTTCCAAACAATACCAGACCCCATTTAAAAATCTGTCATTTGCATGAAGAACGGGCAGCCCTTTGGAGGAATCCCACCCCCAAAAATGGGGGGGAAAGTGTGGTCACCCCCTAAAATTCCATACCATACCTTTGATCCGAGCATAGGTCTGGCAGGACCGGAAAGGGGGGGGAGCGAGCGCCCCCCCCTCCCTCCCATACCAGGCCACATGCCCTCGGCACTGGGAGGGTGCTTTTCCAGGGTCGCCCTGTGCCGATGGGGACAAGGGCCTCTTCCCCACAAGCCCTGGGGCATTGGTTTTAGGGGTGTGGGCAGGGGGCTTATTCACATCAGGGTACCCCACCCAGATGCCCCCCCCATGTGAATGAGTAAGGGGTACCCATTTACTAAAGGGTTAGAAAATAGATTAAATAAAAACTCTAGACTTTCATCAAAAATCCTTTATTTGAAAAAAAAAACACCACAAAGGATTGTGTGGACAAGTCCTTTATTAAAAAGAAAATCCCCCAAAATTAGGGCTTCAGAAGGTGCACACACGAACTAGCGATGTTCAAGTCGAACTCACGTTTGGCTCGAACATTGAGCCCAACCCTATTAGTAACTATGCAGACCTAATTCAAAGGGATAAGGGAAAGGGATGTTCCAGACCCACTTACCTGGACATGCCTGTCAGGATGAAGTTCTTGTCCTCAGAATTATCGCCAGTCACTTTGTTATAGGTTTAAAGAGATATGCTTGCACATAGGAGAGGGTGGTAAAGGGAGCAAAGGATACCTGCAAGTTCACTTAAACTCAGTGCTTGTCTTCTAAATGTTCTGGGTCCCTCTTTCACAAGGCTTTACTGGCTGGACACTTAAACTTAGGCCCCGTTCACATTGAGCGATTTATCGCGCGGTAATTCCCGCGACATTGCGGCTAATTACCGCGCGATATCACTCTCCAATGCTTCTCAATGGGGCAAAGGGTCCTGCTGTCGCGGGTCGTGCGTCGCTACAGCAGGACCCTTTTTGGAGCGGATTTTGCCGCAATTAAAATGCTTTTAATGAAAGCATTTGCGCGATATCGCGCGGCAAATCTCGCGATATCGCGCAAAATGCATATCGCGCGACAAACGCGCCATTTGCATATCGCGGAGTGTGAATGGGGCCTTAAGGGTGGCTCCTTGACAACGGAGTTTCAAGTGTTTAGCCAATTATAGGATTTAAGGCAGGATAGCAATGGGAAGGTTCTTGTGGTGCTTTCCAACTCAGTCTCTGTTGCACCACTTCCATGTGGGGGACATCTACTGCTCTGCTTTCTCTGGGCCTATCAGCACTCAATGGCAGCCAGTAACTTTAGGGAGGCCTTTCAGAAGGGGAGATTCCTACAACTTCCCACTCCCATAGATCCTAAGGCCTAAGGTAAGACAGATGGTCACAAAGGCATCCTTTCAGGGTAAAACCCTGGATGGAAGACCCCTGTGCCAGGAAATTCCTGAGATATGTAATGATACTTCCAGCACACATAGCAGCCCCCCCCAAGCCTGCTCATTGGCCAGGTATTAAAATCCTTTCAAAAGAACTATAGCAAAACCTTTTTTTGGCTTTAGTTTTTTTTGGGGTCACAGGAGGACATTTACTATCGTACTCTGATGACCCAAACTCAGCAAAAAAGCTGGCTACAGCACATAGCCGTACTGCAGACAGGAACATTCCTGACAATATTGTTGGGATCCACCCTGCAGCTTGATTGACAGCTGGCTCAGCCTCCAGAGCCAGCTGTGCCACCCCCTCCCCTGAATCCCAATGGCCACGGAGCCATTCAGAAAGTAATGGTTAAGTGGGAAGTTATACACAGGAACTTTCCTATGTTTACCTGCCTTGAAAATGAAGATTGAGACACTACTAGAACGTCAATGGCCACGGAGCCATTCTGAAAGTGATGATGAAGTGGGAAGTTATACACAGGAACCTTCCTACGTTTCCATGCTTTGAAAATGAAGATTGAGACACTACTAGAACGTCAATGGCCACGGAGCCATTCTGAAAGTGATGATGAAGTGGGAAGTTATACACAGGAACCTTCCTATGTTTGCATGCCTTGGAAGTGAAGATTGAGACACCACTAGAACCTCAATGGCCATGGAGCCATTCAGAAAGTGATGGTTAAGTGGGAAGTTATACACAGGAAGCTTCCTATGTGTGCATGCCTTGGAAGTGAAGTTTTGGACACCACTAGAACCTTAATGGCCATGGAGCCATTCAGAAACTGATGGTTAAGTGGGAAGTTATACACAGGAAGCTTCCTATGTTTGCCTGCCTTGGAAGTGAAGGTTGAGACACCACTAGAACCTTAATGGCCATTGAGCCATTCTGAAAGTGATGATGAAGTGGGAAGTTATACACAGGAACCTTCCTACGTTTGCATGCCTTGAAAATGAAGATTGAGACACCACTAGAACCTCAATAGCCATGGGGCCATTCAGAAAGTGATGGTTAAGTGGGAAATTATACACATGAACCTTCCTATGTTTGCATGCCTTGGAAGTGAAGTTTTGGACACCACTAGAACCTTAATGGCCATGGAGCCATTCAGAAAGTGATGGTTAAGTTCGAAGTTATATACAGGAAGCTTCCTATGTTTGCCTGCCTTGGAAGTGAAGATTGAGACACTACTAGAACCTCAATAGTCAAGTAACCAGCCAGCAAAGTCTGTGATAGAAGAATAACAGCCATAGACTGTAATGTAGAAGAGATGGAGGCCTAGTTGAGAGAATGAGATCCAATGTACTGTGGGATATCCTGATTCACACCTCACCCTCCTTCCCATGTTGCCCTGTGCAATAAAACCTCTTTCTATTTTAAATATACTAAGTGACTGGCACCCATCATTCTGAGCAACCGTAGAAGAGAACCACATCTAAGGTAAGTGCTTCTGGGATTTTACTGTTTGTAAATGGACTTGCAGTATTTATAATGTAACTATTAGGTAGCTGATAGTTACAGCTAACATATCCCTTCATGGTATGTCTGTATGCTTACCAATAGCAGTACACATGTAAACCCTAACTAGATTACATCTAGCTTGCTAAAGCACTGTGTATGATGAACAATCTGCATTTCAGTGTTGCTGATTTCCTCCAGCCTCTTTCAGCCGCTTTCTGTCTACATGCACTCGCCCCAGGATCAGCTGCACATCATTGCTCAGGAAAGATGGCAACGTTGAGCCATGCTTAAAACATTGAGTGTCATTACAGCTGCTTGAAGTCTCCTCCTGTGGTGCATGTGACAGGGTGACAAAACAGGAGCACCACTGGGAGAGAGTTGTCACCTTATAACAGGAAGTGCCTGAACAAGGAATTTCAAAGAAGGATCACCAAGTATTATTTTATTAAAATTGAAAACAACTTTTGAAATGACATTGACATGTTAGTGCTTAATTGGGTTTATAACTACTTTGAGATCTTTTGCATGAAGTACATGCATTCATAATTGTTATATGCCGAAAAGATCTGTGAAGACAATGATGTGTTGCCAATATGAATACACTAAACTAACACTAATGCATATGCAAATTTTAATATAGTTTTGTGCCTTCCCTAAAGCTAGAAGCTGTTATGTACTTGGCCCATTGACAAAGTGCTCATTATATTCTGTTGTGTTTGTTGAGGTAAGTTATATGTAATGGAAGTGTTTACTATTGATTGCTTCTAACACAGAGCCTGATGCATCAGATTATCAACTGAATGGCTGGAGGGTTGCTGCATCATAAAGATTCATATTTCTACATTATTGTATATATTTTATACACATAACTGTCTCCTTTATAGAAGGAACAAAGGAACAGGTCTCCTAAATAAGCTTAGCGTTATTCTTTTAAGTTTATTGAATATGTATCCCTGTCAAAGCAAAACAAAAAATATTATATACCGTTATTAATATACTGTATGTCTAAGCTTTTTTTCTTGATCTTGATCTTCATATAATGGCAGTATTTCATACCCAAAGCTAAAACAAAATCTGGATGCTGGTGCTTTGGTTTCAATCTGTCATGAACCAAGGATTCACAATGGTTAGAGATAAGATCTCCATCACTTTGGGGAGATTTCCACTCACTTCTTGTAGTGTTTCTGAATATAAGGAGAGTTCCACCAATGGGAACAGACAGTATTACAAATCTTACAGAGGTGCAAAGCCTTCCAAACTCTATTTAAAACTTAAAAAAAGTTATATTTTAAGGTAAATTGAGTGACCATTGGTAGGTGTTGGGTCCAAGAACTCAACATCCAAATATTTTTATATATTAATCTTCCAGAGATAACCTTTTGAATATACATCATGGACTGTCAAAGGTTGGAATTGATGTAAAAAAAAGACAAGTCTCAGAAAATTTGTTTTGTACTGATTCAATTTTTTTTCTTCGAATTTCGGATCCCAAATAAAATTTGGTTAGTTATTCGGAATTCAGATCAATTAACATTTTTTTCATTTTTGGTTTGAGTCGATCCAAATGTTATGTTTTGTTGGTTTGGATCGATCCAAATTTGTTGTTTTCGATTCGGATGGGGTTCTTTAATTAAAAACTAAGTACATTTGGTTTTTTTTGGCCATTTCAGTTCTGTACTGGTCATCTAAGTCTATACTAGTCCTTTTAGTCTGTACTGATTATCTTAGTCCAAACTGGTCATCTTGGTCTGCACTTGTCCTCTTTGTCTGTACTGGTTATTCTAGTCCGTATTAGTTATCAACCTAGTCCGTACTGGTCATTTTAGTTCTTACCGGTCATCTTGGTCTGTACTGGTCATCTTAGTCCGTACTGGTCATTTTAGTCTTTACTGGTCAACTTTGTCCATACTGGTGATTAGAATTTTTTTATTTGTAAATTTGGGGAAGAAAATTTGGATTCGAATTCGGAAATTCAGAAGGATCTGAAATTCGTCCAAATTTCGATTCGGAACGAAACAAAATTTACATGTCTACTAGAAAATGTACACTAGCAGAATAAGCATATGTCCAGGCCACTGCTGTGGTTCAATTACCTTTATTACAGCCACTGCATGGCCCCTCTTACATCATTATTCTCACCGGACATGACTCCACTCCTGATGCATTTTGGACTCAATCAAGGCTTAATCATAAGAAAATCTGTTTTTAAGTCCTCATTGAATGCAAAATTCATCAGATTGTAGGGACGAGGTGGATCCATACTGGGCCTTGCATCCAAAGCCAGTGGGCGCACAAGAGTCAATGATTAGATGCTGATATACTTTACTTAACCGTTTGCTGTCCGTCCGTTGTAATTAAACAGCTGGATGGCTGACTACTAAAGTTGGGTGGTTTTTTATAAATCTAATTGTGCTCACGGGGGGGGGGGAACGGGAAAGTTTGAAACATAAAAGTGTGTGGGTGACAAAGGAGCTTGTATGGAGCTATGCTGCTAGCTATCCTGGGATCCACTGTCCTCTTTGGCTTGTTAGCCCCCTGTGTGATAGCAATAGAGTTAAGTGTAAAAAAAAACAAGTTTATTTAGTAAAGTCACATATTAAAAATGTACAGTCGTTCGCCCTCACGTACCCGCACATACAAAAGCAAACATGTGTTGGTGCGTCTACGTGCGAAAACGACAATTACCCCACACATTTCACTGTGAAATTCGGAGTACGAGCAATAATTCTGGGGCCATTGATCACTGTTATCACTAAATTGATAAGCAGTAAATTCCATCGCCTTGCCTTACTCATACTACAACCCACCTCAAGCCTATACTCCTACTTGGACTATCAGTATTTTATAACGTCCATGGTGCGACCCTCGAATCCGCTGAGAGAACTGCATGTCTTGAACAAAGAGGGTGACACTTTTGGCGTGCAAACAGCAGAGGGAAGAATCTTCAAAGAGTCGCACCATAAAGGCTTCAGCTGCCTCTTGTAATGCCATGATTGCCATACTTTGCCACATGTATGGCACACCACGAGTAAACTCCATGCAGACTTCTCTCACCAGTCTGGAGAAGTGGGCTTTTCTTATTAACAGATCGGTTGACTTTTGATATTTTCTTATCTCCATGAGTGCTCGTGTTCCTGGCCGATAACGACACGCAGGTCTCCGCAGGTCTCGATGTCGCTTCTTGCTTGGTGTCGCTATTTGGGATGGTGGAGGTGGTGCCACTTTCTTAGGATACGTTGACTTGCTGCGAGATGACAAGGATTTGTCAAATGGTTTCATTCTGGCTTTAGCTCGGCACATTTAGTTATTCATTTTCCACGTATACACACTCACAGTGGGTGTACATTCCAGTGCCTTGTAGCTGTTAGCTTGCTTATTGGCGCAGTTCATTCTTTATATTGTATTATTGGTTTCATTCTGGCTGTACACAATTTATTTAGATAGGCAAGACCCCGAGCCAGAGCAGGGGAGGCGGGTTGGCGATGGAGCCACGATGAGAGAGCTGGGGGCGTGGAGCGGCGTGCGGGCGCACACAATTTTAAGTCTCAACATGTTTGGTATCTATTTACCTGACACAACCCCATCTTTTACATTTTATAAAAAAACTGCATAATAATAAAAGTTTCATAACATAACTTAGGGAAAGCAGTTGCTTTGTTTTTTTGTTTTCAAAATTTTCAGTACTTTTAAAAAACCCCAGTCGTGATTAAATACCACCAAAAGAAATCTCTATCTGTGTGGCATTGCATGACTGAATAAATGTCAGTCAAAGTACCTCAGCGCTGAATACTGAAAAATGGCCTGGACAGGAAGGGGGTTTAACACCCCGCTCTTTCAGTGGTTAAAGCAGATGTTCATTAACAAAAGTTGCAATGCTGTACTTCAAACGTTTCTTTTGTTTTGTGGTTTTGAATAGAATTGGGGAGGGATTAGAAGCTCTGTTCATTTTTGTATTGCTGTTTGCCCACTGTGGTGAATTCCCTTCACTTCCTGTACCAATGACCACTGTGGCTGAAATGGGAAGTGAGGAGGATCTCTATGAAAGGCATACAAAAAGCAGTAAAAATCTAATCATTCTCACTATTAAAAATGGATGTTTTATTTGTGTACATGTCCCGATCAGTAGGATTTCCTGTTTTGGTGACCACTGTCATTGAGACTGGAAGTGAGGGAAATAACCTCCAACAGGGGTAAGACAGAGGATCTAATGCACCCACACTCTCTGAAACTAACAACTTATATATTATCTGGCCTCTCATCATATAAAATATACCTGGTGTTACTATGGAGATCATAGAATTAAACTTGATGGACGAATAAAGGAAATCTGCACTGAGACCAATATACTAACTGCCTTTGCTGACCATGCTGCTTTTAAAAAATGCTGTTTCTGGCTTTAGTGCTTTATGCGTCACTGACCTGGAACAGAATTCCTGATCTATGTACTTGTTCTGGGTTAGTGACACAGAAAATATTAAAGCCAATGGATTAGCATGGCAGCCAGGCAACTAGCAGCCTCTGAAGAAGAAGTAAGGGTAGGAATTCTGGCATATGCCCTAGGTACAAGCTTCCTTTAAGCTGAATAATGCATTCACATAATCAGGGCCAAACTAACTTTATCCTAAGGACCCATGTTGACAGCCATTCTTTTTTTGAATGGCAAAGGCAGAGTTTGACACGAAGAGGCTGCATTTGGCCTGCTTTGCCTGCAGTTCAAATACATTTCAGTCGGACATGCTGTTGGGACAAAACGTTGAATCGGAGACCCGCACCAGCGCTGGAGGGACATCTGAAAACTACAGGAAAGAAGAAGATGATTGGATCAAGAGGCATAATTTAAGGTAAGTCCTTACACTAACATGAGGGGGGGGGGGGGTTTTATCCTTTAATGTCACTTTAAGCTTCTCAGAACTGTTGCAAAACACCCAACTTCCTGAGGTGACCTCAACGTCACATTTTTCTACTGCCATACACATTAAACTTAATTTCCAGCTAAATATTTTTCAATTTAGCATCTGATTTTTTCCCCCTCCTTTTTTGTCCTTCATGTTGCCCCACCCCCAGTCCCTAGTCTCAATGTTGCTTACCAGAAATTTGATTAAGACGGGGCAAAACCTGTCTTCAAGAGGGAGCTCTCTCTGCTGGCATTTCAGTTTATTTCACAAAGGTTCAAGGTCAAATTAATTAAAATTGGCTATATACATTCGAGGCACACCAAAAGGTCTGTCCCCTACCAGTCTGCTGACAAAAAGGACTCTTGCTTTCTGTGTGAATGGAGTGGTCTCTCTGCAGACCCTTCTTATTCAAACCTATAACTATGCAATCAGCAAAGCCCAGGCTCCTTGTTGATTGACTCAGTAGGAGCCATATTCGATATGAACAGAGAGGCCACTTCCTCGCAGAAAGCATGGGAATAGATGGGCTTCTATGCTCAGGCTGTTGTTGCTTTCTAAAGAAACTCAACCAGGGGCGTAACTAGAAACCACAGGGCCCCATAGCAAAATGTTGTATGGAGCCCCCAAAACCGCCCCTAACCCCCCATGCTCCGCAACCTACCCTCAGGCAACCGTCTCCTTCTCTTCAGCTCTGCTACTGCTGGTTCTGATCTCAGAGCTAAAGAAGAAATCATTCTGTTGCTGGTTTGCTACATTGCGGCTGCCTGGCAGGCAGGGCCGGATTAAAAGAATCACGGGCCTGGTGCTGAGGATTTTGGTGGGCCTTTTTATGGAAATGTCAGCAGTCATCGGACCCCTTTTTCTCCTGTCTGGACTGTAGTCTTTCTACAGCTTGGAGCGAGAGGTGGGGCGCCAGGGCCTGGTTGCAGCTACGACCCTGGTAGTTCCTATAGAGGACTAAAAATTCCAGCAATACGTTATACAGCAATGCAGAGGTCAGTGGTGTAAAGCAGAGCACAGAGATCAGCAGTGTAAAGCAGAGTGCAGAAGTCAGCTGTGTAAAGCAGAGTGCAGAAGTCAGTGGTGTAAAGCAGAGTGCAGAAGTCAGCAGTGTAGAGCAGAGTGCAGAGGTCAGTGGTGTAAAGCAGAGTGCAGAGGTCAGTGGTTTAAAGCAGAGGTCAGTGGTGTAAAGCAAATATATTAAACAAAATAGTTTGCGCTGGAAGTAGGTATGTCGGCACCAGCCGCAACAATGTATGTATAGATGTAAAATGGAAGGCTTGTGTGTTGCGCTCGGTTCAAAATCTATTTGGTTTGTCCGTGATATATCATCAAAACAATATTTTATATAAGTCGATGTGGTAAAATGTGATAATAAAATTAAATGAACACAATCTGTATAAAAACTAATGTGTATATACTAAATGTGAATATGTGATCACAAATGCTAATAAATAAAGTATGTGAAAAAACTGAGTGATGGCTTTTAAGCGAAAGTGACTTGAAAAGTATCAAAAGGTGCTAAATGGCCGTGTCTAGTACAAACTCTGAACCCAAAGGCGCAAAGTGAAATTGGTGCAAAAAAAAAGTGGATTGTGGACTGGCGTCTAAATGAAATCTACCTATGAATTATTGTGCCAGACAATAAAACAGTGAGATGGTGATCTAGAGCGGAACTACAAGTTGTCCATCATATTTGAAAGATGTAATCACATACAAGCAATCTACGGTAGTGGAGCGGAGCCACTCAAGGTGGAAGATGAATGAATCCTTAACTCAAAAGGAAAAAATATGTTTTTCGACAAAAAACGATAAGCGATAAAACGATAAGCGATAATGGGAAACAACAAATCGATGTCAGTGGAGCGGAGCCACTCAAACCATAACCGTTCTAAACAAGAGGCATAAAGAGAAAAAACATAAAGATAAAATATATATGGATTACTAACAGAGTCTCATCTATAGTCTACTTCTCTGTTATTGGAAATGTTAGTTGGATTCAGGAAAGCAAAAATAGTAACAGTAGTGAGGCTGCAGTCTAAATGTTTCTATGCTCCGGCACGGAGCTGCTGCAGTAGGTTGATGGTTGCTGCTCCTCCACAATTAACCAGTCATTCGCCGCTGTAGTGGCGGCTGAACCAGCCCACCAGGTGAAATAGATGGCGGGATCAGACAATATAATATAGAGGGAAGAAAAGGAGAAAAAGAATCCTAAGTGTAGTTGTTAGACAAATTTATTGAACGCAAGAAGGTTCACACTTACAGGATATTAGATGGTTCAAAACATTTAAGTGTAAAGGACACTCAACCTAGTAGAATCACCGGATACGTAGGAGAGGAATCCCTTGACGCGTTTCGTCTCGTCTGGACTTCTTCAAAAAGAATCCACTGTTTTATTGTCTGGCACAATAATTCATAGGTAGATTTCATTTAGACGTCAGTCCACAATCCACTTTTTTTTTTTGCACCAATTTCACTTTGCGCCTTTGGGTTCAGAGTTAGTACTAGACACGGCCATTTAGCACTTTTTGATACTTTTCAAGTCACTTTCGATTAAAAGCCATCACTCAGTTTTTTCACATACTTTATTAGCATTTGTGATCACATATTCACATTTAGTATATACACATTAGTTTTTATACAGATTGTGTTCATTTAATTTTATTATCACCTTTTACCACATCGACTTATATAAAATATTGTTTTGATGATATATCACGGACAAACCAAATAGATTTTGAACCGAGCGCAACACACAAGCCTTCCATTTTACATCTATACAGTGGTGTAAAGCAGAGTGCAGAAGTCAGCGGTGTAAAGCAGAGTGCAGAAGTCAGCGGTGTAAAGCAAAGTGCAGAAGTCAGTGGTTTAAAGCAGAGTGCAGAAGTCAGAAGTGTAACATAGAGGTCAGTAACCACTGCACTCTGCATTACCCTACCCTACACTAGCGCCGGCACTGCATATCTTCCAAACCCTGCCAGGCATACCACAAATGCTGAGTGTACTAACAAGTGTACTGAGGGCACAGAAGCACAACAGGATGGAAATGGGCAGCATGGGGCAGGGAGAACACTGGGGGGGATGAGGATGACCTGAAAGCACTGGGGGTGCAGGGGAGAGGATAGCACCCTGGCCAGCATAGCACACATATACTGTATATATATATATATATATATATATATATATAGATAGATAGATAGATATATTTATATATATATATCTATATACATACACACACACACATACATAAACATATACTGTATATACAGGGCCAAGCTGTTTGCAGGGCTCAATACATACATTCAGTACAAGGTTGAATTACCTGGTTCTTTGTCCCCAGAGATCTCAGGCCTCCTGACAGCAGGAAGAGACACCAGAGCAGTTTGGTCTGATGAGAAGAGAGCAGGCAGCTGCTGGGGCTGGGAGAACCTCACACAGTCCATATGGCCTCGGGAACTGCCTAGGCTTGGTGCCTCACAGACAGTCTGCACAGTGAAGGGACGATGGGAGACTCTTGGCAGGTGACCCTCAATGGACAGCTCACAAATCTCTCTGTGAGGGGAGAGAGCCTGGAGACAGCTGCAGCTCAGAGGCTTCAGAATGTGACTCCTTCCCCCTGGCCATGCTTAGAGCCACTCCAACCTGTGGGTAAATCGCCGGTGCGGCAGCCTTTTTTATCTGTAATTGTCTCCCCCACCTCCCCCCAGTCTGAGGGCCGCCGCTGCCGAGTGTGGCTGGCCTGGATTGCCATCGGGTATACCGAGGCGATCCGGGCCGGCTGGGACTATTTGTATCTCGGCCTGGTTCTGACCGGGCTCCCCTCTGCCCTAGGCCCCATAGCGACCGCGTGTGTCGCTATGGCGGTAGTTACGCCACTGAACCCAGCTGAGATTTTGAACACCTTTTGTTTTGATGCACCCGGAATATATCTAGCTGAAAGCTAAGTTGGGCTTTAGGAGTAATCCGTTTTGGGTGGACATTCCCTTTAAGTATTTTTCTGTCATATTTTGTTTGCATTTCTAAGAACAATTTCCATCTTTAAACCTTTTTCTTTCACAATATGATTTATTTTTGCCTGATTTACAGATCTAGGCTTCACACAGCGTTTAGTGTGGGAGTAAGTCTGTGCAGCCTGGCATTGTGACACGAAGCCTTATGTCTATTAATGTCACGAAATAAATGCCCACTGGCACTAAACTTATGGCTGTAGCATAGTACGAAATCTTCCACATAACAATGCTATAAGATTTATCAGCCAGAGAAAAATGGTTTGGGATTCTGGGCCTTCTGGTAATGTGCATATTTAATGTGCATATTTGTTGTGTATAGACTACTTGTTTCAAACTGTTAAACATATTGCAAAATGTTCTAAAATACATGTTTATAGCAGCTTGATTCCAGGAGGAATTCACACCACTGTGTACTAAGGAAAGGTATCTTTATACATTTTGCTATTTATAGGAATCTTCCGTAAGATCTGCTACTACTAATATGTAATTGTTTTTATTCCATGCAAGGCTCCTTTAACCCTCCACCTCCCATCAGTGCATACTCAACTTTTCTTTGCTCTCCCTCTGCTCTGCTTGGCTATCAAAAGCAGAAGCAATCCTGTTAGATACTAGTCACCCATGTTATAATTAATGGCAGGCAGGGCCGGTGATTGATCCAGCACTGTCACATGGAGTGAGTCACATGCTTCTTCATACCTTTAAGTACTGGATATTTTCTTTGGTGTGGTAGCAAAGGAAAATGAGTATCTGGTTCTGGGGAGTCAGAGATTAAAACAAAACTGTTACTTCACCTGGCAAGGGCAAAGCACAGGAATCAATAGAGGAGTAGAGTAGGCAGGAGGGGGTTTGCCAGCCATCAGCTTTTCTGCTGTAAATTCAGGGGTCCCAGGGTGCTACAAAAGTCATTTGGAAGTAAATACAAACACAGAATTTTTTTTTGTTTTGTATTATAAAAATGTACTAAAATCCTCAGATATACATGCTATATGTTTTTATGCATTTATCATTCATTTCAGTGATCTTGCTGAGCGCACATTATTGCACAAAATTGCTACATATCCTGTAAATGTCTTTCATATCCTATGCAGCACATAAATGTCAACTGCCCATCTAGTAAGGATTTCTACTTGTAACTTATTTCCATGCAGTAAAACACATGCCTTTAAAAGTGTGAACAAACAATAATAAATTATGTAGTCAATTTAAATGCAAGTAGTGCCTAGTCGAGTGCAAAGAGGAACTTTACCCATATTTTCGAAATGACAACAAATACGCCTTTAGAAATGTTTAGTGATGACAATCTACAAACATATACTTATAGATAATTGCCAGCTTTGTATTCTATGCATACCTTGTTTTTCTTTTCTCTACTCACAGTGGCCATTTTTACTAAGAGCAGATTAATATAACTCCCTTTACGTCCTGGAAATCCTGCACATGTGACTAGGACATGGGAGGAAAATGCCTTTCCCTGAGATCGTGTGGGATTTCCCACCAATGCACTGTGACGTAACATTCCCAGGATGTAATGCTTGGGTACATTACATCAATAATGCCCAAGAGGACCAGGAAGTGGAAAAACAATCATTGTAAGTAAAAGAAGCTACGTTTGTTTAACTAATGAATGTAAGATGATTTCATATCAGCATGCAGAGCTATATGCTGATGTGATTTTTTATTGAAATGGGGTAAAGATCTGTTTACCTTTTCATGATCATCTAAATATCTTGTTAAAATGCTTTAGGGAAGATAAGCATTGGCATGGTTCGAATCCCAGCCAGGACACTGGTTCGATTCCCGGTCAGGACATTATCTGCAAAGAGTTTGCATGTTCTCCCTGTGCTTGGGTGGGTTTTGTCTGGGTAGTTCGGGTTTCCTCCCACATTCCAAAGATATTTTGGAAGGTTAATTGGCTCCTGACTAAAATTTTCTCTGTATACTTGTACGATAGGGACCTTAGATTGTAAGTTCCGTGAGGGTCTGATGTGAATGTGCAGTATGTAAATTTCTGCATAAATTGTTGGCACTATATAAATACCTGCAATAAATAAACTATAACACAACCTAACATCCTGGTGCTGCAGTAATAAAACACAAACCGCCTGAGTTTTTTATTTGACAAGACAATTGCAGCTTTTGGGCCCCACTGGGCAAAGTGATCATAGCTTATACAGTTTACCCCGGTGGGTTTTAATAAATTGGTGTTAGGTAGTCATGTTCTATTCGTTTCATTCCCAATCAAAATTCAGACCAAATTTCGGAGATTCGGATGTATCCGAATTACAGATATGACGAATGCAAACGAATCAGAATTTTCGATTCCAAAATTCGTTAGCGGTAGTCTGTACAAAATTTCGTTTGCTGGACGAAATTACGTTGCAGCAAAGTGACATTTGAGAAAAAAAACCTTTTTTCCCCCTCTTAAACGTCACTGCTGCAACCAACGAACGAACGAAACGGAAACGAAAGTTCATACAGACTACGAGTTTCGTCCGAATTCGAATTCCGAAACGAATTGACTTTCGGACCCGAATCCCGAAAAACAAAATAATGCAAAATCCCAATTAAAGCGAAACTAAACAAATTTTTTGCTGGTGCACATGTCTAGTGTTAGGCTTAAAATATCTGATTTTAGATATAAATTGCTGTGGTAGTATTCTCTGTCTGGAATACAATGAAAGATAAGAGGAACGGAAATGTTAACTCAAGCTGGGAAGTAGAGTTTAAATGATCTGTTTTGCATTTTTGTGGTACATGCAGTATGCAGTATAACTGATTACCATACAGCACTATTAAATATATATCTGTGTGATATCATATCACATGTGTTAACTCTTACAACTTGTTGTTTTACAAAGTGAAACATAGGATTAACAACTTCAAAGCTTTTAAATGAATTTCAATATCTGAGGATGTTCTTAGCTACCTTGTGATCCATACCATCGCCTAGAACATATCTTTTTAATGAGTACCCATTAAAATGACAGCAACATTAACTTAATCTACATTAATTACCACTTCTTATATATAGCTTTAATTTAAAGGGTATCTACGACTGATGGAAGCAGCAATGCAGAGGGTTTGTGTTAAAACTGAAGTGCCCCAACCCACTGTTAGAAAAATTGGACCTCAACCGCTATTCACCGCAGAGTGCTATGCATGCCCCATCATTACTCCTGGCAAAGTCCCTGGCCACAAGGTTGGAAGCACACAATTGTCAAAAATTACTTTTTACCTTTTTACCTTATGCTGTAACATTAGCAATACTGTGTATCTGAAACATATTTTTGGCAATATAGTGTACGTTTCACTTTGAAACATTATGAAACAGTTCCCCGTGGGACCTGCAGTCTTGTCTTCCTTATTTTAGGAAAATGCTCTCAAATCTCTGCTCCTGACAAGAGAGGATATAGAAAACAACACCCTTCAGCTAGAAACATTTCCTGCCAAATAATAACCCTGACCAGATTTCTGATCTATTATCCTTGTCCTGACGTGGCTTAAAATATTATAATAATATGTAAATGACCTTATATGTGATGACTTTTCCATTTCACCTCTTTGCCTCTGCCATCTATAGGCACAGGCCTATTGTGAAGGAGAGAACTGGGCTGGGAGCAGGGGGTCTTTTGCCCGGATAATATATTCAGACCTCAAGCCTTTCCTAGCAGAACCCATAGCCAGTGAAACATGCTCGGCGTTATTTAGCGACCTGCTTCAACGCTCAGACCTGTGATAATAGCTTCTGGCAGAGGGAATCATTTCTACCAACTTCCTGTGCTGCTCTGAAATGTCATGTGACTAAATGCAGAGAGATGCAAAGGTAGCTGAAAGTGGAAAGTGTAAAAAGCTGGGTCCCAATAAACCATGTCCTTTACAAATACCCACCTTTCACCTTACTGACCAATACTTTCTTTAACCCACAGAAATCTGTCCCTATCATGAAAGGGCCAGTTGGTTGAGTTTGCCCCCTAGGCCAAAGGCTCCCAGTTATCCATAGAGCATCAGGACAAAATTGTGTGAACATGGTTGTGAGCTTGTGTACATGTAAAAGTTTGTGTACTATGATTTCCAAAAGCATAACTGTTATTGGAAGGCACTGTAGTATCTTAGATGGGACAATTGCTCATCAGTCTGTGAGCATTTCCTGCCTAGCTTCTGGCACTAGATTTTGAACTATAAAAATGTAATTTATTTATGTAAAATAAGCAGACTTCTATATTAATTTGCATAGCAAGAATACATTTACATACTGAGATGCTGGTCTATTGCTCTGATTTTCTGCTGCAGCCACCTGGTTCCCAGACACATTTGATACATGTTACATATGGGGTCCAGACTGGACCACAAACTACCCAACCATCCCCTCGTGCCCACCCAGCCTGGTCTCTTCTTAATTAATAATATTCAACTCTAGGTGCTTAAGGGCCATGTCAGACAGCAATTTAAAGTTATTTGCAGCAATCCATTTTTTAAAGTGATTTCTCACTAAAGAAATCATAGTTATTTTCTATGGAATCACTAACTTAGTAATTTTACAGCCATTTGTAGCTTAGTCACTCAGCGATTGAGTTTGACTAAAGCTGTACCCCTACTCATTCACTAAAGGGTTAAATGTAAATGTAAATAAAAGGACCAGACTTTGAAAAAACTCCTTTAATTGAAAAAAATAAACAAAACAAAGGTTTTTGACAATTATTTTAATTGAAAAAAAAATTACAATAATTGATCAAACGAAGTAATCCACATCAATCACGACTTCTAGAGTTGTCCACGACGCCAACGACTTGCCGAAATTTAAAAAAGCCAGACACTCGCCGAACACACGACGCAAAATTACCTGTATGACAGGAGTTGGCAAAAAGTAAACAACCCCCTTAGTCTTCGTTTGAACACTGCAAAATGTGTGTAAAAGGGCTTGTATGAATGAGCCCTAAAGTCCCAATTTTACCGTACAATCTTTGCACAGCCAGCTTTAGATTTACAAAAGCTATGCAATATGAGGACCTACCCAAACTATAAAATCAGTCTGTATCCAATCAGGCAGGCCCTTGCACTGCATAGATGTTGGTAAATCTAAAGGATTTTAGGGTATGATTTAGGGCAGGGCTCAAAATTTCAAGTCCTGAGCTACTAGCCAGGCCTTAAGAGTTACTCGCCACCAGTCGCCCACCTATCTCGCCAATTGCGAGGGGGCGAGTGGAAATTTTGAGCCCTGATTTAGGGAATAGGGTATGATCAGCTTAAAGGTCCTCTGGCCTGCTCAAATTATTGCACATGTTCTTTCTGCCTGGCTGTATTTTGGGGAATTCACTACTGAAGTCATTGGGAAGCAGCAGCCCAAGCATTGAGTGGAGATGACTCCAAGAAGACTACCGGATCTTCAAATCACTGCTTGCACCCAGGGTTACATGTTCTTCGCCTAAAAATTTTTTACTTTTCTTTGAGGGTTGTAAAATCTTTATCATAGTATTCTTTTTGTTTTCTAAGTAAATAGAAATAAAAATGAAGGTTTATCCTGGGTTATGTCTGTCATTTCACTGGATATGGCTTTAATTAGAAATATAT
Organism: Nanorana parkeri; assembly: GCF_000935625.1. Lineage (NCBI taxonomy): Eukaryota > Metazoa > Chordata > Amphibia > Anura > Dicroglossidae > Nanorana > Nanorana parkeri. The sequence goes on along the minus strand of NW_017306466.1, from coordinate 1,630,320 downwards.
TCTTGGACAAGCCTATGGAGACACAGAGCCTAATGAATGTAGTAAACAGCATGCTTTGAAAAATGTATACCTCACTAGAGTACTGCCTAATTAATCCCAAGATACCGAGCCTGCTTCTAACAGTATTTAGAAGGTAAACCTGTCTGAGTTAATGCCATGAAGTACCTGTGTGTGTATCAGGCCATGAGGCCAGTGGAGTAGCAGAGCTAGCAATCAGTGCTGGACCTATGACCACTAGACGCCAAGCCATGATCCTGACTGAAGAATGCTTGTCTCCTTTCCACTCATTGCAAAAATGAACACAACATCATATCAACCATGATGTGTTTTTGTTAGCTGGCAGAGCCTTTTATTCTTAAAGTATGTTATTTTATATTTAGGTTATAAATAATGTGAGACATCTAAGTATATAGCAGATGTAAACAGGTATATTATGAGGCTTTGGCCTACTTTTGGGTCTCATTTTCTTAAAGGGAAGCTGTGCAGATATGTATTTTAATTTATTTTTGTAATGAGGAGAACGCACACCAATGCAGTAAATCCCATATTATAATGCACATTAAAACACCTACAACTCGGTTCATTTCAAAACACAAAGTGTGATTCCAGCCTCAATTTTCTGAGTTACACAAATTGAATTGAATTTGCCAGAATCTTCATTTGTGTGTTAATTTTACAAGCTAAATATCTTGGTGGAAAATTCATGTGATTGTATTTGAGGTTGCTGCGATCATTTGTTATTTCTTAAAACTTCAAAGAAAAAAATGAGAAAAATAACTGAAATCTATCAAACATCATTTGCATCAAGCTCAAAGCTATTAAAACACATATATGTCTGCTTTAATAACATAGCAAAGTGAAACGATACACAGTTACCCATGGCAACGTGTTAGATGTAGTACAGTTAGAAGATAAAAGACCCTATTTTATTAGCTGCCAAGACACAAATGCACTTGGCTTGTTGCTTTTTATTTTATTAAGACTGACTTTCAAGTCAGTTTGCATTTGTGTGTCCCAACCAAAGACCTGAAAGAAAAGATTATGTCTGCAGTGTGCAAATATACAAAGTAAGCCTCAATATGCAAACCCTGTTCAGTTTTTAATAAAGGGTGCAGTTAGCTCCTTATTTCCACTGTGAGAAAAACCTTGCGGGCTGCTCCCATAGAGTACCGTCCAGGAGTAGAAGAAATAATAGTTCCTGCTCATTCACGCTCTGTGTGCTTTGGTGTAAAAAAAATAAAAACACCATGAAAATAACATATGTCCTCTTTTTATTCCACATTCTGTCACTATTTTCTTCTCCTCCGCCAGCCTTCAATCATATTCAGTTCACAATATGTAAAGACAGAGAGCAGAAAATAATCAAAACACATACCTAGATGCTCTGAACCTTCAGCAAGTCTGATGTGTATTTGGGCAAATGTAAGGCTCCGTGTCAGAATAAAGAAAAAAAAGGAAAAAGCAGTGTTTCTCTCCTGGGCGGCCGGGAGCGGAAGGCTCCCAGAGCGCCCGGGAGATTTAAAAAAAATGTTTTGACGGCAGCAGAGCCACCGGACAATAGAAAACTATTGGGCGGAGCTAGCTGTCACTGCTAGCTCTGCAGAATCGTTTTCTATTTACTTTTTTTAACTTTTTAAACTATTCTTCTGTTCTGGTCGGTCCATCTGAGGGACCGCGCAGAACAGCCGAGCCAAATGCCGCTCAGCGACATTCGGCTATTCACTCACTGCTGTTCGGCATCTATAAAAATAGGGCAAACAGCAGTGAGTAGCCTGCCGTAGGTTCGGCTCAGCCGATCCAGATGTTGGATCGGCTGAGTTGAACTCCTTCTGCACTTCGGGTCGGCCGAACATGCTGAGCATATTCGGCCGACCCGAAACCATGCTGAGCATGTTCGGCCGACCCGAAACCATGCTGAGCATGTTCGGCCGACCCGAAACCATGCTGAGCATGTTCGGCCGACCCGAAACCATGCTGAGCATGTTCGGCCGACCCGAAACCATGCTGAGCATGTTCGGCCGACCCGAAACCATGCTGAGCATGTTCGGCCGACCCGAAACCATGCTGAGCATGTTCGGCCGACCCGAAACCATGCTGAGCATGTTCGGCCGACCCGAAACCATGCGAAGTAAGCCGATGTACGGCTGATTTCAGCCGATATACGGCTGAAATCAGCCGTACAAGCCTGAAGTGAATAGCCGAACAGTGTTTGGCTCACTTCACTTGGGGTCGGTTGTTCACTCAGCTGCCCTCTGCAGCTTAGTGAATAGACCCGTATGTCATTGCCTCTAGTGGTTAAACTGTCCACACAGATATTTAGGTATTTTCAGGCAAACAAATCCACAATTGATTACTCCCCCAAATAGAAACACATAAGCACTTAATCTTAACAGTGCCTCTTCCCCCTAAAAATTTCTATGTTATAAGAGATCAAATGAACGTGGTTTCATATGAGGCATCAAAAACTACTGCATATATTTTTATATTTAAAATATGATTTATTTCATAGAAAAAGATTTAAAATACATACATATTAGTGCTTCGTTCTCACACCTATATACATACAAACATTACATGAAATTCCATCTGCCTACTAACAACCTACGGCCCATGGTAACTAATAGTCTCCATAAATCTATTCAGTATATAGATAGGTACCAATCACATATATACTAGCTGTATCTCTAGTGTACAAAATAATATTGTATCCCTGGGCTTGTAGTTGCAAGTGCTTCCCAGGCAAACACGACTGGCATTTGATATGGGTTTGCATCTCATTCACATTGTTTTTCATTGACTTGTACAGAGCAGTAAAGGCAAATCATTGCAAATGCAGCAATAAACGCAACTGAACACTGTCTCATGCAATCCACTGCCCTCAGAATGCTTCTTAAACTCATTTTAGAGGCAAAACACATTCACTCGTGTATAGCAACCCATAGTTATTCTTTCATATCCTAGTTGGTTGAAGCAAATGTAATGTATAATTTATTTAAATGTATGATAGTAACAAGCACGGATGTTGCCAGGTTTGGGAAAGAAATGGGGCACCCCTGGCCACTAACAAGTCAAGAATGATATACGCACTGTGGTAAATGGTGATTGTAGCCTCACTGCGCTGACAGTGGGAGGGGTTTGAAAGGACATACATACATAGAGCCTACTCACTAAACGCACAGCACACATATCCCACCGTCCCTACACCTACAAAATATGCTTTAGTTATTGTGCCACAAGCAAGAGTCTCATAGACACAAATAAACCTTAGGTCAATCATTTTTAAAAACTGAAAAATAATGTATGGGTGAAGTTAGTTGACATTAGGTGGTTCTGTGGATGTGCACGGGAGTGGGGAAGTTGTTTGTATGTTTTATCGTGTTTATCTGCACATCTTGTTTGTGAGTACTATTTTAACTACCTCCGGGCCGGCCGTAGTAAAAAAACGGCCGGCGGGAGCTCTCTAGATCTGAGCGGAACTGAGAGACAAGCGATCCGCCTGCTGTAGAGCCAGCGGACCGCTTTAGTGAATGAGGTGAAGCTCTGTTGACTTCCAATATCCATTCATTTGTGAGCAAACATACTGTTTGTTTGTTTGTTATTTTATTTTCTTGGTGATTGGATATTGTTTGCACAGTGAATTTTTACCACATTCTCTAAGCTATGGGAAAATTGCTTTGCAAAGTGAATAGCCTTTAGTAAATCATCCCCAGTGAGACCAGGGCATGAAGGGGGCACTATGTGATGGCAGGAAAAAAGGCCTGATAGTAACAAAAAAAATACAGGAATTGATGTAACACTTACACACACATACATTATATAAGGGAAAAAGCCACTCTGGTCTCTCCATTATATTTCAATGTCAGTCAATTTTGACCTGACTAAATGTAGAATGTGTGTCAGTTATGCTGACCTTAAACTGTCATAAATCCAGCAAGCCTTTCTGGTCTACTAATACCTTGTTGTTGCGCCCTGCAGCATATCGAACAGACACTCTTACATGTTACACTTACAATGTGCTTTGATGTTACAAGACTTGCTAAGAGCTCCTTGTGTTGACTGATCTCCGAGTACCTTCAAGTTTCTAAACTTGGCAGTGCTTCTGTGTTTGTAAAGTAACAAGCTGAGATTTAATTCCTGACTTGGTCTCATTGTTTTATGTCTTTGTTCTCTAAAAAATATCTAAATTAGGTTAATTCATCTTAATGACATGCCCCAGTCAGGCTCCTGTTTGTACTGTATGTAGGCAGTAATTTCAAGGGACCTTCTCTTGAATAAACAGTTTTCTAGGTAAATTTTGTACCAGGAAATTTCCTTTGTTTGTCGTTTACAAAAGAAAAACAAGTAAAAAGGGAATAAAAAATAATTGTATGCAGTTAATGTAAATCTGTAACATCTTCCCAGAATATACAGGAATGTATAACAAGCTATTGTTTTTAGTTTTGGATAGAGTAGGGAAGGATTAGAGCCTCTCTTGGGTTTTCAGTGAAATCCAGGGCTCCGTTAGAGAGATTTTGCAAATCTTTCTTCCCTGGCAACAACGGTTTTATCAGCCAGGAAGAGAGAATTAAATATAAAGTATTTTGCCATTGCGGACCATACCAAATTTGATGGTGCTGTAGCAACCACCAGCTGGTATTGGTGCAGAACATGGATAGGATACATCACCAGCACACCTAGTAGCTTGTTGCAAAGCCAAAACTTTCCAACAAGCCCCCTCTGATGTTCGGATGACTGCTAATATGCAGAATAACCTAAATCACAAAGCAAACATTCATCACTTTTTTGGCCTGTGCTTTCTCTGCTTTAAAATAATTGCAAGTCCATGTCCATCCCTTTTCTCTTCTGTCATGATGGACCCATGAAGCAAAGAAATGAAGAGTCCTGTTAGTTAATTGAAGCAGGTTTTTGTTTAATTTCTGACTCTGATCTGCTCAGCGTTGACATGCTGGGTAGATGGATTGACTACACTTGATTAAAATGTAATTCTTCCACATGTGTATGACTGTTAGAAGATTAAGGGCCTTCCAATGCATGATTGCCTTGATTTACTAGACTGTAAAGTGAACCTGTGTTCACGTCAGACATCCAGAGAAGTGCAGAATAAGGTTTTTTTTTCTTATTCCCTTGTACACAATCAAAAGGCCTTTAGCATATATTGTGGTTATCTGAGGTTTTGTTTTAGAAAACTAAGAAGATGGTCCTGGTAGGATATTACAAGAGGGGGAGCTAACCCCTGGATAGAGGTTTAAAAAATGTCCAAGCCGTGTAAACTAGTAATTTTACAAAATAAAGTGCATTTATAGCCCAAACAATTTTTTCTTAGTTTTGGATGGAGTGGGGGAGAGATTGAACCTCTATTAAGGTTTTATTGCTTTCTGTGACTCTACTGGGGAGATTAATCAATTCTGCCCGCCAGGCCCCATCTACAGTTAAATATTAGTTTTGGATAGTTCCCTGACTGTCCCCGGCTTCAGTACTTTCTGAGTCACTGGCCCAGAACAGGCATGTTTTAATGAATACATATTACCTATAGTTGAAAATAAAGTATGATTTTATGATAGATGGCAAAAACATAACTGCTAGCTTTCAAGAAGGTTATCCAAAATAAATATATCATATAGTTTTTCTTATGTAGTGTAAGACAGCATGTTATATATGCACCTCTATGGCTACCTCTGGAGGGGCACTTCCTAGCAGTAAGCCCCCATTCACACCGAGTGTTTTGGTATGGCTTTTCCTGCTCACAAATATACTAAAAAACACCCTCAAAAAATTCCCATTCATTTTTATGGCCATTGTCACATCTGAGCATCATGTCGCTTGTAGCAAAATGCTTGTTGCTTGAAGAAAGTTTCTTGGCCCCATAGACCTCAATGGAAACTCTCAAAAACGTGCATTTGCTGCGTTTTTGCATATCTTTATGCACGTCTGTCCATTTATATCAATGTGCCACTATCTGCTCATTAAAATGTGCAACTTTATGTATGCAGGTAAAACTAGGCAAAAATGTGCCAGTCAAAACGCCCTGAAAAAACCGCATATTTCATGTCGCTCAGGTGTGAATGCAGGCTTAGGTAAACTCTGTCAAGAATACTTTGTAGACAAAACCAATTTAAGTGGGCACGTGTTTCATTGCTAAATGTGCATTATCGATTACTTGTTGGCATTTACAAACATTTAAGAAACACTGCCAGCAATTGTAGACTTGTCAGGGAGTAAAAGAACACCAACCATAAAATACAGTAGGTACATAGATAAATAAGTACATAGAATAATAGTAATCCCGAGGACCCCTGGGGTAAGGTCAGGGCTGGTGCTGCCACTAGGAAAACTAGGCAGCCACCTAGGGCGCACTGTTGTCTAGTGCGCAGCCTCGAACACCCCCCCCCGAGCCAAAATCAGGCAGGCTATTGTACCCGCCCACTGAGTAGCGGAGCGGAACTGAGAGACAACTTTCTCTATCTGGTCCACTCATCTGCCCAATAGCCAAATAGCCAGTGGGGGAGTTTCACATTGATACAGCCAATAGCAGTCTGGCTATTGCTCCTGACTGCTTACTTTCACCTTCCGCCTGCGGAAGCTATCCGGCAGGAGAATGGGGCCGTGCAGAGGAAGGGAGGATTGGGGGTTGCGCCACAGGAGTGGGGGTGGGGGGTGCAAGTAGCTGGTCTTGCCTGGGGTGGAAAATAGTCTAGCACTGGCCCTGTGTAAGTTACCATTATAGTATTATGGTGCTATGTAGCATTTATTAGTGTTTTTTTTTTAGTATTGCTTTTTAACCGATTATATAATTTAAATTTAGTTCTGTTCTAAACAGTGTGTTTTGACTCAGTATCGGGTTCCAGGATTAGCTCTGCAGCAATAGCTAAACTCATCCATTATATTAAAATAAAAATTAGGAGGAAGCATTTTTAAACTTCACTAAGCCTCATTTATCAAAGTATCTTTTGTAAGGACTCTCTATGTTGTCCCACAGCAATCAATCAGATTACATTTTGCATTTGAAGGTGACAGTTGGAGAATGAAAGCTTGAATATGATTGATTGTTTTTTGGCAATACAGACAGTTTATATGAAAGACACTTTGATAAATTAGGTTTTTTCTGTTCTGTATAGATTCTGAGAATGCATGCTGCAATAAAGTCCCACGACACATAAGGCTGACAAAGCGGGAAGGGTGTTGTGAAGCTTTGCTTTAATGGAGTGATCTCTGGACACCTTCCTTGCTAGGGAGAGGAGAAGGAACTTCTAGGGCTGCAAATCTCCACAGTAATACTCTCAATTTTTTACATTTTCTTTACCTAGTTTACATTTAAAGTTTACTTTTAGTTCAATACGTTTTTATTAAGGGTTTTTAAGACATACAGGTAAAAGCTTGACATACAAGAATCAAAAATCAAAGTCACTGTACAACAGTAGTTGAAACACAATCAGTCCAAAGTCTAGGAACACAGTCAAGGCTATAAATCCCCAGGGCAGAGGGTCCAAAAGAGAGGATGAACATCACCCGTATGGGTCTCACTACCATGTGCCCCTAATGTAGTTTGTGTATCCGACCCTCCTGACGGGGATGCCTCAGGAGACAGTATCCAGTTAGGGGCGTACAGGCACGGACCGGCAGCTACTGTGACCAGACTAACATACAGAAGAGAAGCCTTCCATTAGGGCAGACCATGTGCTAGAACAGAGCATTTAGAAAGCTAAGGAAGGAAACCACCAAGGCTGAAGAAGTGAGTGGGGTGAAAAGAAATAGAGGAGAATACAGGTAGAGGACCAGAAGAAGGGAGGAAAAAGAGCAGGGTAGCTAAGTGAAGAGAAGGGAAGGTAAGGATGAGCTGAGTACAGAGAGAGGTCTGGTCAGAGGGTATGGGTAGGGGGATAGGATTGCAGGAGGAGGGAGTCAAAAGCCGTAGGGGTCACTTCCAAGACCTCAGGGTGAGGAAATGAGGAGACAAAAGAACCTAACTGTCTATCTGCCAACCACGTGTCTCTGATTGAGGAATATACTGTGGAATCCCGGATTGCCACCACCAACCGTCTGTGAGAGTCCCTGGTCCATCTACCGAAGGCGGACCGACGCATCGCTGCAGGGAATGCTGGGTTATTAAAAAACGGGGTCATGGGGCCAGTGCAGGAGGAAAGCCCAGAGGCGGAAACCCATCTATCCCACAAACGTAGGGTGTGTAGGGTCAAGACCGGGAAAGAGGGAGGCAGGACACGAGACTTTGGGAGGATCCAAGGCAGGGCCTGCAGGTCGGAACCCGTAAGCACCCCCTTAAGTTGAACCCACTGTTTGTCCTTGACTCTATGGAACCAATCCGTGATTCGCAGCAAAACTGAAGCAGCATGATAAAGACGTATGTCAGGGGCCGCCCCTATGTTTAGGCAAGGACAGGGTTTTGTAATTCACACTAGGGCGTGAGGAGCCCCAAATTGCAGTAGGGCTCTTCACGCCCTGGCTAGGACCCTACACCCTAGATCCTGCAGTAGGACCCTGGCTAGTACCCTACACCCTAGATCCTCTCAAGCTTTCATCTCACAGATCCCATCATCTCTAGATGTCCTAGAACACTCACCCGCACACCGGCCCATGAGGCATTCGTCTTCCGACCACGCCTCCAAAAATTGTACGATTTTCAGCAGGTTTTCCAGCGTGCTTGGAAGATGAAAGTCATACGACCTTACAGTAGAAGCGGTCGCACGCTGCCCATACACCTGCCGATTATCGTACGATCGCGGGATCACCCACAACTATCGTACGATAATCGGAAGGGGTATGGGCACCTTTAGTGTATGTGTATATTAGGCCCCATTCACACCTACAGTATATTTCAGAGGGTGTGTTTAGGGGCGGAGTTAAGGCCAGGCCAGGGTAAGGGTTAGGTGGGGCAACTGATGGCTAGTGACTCTTAAGGCCTGGCTAGTAGCTCAGGACTTGAAATTTTGAGCCCTGCTATTTGCATTAAAAAGAGAAAACACTGTGTCTGCCATTGCTGTTGTTTTATTCTGCAAATGCTAGTTGATTGGCAGTCAGGAGCATCATGTTTTATCAAAACTGTGAGTTATAAACCTAGAATAAACCTAGAATTCACATAAAGGCTTATGACTTTGCTCCTATTTCATAGATCTGTGTACTTTACCAGGTCATTAACTCCTAAAGTGTTGTTAGCTTGTCATCATAACTTCCAGGCAGCTAGCATTTTCCGAAGGAGGTCAGCAATAGCACCCCCCCTAATATTCTTCGTAAGGGCTTGTTCGCATGATGTTCAGATTCTGTCCAGACCAGAACAGTTATCTCCTGCACCAAAAATGCATCCCAATGTATCCCTTTGTGATTTCTGGAAAACTCATTAGAAGCTTTAAAAAAAAAAAGTCCCGGATTGTGGCAAAATTGCGGTAAAATCTGCATTTGCAGATCTGTTCCAGATCTGGTTCAGACATGGTGTGAACATAATCTAACACTGGGTTCACACCTGAGCGTTTTTTTCTATGCTCGTTTTTCAGCTCGTTTTTTTCGTTCAGTGAAACGCACGTTTCACTGGCGGTATGATTTTTTGGGGGGTTTTTTCCTTTATTTTCTCTATTTTAAATTTTTTTTTTTTAGTTTCACTTTTAAACTTCCCGCTGGCTCCGCCCCCCTGCGACACGGCAGCTTGCAAGGAACGGAACCGGGAAGTCGGCAGGTAAGACCTGTACGTTGTATTCCCGAGTGTGGCTCGGGGTTACCGCTTTGTTAACCCCAATCCACACTCGGAAATACCAATGGAAACGCGTGGCAAAATGCCCCAAAGAAGCTCCTGTACTTCTTTGGGCGTAGGGCGTTTTGCAGCGCGTTCCTACGCGCTATAAAACGCCCAGGTGGGAACCATGCCCATAGGCAATCATTGGTTTTTACATGTTGAGCGTTTTACAGCGTGTAAGAATGCGCTGCAAAACACCCAGGTGTGAACCAGGCCTTAAGGTTTATTCAGTCAAAGTACCGCAGCGCTGAATACTGAAAAATGGCCTGGATGGGAAGGGGGTTTAACACCACGGATGTCAACTGGTTAAAGGTTGCATAGTGTAGCTCCTCCCCTCTGCCTGTTCAGAGGAAGCCTTGCATATCCAATCCTACAAATCATTCTCTCGGAGTGTTGATCGCAAGTGGTCTTGAGAAAGGAAATGCTCTGTTAGTCGTACTGAAATATTAAATCATACATTATCCTCATTCATTCATCCAGGGACCCCGCGAGGCTGGATGCAGCCTGGGTAGAAGTGGTTTTTCTGTGGCTTGGAGAGTTGAGGTTTTTCCCAGCAGTAACAAGTGAAAAAGAAACTGCACAACTGAGGTAGCATGAAAGGGCTCAGCTGCCTCGGATCTTTGTAATTGCTATTCTCCTGTGACTTGCATTCTCAGTCAACTAAAATGTTTCTCTCAAGCAGAGCTGCCATGAAGGTGGTGGGGGATCATTTGTTTCTCCAGCAATGCAAAAATCTGGTGCATTTTGCAGGAATTTATTCTCGACATCTTTTTATATGCTTTGCTTGATTGATCTGGGCTCGCTAGGTCTCTTATGATCTTCCTTAGCGATGTCAAAGCTTGTCTGCAGCAGCTGTGCTTCCGTCTCAATTGTTTGCCATTAACATTGCATGAGCTCGCAGTTTACTACCTCCCTAGGTAGGTGGCCCTGATGCTAATTAGAAAGCAAATGACTTGTGCAGGCATGGCACACATGTTCAGTGCTTTATGGTTCAATTAAACAAGTGAGGACAGCGGAGTCTGCTTGTTTATAGGCTGCTGTTTGGTTTGCCCTGCTGCCATAGGAATTTTTGTCACATCTTGGCCTGTGACTGATGGCTGACTTTCAATGGTAGGCTTCAGGATCCGATATAATATTATTATTATTATATTAGTAGACAATTGCATTCAGCACCAGACCCTCCACACCTCAGTATCAGAGTTCATGGTTAACAGTAATACCGTAACTTGTATAAAGGAAAACCAACACTTACCAAAAAAATCTCAAGCTTTTAATGAGGTCAAAGAAAAATCATATAGTGAAAGCAAGCTTAATACCGTTTGGTGTCTATGATGGATCCTTTTTTTCAAGGTTACAAGCAAACATGTTATTTGCTTGTTTGTTTGTCATCTTGAGAAAGGGGTTCTTTGTTGCCCCCTAAACATTGGGTTCATACTTGCTTCTACTATATGATGTTTCTACTTTGACCTCATTAAAAGCTTGAGGTTTTTTGGTAGTTGCTGACTTTCTCTTTATACATATACGTCTTATATCAGACTTGTATTAAGATTGCATTCATTTTCTGTTGTTGTTGCGTATGCAAATGTGCAAGTCGTGTTTAGCACAGTGTGAGAGCCAGAGCCTACTGTAGAAGTATGAGTGTTGAAGTGGTATTGGCATCACTATGGGAAAATCCTGCATATAGCAGCATTGTCCATCCTACAGTATTATTCACTGAGGGCAATGAGAAGCATCCTAGAATAGAGCCTGTTAATAGCCATTTACCTGTAGTGGGTACACACAAGGAAAGTACTGGGTGGACAAAGTTTCTCTGTGGCTCAAAGGACAAGGACTATTAAGAGGGTATAGGGAAGCCATGTAGGGCCAGCCAGGTGGGTGCGATTGAGGAAGGTTCTCCCTCCTAATACTGATCATTCCTGTCCCTGTCCCGTGGTGGCACACAACTCCACTATTGATACCTCAAGGGATACTGCCATAAGGAAAAAAAAACTATCTAAGAAGTATCTAGTGGTGTCACCTGTGCCCTGGCACATAACAGCTCCAGGGGTAGTGAATTTAATGTATAGATCTGATCGCCATCTGAGAACTAGTATGATGGACCACAGAAAAGCTACTTCAGTTAAGACATGTCATTAGTTTCTCCTTCCGTGCCGCCCATTAGTTAGTCTTCTTGATGGAGCATTTAAGTTTTATGGCATGGGATTAAATCTGATACTGGCAACGTCCCAAGTAAAAAAAGCTAGTGGAATGCTAGTAAAAGGGCAATAGAAAAAACTAAATATGGTGAGATGTGGCCACATGTAGAAAAATGTCTAGGTTTTATTGTGGACACAACGCACTCATAGGGTAGATCCTCATATAGGCAACTTCTTTCCAGAAGACACTAAACCAGGTGAGCATGCACCAGGGGTGGAACTAATGACAGTACTAATAGGGCTGTTGTGTTGGGGCCAGTCTAGGGCTGTTATTTTTTAGTTCCACTAAATGGTGCTTTTCGGAGGCTGGAGACCTGCTGTACTTGTATCCTCCTTTCTAAATACAGTATATTCAAGATTGAAGAGCTGTAGAATACAAAAAAAGAATGGGAAGCATTCAATCTAAACATGACTTCTGCTGTTAAGTATTGTTATATTTCATGTAATTTCCTGTAAATATCTTTTTCAGACCCTCTAACTTTTGTAAAAGTACACTTATGCTTTACATGGGACATTCATATAATTTTGAGGTTTTTTTAAAATAATTTTGGAAGAACTGCAGCTCCTTATCACAAACTTCTGTAATATGCAATATGTGTGCATGAGGGTGAAGCTTAGAACCAAGGAACACTGTACCTGCATTTTCATGTGCCAATCAGAAGAAAAGGGTTCAAAGCATAGGCGGTGCACGTTAGGGTGTGCACACAAAAGTACAAACACACGTGCGTATGTGTATATGTGCTCTTCAACTGTCCCTTACAATTTTGGGGGGAAAATATACGGGAAAGACAGCAAGGAGAGAGAGAAACACTGCCCTTCAAGGCCCATCTGTACCTTGGAGGGAATTTATAAAATCTGGAGCAGACAAAATCTGGAGCAATCAGCTTCTCTCTCATTTTCAAATCTTACCTGAGCACACTGAAGAGATGCTGGTTGGTCGGCAACTGCTCCAGTTTTGATAAAGCCCCCCCTCCCCTGTGTTTAAGACGCCTCCTTTCTCTCTGAATTCCAGCATCCCTTCATGCCCATGTCCCATACCTCCTTCATGCACTCAAGTTGGAACACCAGGACCCTGTGGTTACCCCTGTCCGCCTGTCAATGTGACATCTTGTGTCTTGGTTTCAGCTGGCCTGAAACCTGGACACATCACATACAGGACTCAAAACCTAGACAGGTGGCAACCTTACCGCTCTGGCAAATTATGGTGTGCACCAGGCACACACGGCACATTCCGTGTGCACACCTATGGTGCAAAGCTATTCAGGAGAAAAATGTTGATATCTGCTCGGGTTTTTATAAAAACAACACATTTAATAATTGTTTTTTGAAGCTTGTACAGTGGAAACCTATGCTACAATCAAACTATTCAAAGGGAGCCTGTTACAAACTGGTGTAGTTCAGTAAGCATACAGTGAACAAACTGCTTAAGTAGCGGTTATACCTTGAGACCCCGTTCACATTGAGCGATTTATCGCGCGGTAATTCCCGCGATATCGCGGCAAATTACCGCGCGATATCGCGCTCCAATGGGGCAAAGGGTCCTGCTGTCGCGGGTCGTGTGTCGCTACAGCAGGACCCTTTTTTGAGCGGATTTAGCCGCGATTCAAGCTTGCTCAATGCAAGCTTGAACGCGACATCGCGCGGCAAATCTCGCGATGTTGCGCAATATGCAAATCGCGCGACAAACGCGCGATTTGCATATCGCACAGTGGGAACGGGGCCTCAGTGAAAACATTAATTTATGTGTAGTGGTGCAGTATATGGATTCTATATTAGACCCCGTTCACATTGAGCGATTTATCGCGCGGTAATTCCCGCGATATCGCGGCAAATTACAGCGCGATATCGCGCTCCAATGAAATCCAATGGGGCAAAAGGGTCCTGCTGTTGCGGGTCGTGTGTCGCTACAGCAGGACCCTTTTTTGAGCGGATTTAGCCGCGATTCAAGCTTGCTCAATGCAAGCTTGAACGCGACATCGCGCGGCAAATCTCGCGATGTTGCGCAATATGCAAATCGCGCGACAAACGCACGATTTGCATATCGCGCAGTGGGAACAGGGCCTTAGGTGACACAAGGCTGATTGATGCAGTGTATAGTATCTGGGATTTCGGTGTACAAGGAATAATACATTATACAGTCGTTTTTGGATATGCTCTGACTCACTTTCTCTGTATTAAGTTTACACATCTGTGGGCTGTGTAGTTTTTTGCAGTATATCATGGAATACATTATAGGTTGTGTGCCGTATGCATTTAGATGAGCTAAAAGGAAATGTGTGCTGAGAGAGTGGGCTGCCATTGCTAATCTTCTCTTGAAAATGCCAGTTGTCTGGATGCCATGCAAATCCTCAGAACAAGCACACAACAAGTGATATCTAGACTCCTGATATGCATAACTGCCCTGGGTCATTAAATCAGAATTTGAATATAAAGTCACTGTATGAGCATAACAGACATTTTCAGGAGGAGAAGTACTCCAGTTTTAGTAAATTCCCCATGTATCATGAACTATTGCAATTTAAAAAAAAAAATACTTTTGCTCAACCCTTTGTTGAATCTCATTGCTCATGATTAGGGATGAGCCCAAGGTCGCTCTGAATCAAAACTGAGTTCCTCTGAACCCGGAAAAAGCTACTCCTGACCATGGAAGGAATCTCCTTCCGTGCTGCCCAATCAGCTACGGGTGGGGAATTCCCCCTTTTTTTTATGGTCAGCTGTTTGGCGGAGAATGCCCCAAGCTGCAGCTGGTTGTGTGGGAGGCCCATGTAACTTACATGTTTGGTTAAGCTCAGGTTCATTCCAAACCTGATCTCACCCCTACTACTGATCTCCTGCAGCCACTTCCTGTCTACATGCATGTTGTCTCTGTCTCCTGAATTGTGTCCCTGTGTTGTCACCTTGTCATACAGGCATCTAAAGATGAGAAATGCCATGCAGCCCTTACGCTCCAGTAACTGTTTTATTTTTTTGTCCTTTTGGGATAAATGTTTTACATAAATTATAAAAGGTTACCATTGTAAGTAAGTGTGGTTTGTCTCTATCTTCCTAGTCACAGACTTACTAGCGGGAACATAGGCACAAATAAATGAAAAAAAAACAAACAAATGCAGCCGCCACATCTGAGGATTGGTAAGCGGTAATAGATTACATTTTTGCTTTTAGATATGCTTTGAGCATAATTCTGTTATGTGCTGTACAAATACTGCAATCAATACTGTAAACCAAGTATTA
>NW_017306466.1:1605075-1615090 GCF_000935625.1 Nanorana parkeri | reverse complement strand
GCCCCCGCCCCCCCCCCCCCACAATGATCTGTACACTGCATAGCATACTGTATGAGAACTATACAATCTGATTGTCACAGAATCAGTACTAAAGCCCTAAGAATAGTATTTCTGGTAACATTTCATTAGCAGGCTTAATTGTTCTGTGATTTGTGTGGAGTGTCTGACAAGTGTCATTAGACTGGAACACAAGATTATTCATCCTGAGTTTCCTCCTCAATAATTCATTTAAAGCGAAGAGCCATATAAATAAACTACAATACTTCTCAGCTTGAATTTCATTGTCTTTGTTGCCCAGAGTATTTTAGAAATGTACTGTACCCTGTGTTACTGGGAAATGAACATTTTACTGGAGGAAAAGTTTTTTTTCTCAGCCTATTTTGTTTGTAGTGATGTTTCATTGGGCCAAATTCATGGCTTAGGAATTGCTGGTATATGGAGCTTCTTTGAATACTGACTGGGATGATCAGTGCTTAAAGGCACTGTTGGCATTGTTATAAAATGAGGCTTGGGAAGGCCATGTGATGCTAGGGGTTGAGTAAATGATGTTTAGTTAATAGGTCTAGAGCAATTATTGACTTCTGATCTACTAAAAGTATATAATTATACAGTTATGCTAACATAAATTCAGTGTATGCCAATACTGATGCTGTAGTTTCCATACATACAATTAGATCTAACAGACATACCCACAAATTACTTTGGGAATGCATTAAATATCTTTTTACATGAGTGATAAAAATGCATTTATTTGTCCTATGTATGCACATAGTCTAAGGCAGGGGTAGCCAAACTCCGGCCCAGCTGTGGTGAAACTACAAATCCCATGTTGCATCTGTCTCCTGGAGTCATATCTGTGGCTGTGAGAATCTTTCAATGCCTCATGGGATTTGTAGTTCCACCACAGCTGGAGGGCCGGAGTTTGGCTACCCCTGGTCTAAGGACTGACGTGGGGGGTTTATGTGCATTATACATGCTCTGTGTTTCCAAAAGTTTACATTACATTACTTGCACATTCACCTGTCCATCAGTTCATCCACCCACCATCCATCCATTTTTACAACTCTGCTGGCTGCTGCCTCCCGCCTGGCTGACAGCTTGGCCCAACCCCTCCTTCTTTGCATTTGACAGCCTGAACGATTCCAAACTGTATTAACCCACTGTTCCTCCCTTCTTCTGGCCACCTTAGACAAATAATGTAGGGACGGCCCTGCATAAATACATTGCCCAGCATAGTATTCCCTAAAAGTTGGCACTAATGATCTCCTCCAGCCTCTTTCAGGCACTTCCTGTCTATACTGTAAATACTAGCTCCAACATCAGATTCACGTTAGTGCTCTGGTGTGGCTCCCTGATAGAGGCACCACTGGACGATGGCTGCGCAATGTGTGTTGATACAGCGTCTGTACTCTCCAATAGGTGTGCGTTTGAGGGGGTGACAACCCAGTAGCACAGTTGGGTGACAGTTGCCACCCTATAAGAGAAAGTATCTGAACATCCTTTCATGCCAAGATCACCAGGTATTCTTTTAAATTCAAATTTCAGATGATTATAAACTAATTTTGAAAAAACATTGACCTGCTAAAGCTTTTTTCCCTTACTTCTCAGACTGTGGACTGTGAATGGGGGAACCTATCTTCTCCTTATTATGAAATGAGACGAGACCCATTGTAGAACCTGGTAGGAAATCAGGACATCATTAGTTATTTTTTACAAGTAAAATCAAAAGCATGCATTACTTTTTTCCACAGCAATGAAAAGCATGTTTATTGCTGTGATATCCGTTGCATGGGACTGCCACGCACGCCAGCTGGGAAGTGCGTTGGGGTGCCATTTACTAAGAATAGCACCCCTCACACCTTGTGTGTGGTACCATGCACTGTGTGCTTAATGCAAGGATCCCACACATTTAACACAACACTATGGTGTGAATGGGCCCCCAAGATTTGCTTCAAGGTTTTTGTTTTTTTTATTTTGCAACACAAGTGAACAATTAATGGACTCTGCATACTTGCCACCTCTTCCTAATAATGTTTCTGTGACATGGCCAAATCACTTCCCAATATGCAATATAAGTGTTTTGCCTGCTTGAAAAATGTGTGATCAAATATGGATGATAAGTGTGCTTTTTAAATACAATTATAAAGACCTTACATAAATAACTTTTGACCACTTCAGGATTGTTGTACTGTATGTATATAAACAGTGCTGTCCTGAAGTAGCTATACCAAGCTGCAGCATCCATGATCTTGGTACCGATTTTTTTTTAGCCAGCAATAGCTGTCACATACAAGGAGCTGCCCGATCGCTTGTATGGAGCTGGGGAGTGTGTGCCCTCAACCATTGCTGACGGCTATCGTGTAATCCGCTGTCCCCTGTGCAGGCCTGGGACCGTCACAGTGGATCTGTGCACCATGATTGGAGGGGATCATCACACTTCCAGCGGCTGAACACCCCTCCAATTATTGAAACCGGAAGGGATGCGTATTACATTAATTCCAGTTTCAGCCTGCTATTACTCTGGCTCTCATTACTGTAGCTGGAGAAGCTGATGAAGCACGATCTGTGCTTCATCAGCTTCTTTGGATTCCACAGGTTACATTAGGTGTCTAATAGACCCCTGATGTCTCCATACGGAGGACCTGTCACATCCTCTTTGCTATCACATAGGGGGATTGTTATCCCCCTATGTGATGGTAATAAAGTTATGTGTTAACAAAAGCTTTTTTTTTTCAAACATTTTTTTTAAGTCCCCTCGCCCCCATGTATATAATCACATACAAACACAAATAGGGTGTGCCTACGTGCAAAAACAACGATTGCATCACACATGTTACATATCACCATGAACATTGGAGTGTAAGCAGTAATTCTAAGGCCACCAGCCACTGTTAACATTAAATTGATGAGCAGTAAAGACTTTAAGGCCCCATTCACACTGCGCGATTTGCATTTTGCGCGATATCGTGCGATTTGTCACGCGATATCGCGCAAATGCTTGCATTGCAAAGAATGGAATCGCGGCAAAATCCGCTCCTGCTGTCGCACGACCCGCGACAGCAGGACCCTTTGCCTCATTGCATTGGAGAGCGATATCGCGCGGTAAATTGCCGCAATATCGCGGGAATTACCGCGCGATAAATCGCTCAATGTGAACGGGGCCTAAAGCTTCGCCTATGGGTAAGTTGGTGTATTGTACTTTTTTTGCCATATCATGGGTGCATGCAATTTTAGCATGTTTGACATGTTTGATATCTATTTGCCCAACACAACCCTATATTTTACCAAAAAAATTAGATATTATATTCTGTTTCTGTACACTAAAATCAATTTTAGTGTATTTTATCCTAAAAATACTAGTTTGATAAACATTTGTGCAAATACCATGCATCATACAAAAATTGCAACTAGCATTTTTTTATTCTACAGGGTCTCTGCTTTCAGAAAATATATAATTGTTTGGGGGTTTTATGCTGTATTTAGCCACAAATTCAGATTTTTTTCATGTGCATGCAAAAATTAAGAAATTGCTTCCGACGGGAATTGGTTAATACATGTGCCCCTGTTATTCCCAGGCCTTGCTCTACCATAGTCTGGAATAATTGTAGAATATACTGTATATACAGCTTTAACGGAATCATTGCATACTGCCATCTGGTGGTCATATGTGGACACACGTGGGCACAATGTGCAGCTGTGTATAATAAGCTTTGTTCTAGGTCCCTTATCCTCTGCTGAGAAATGTTCACACCTGCACAGACACCATAAATACTTCTGCTTGTTTAAAAAAATAATACCGTCTAATATTATTCCAGCAGCTGGATTTAAAATAGAAGAATTCCCGTTGTACAGGCTGTACTCCAGGTGTGCTATAATAGTAAATACCACAAGCTTAATTGAAATTCATTAAGCATGAAAATGTTTACTGATTCAGTGATCTAGGGAGAGTTTTGCATTGGTCATAGTCAGCAAAGCATTTACAATTTCATTAACATTCAAGCCTGCATTAATAATTGTTTTACTGTAACATTACAACTTGAACTTTCTGTAATACAAATCATCTTTATTTTATTTCACTACCTGTGTAGACAAAGAGGTCGTCTTTAATTGATGGTGATTTGAAGATATTTGTCTGCTTCCTCCAGAGATAATCACACAGTGTACATTATCGGTAATTTGTAGACGTGGAAGCTGGAATTAAGTGAATAGATTTCAGCTAAATACAAGGATCGACTCCAGCTTGATTTCCAGCAGTCCTATGGAGGTCTTAGAATGCTGACATAATCTGAAGGAACTCTCAATTAAAGTAGGCTAAAAAGTATTTGTTTGTTATCCGTTAAATTTAGGCTAAAAGCTGAACTCCAGAAAAATACATGTTAACTGTTTCACCTGCCAAAAGATTTGTATTTCAGCTAGTCATGTGGTAGGCACACCTGTCAGAGAAGACAGTCAGGACCTCCCTGAAAACCACACTGCAGCTAAGCAATACATCCTGGTCCAAGACCCCGCCTACCCTGCGGTGATTGGATTATGAAGAATGACAGCATTTTAATGAGATCATGCCTGTGTTTATCCCAGCCTCAAGTATGTTCTGTGTAAAAGGAATAGAACCCTGACTGGCTCAGAGAGGTGACTCTCTCTCTCCCAATCACAATGCCGCTGTCTAGGGCATTACTGGAGTCTAATACCAATTCACAGTAGTCATTCTGGCATCTAATTCCTTATTAAATTAGACCTTTGCATTTCACAATATGTAAGGGCTATATAGTACCCCCTACACACAACATTTAAGGGCTATATAGTACCCCACACATGCATACAACATTTAGGGCTATATAGTACCCCACACATGCACACAACATTTAGGGCTATATAGTACCCCACACATGCACACAATATTTAGGGCTATATAGAACCCCCTACACACAACATTTAAGGGCTATATAGTACTCGCCTCCACACACACCCCACATTTAAGGACTATTTAGTACCTACCCACACACACAACATTTCAGGGCTATATAGTACCCCCACACACACATCATTTAGGGTCTATATAGTACCCCCACACACACAACATTTAAGGGCTATATAGTGCCCCACCCCTCCTTCCTACACAAAACCAATAGCCACAAGCTTTTGAGTGTTTGGGCTAGCCAAGGATGACATTATATAATGCTTTTGAAGCAGGATTCTAGGAAAGCTGAACATCCCAAATCTCACAAGAATGTGCTCCTGTACAGTAAAGCTGGGAGAAGGTGGGGGATACTGTATAGTCCATATGTGTTGGATTGCAAGGTCTGCTTTAATGAACACATGACTCCATTATATCTTAAATATGTGCATTTAAGTTTAGCTTTAAAGTAGAGCTATGGTACATGTGCACTTATAGTTTTTTCTTAGTTCCCCTGCAATTCCCATAAATAACTCTTAAACCTGCAATTGGCAGCCCCCTAATGTAACCTCCTGTGATTTACCAGTCTGCTCACCAAGTCTCCAACCATATCTCCATACCTATACAATGGGCTTGTATTTTAGGCACATATGATCACATGACAAATGATGCATACCTGTAAACTTTGTATATTCATGTGCTATGATTGGTTTATTATTTTAAAAAATATCTAAATTGAAAAAAAAATGTTTAAAAATAAAAAAAAAGATTGGTTTGCATTTAAGTGGGTTACAGTTCTAAAGTTCAAATTGATAATTTATCTCCCCTCTCATTGCAAAAAAACCCCTCTTCTGGTTAGTAGATTACAATGGGAGGGCCTACTAAAACCACATGATCTGTGTTGTAATAGGAGAAAAGCTTTCAGCTAATTAGATAAGGAGGAAATAATGACCTTTCTAAGCGAGCTATGAACAGAAAATAGCCAATGATTATCATGGTTGCAAGAAAGCCATATTTGGATTTTGGTTTTTACCAGTTTTGGAAAGTCACTGCTAGCTACAGATAGTGCAAATAACCTATTCCGTTCATTATAAAATGGCTTTTCTAACAATCATATAAGTTGAGTTAGTCTGTAGGGTCACTAAACAGGTAGAAAGACAACAGAAGAAGAAGATGGAGCAAACAATATGGTTTAATCTTTTAAATAAAACAAGGAATTGGGACAAATTATTTTTCGTAAACCAATTTACGCTTTTGCTGTAACATTAATAAGATAATATAAACTCTTCCCAGTCATTATTTCTGAGTTACTACTTTGACCCCTTAAAAATTCCTTTGTTGAACATCTCACTGTCGCCCTCCTAATCTGATTTGGTTCTACGCAGCATTTATGACATAACCATTCATCTGCAAAACAATTTGTGCGCTCAAGTCTAAAATTAAAAAGACTGAGTATCCTTTAACCTCACTGTTTCATCAAACGTTTGTGTTTCCGCATTAATAACCCATTGGTTTATTTCCTATTTTTATAATGTGTTTAATTTTCAAGTTAATTTAGCGGAGGCAGAGTCACCTTTACAACGCTATGGAACTCTCATTGCAGTGACATCCTTCTATTTACAGTTCCGTAAGAAAGCAGCAACTGTGAAAGCACCAATAATACAAACACACACATTGGAAGAAGGGGGGTGGTTCAGTTATGCAAGATAGCTCCCACAGGGTACTCGCAGTGAAAAACTCAAAAGGAAACCAAATTGGATCCTTTATGTTTCAGCTACCGATGTGAAATGCACGCTGAAGTCTGGTAAAATTCAAATACATTCACATTAATCATGTAGAAGGCAATTGTTCATTATACCGTGGACGCCACTGTGACTCGCCAACAGCAATTAGACTGGGCTCGTGGAATTACATGCTAGATGTTTGCTTCTGTGTTGAAAATCAAAACCCTTACCATCCCACTTATTCACCTTTTGACCTGTGTTATGTACCCGGGGCTGTTCTGAACAAAGCATTGGAGAAGTCTAAAGAAAATTCAAATTTATGTGAAATGTTATGCTTGGTAATTATTGGTGCAGAAGGTAGCTGTCTGTTCTTCTTTCTAGATGTGTTATAATAAAAAGGATGTACATTCAAATTACATTGTATACTTTTGTGCAGATGTAAAATAAATGTATCATTACAATTCACCCTAAACATGAATCATTAGGACATATCAGCATTGCTAGTTTATATTATTGTCTAAATAAAAAAAAGCTCCTTTTTTTCTTGCCATGAATAAAAATGCTGCCCCTGGGCTACCTCAAGTCAACTGAAGCCTAGACAGACTATATCACATGGGCTCACGCATTTTTTTTCATATCATTTTACTAGATTGTAAGCTCTCATGAGCAGGGCCCCCCTAACCCTCCCGTATTGAAATTGTATTGTAACTGTAAAATCTCCCTCCATTTTTGGAAGCGCTGTGTAAACTGTTGATGCCGTATAAATCCTGAATAATAATAATAATAATTGTATCTATTACTTTCAGTCACACTCTGTCTGGTAGACTAGCAGTAAGATGGATCAGCAAGGCTCCACTTTGCACAACACCGCTAAACAGGAATCATAGCTTTCATATGTAATTAGCAAATAGGCTTGCCCCTATCTAAAATTGTAATTGTGAGTTGTATTTCATATTTTCAAGTTCACAGGTTTATAAACTGATTTTATTTTTTCACTAATTAAATACAACCTTTATTTTTAGTAAACATTTACTACTGGATGTGTAAATAGCACTTTGTTTGAAATACTTGTTGGGCCAGGAGAGAAAATTAGGAATGACAGCCAAGAGAGAGATTAGAGACAGCCAGGAGGATGAGCCAGGAGAGACAGTCAAGAGAGAGCGAGAGAGGCTTTTTTTTCATTGGTAGATCTCATGTAGCTCGTCATTTGAAAAGTAGATCTTAACACAAAAAATTGTGGGCACCCCTGCAGTAAAGCATTGTACCCATGATAAGTAAGTAGTTTGCGTGTTCAATGCTTTTGTTCATGCAGGCTGTTCTTCCGTCAGGATGGAAGAAAGTGTTAATGGACACTTGTATTCCATTGAAACGCTTCTATTCCAATGAAATTACAAGTCCCTCTGCCATGATGGAACTTGTAGTTTCTCCATGACATCAGAATGTAAAAGTGACTCACACAGGAACTACCTAAAACTGTCAATCAGCACCTGACCACACCTAATCCCACCCACTGCGTTTTGTATTGGCAGCACTGCCTCTGCAGATCACAGTGGGAGGGTTTCAGTTACAGTGTCTGGAAGAGGGAGCACGAAAGGCCCAATGAAGAAGGATTTTGCTTATTCAGGGGAGATAAAGGTATTTTTTTTTACTTTAGGAAACTTTTGCATCACATATTTACTGGATTTGTACCTCTTTAGACTGTCATACAGGAGCCTTTAGTTTTACATTAAAACATACATATATATGTGCACTGTGTGTCCAAATAATTGTAATGTACATATCCAACCTACTGTATCTTGGAAAAGGGCCCAATTTGTTTTAACAAAACTTTTCTAACCAAAAATAAAAAAATTATGTTACATGACATAAAAAGCAAAAAACCTAAAAACAAAAATGTACAATACATTATTTTAACCTCTATTACAGTCACAAAGGCAGATGAATTAGAATCAGGGCTTGCAATTGGGCACTGCATAAAGTGTGTTGCATTATTGCACACATCTGTGAATCTATGATTAAAACTCTCCCTTTATTGTAATGCAAACAAGGAAGGGAGTCTTCTCTATTCATGTCTGGACTTTTCTTGCTAAATAAAAAATGCTAAATATATATGGCTTCATGTTAATGGAAACTTATTTATAAATTCTGGATTTCTTCATTTTTCTATTTTTACATTGTATGGCGTCAATCACTGTTGAGTTAGTTCCTTGCACAAACCCAGATGGAATATAAATGAAGCACATTATGAAATAATCTTTTTATTTGATGAGTTTAATGAACGCAATAAAGATAATGATTTAATCATACATGCAGTCTGTTTCTATTCCATATGATTCAATAGAAACACTAAGACAGAGCTCTAGTATACATTCATACAAACCTAAACTATAATACTCAACAAAAATATATATTATAATTAATAACAAGTTATAGTGATACTATCATATCAACAAATCATAGACGTGAATCGATACATCAAACCGCAGTGTAACTTCTATTCCAACAATACAGTTGATAAATGTATTTGTGTCCTGTGAAAATCCACCACAACCAAGAAGATTCACAAATCCCACATACCAGTGTTTTGTCATAAACATCCTCAAGAGCATTTCCAGCTAATGCCACTTCCAGGTTCCTTTAACTTCTAGGACCCACTCCTAACTGCAAACAATCCACCCCCAATCCCCACCTGCTTGCCATCAAGCCATAAGGAAGGTTATCACTTGGTGGACAAGAGGCAGGGGATACAGGGTAGATTGTCATAAGGTTTATTATGACTTGAAGAGGGTTTAAGGCTCTTTGCGCAGACTGGGTCTAGGATCCAAGGCCCTGCAAAGGACAGGGATCATGTTGTGGTTCAGAAACAGCCCCAAAAAACTCTGAAACTGATGCGGCTCCGTTGGAACTCGGTAAGTATGCATCTCTGCAGGGGGAGAGTTGAATCACCTAGATCAAGTTAAAGGGGCCAAAAGGATTAGTGCACTTTGTTAAGTGCACCTATCCTTTAAGGACAGTACCTCATAGTAACCAATCAGCATTTACTGTAGTAAGACCAATACAAGAAAGATTCTGATTATTTGCCCTGAGTTGCTTAACTCACCAATTAGCATTGAAGACTAAGGAATCCTGAAGAATTAAGGCAAATATAATATAGTTTGGTATTTTACTCATCTCTTTTTTGCTTCTCAAATAATTTTTTGGGTTTCCATTAGCTATTTTCCCATTTCTTTATTCTACACTCTGAGTTCACCAATTTCCTTGCTAGACTTTTAGAAACTGGTGAAAAACTGGGGGAAAGTTTCTGCTAAAAAGAGGTCAAGTATAACAGAAACATTTATTTTTTCTGTCTTTTGATTATCAGGAGGCATTTTTTACTCCCAGGTCTAACATTTATGAC
>NW_017306466.1:1516959-1605065 GCF_000935625.1 Nanorana parkeri | reverse complement strand
TTTGCTTGATTGCTTTGCTAAAATGACCAAAGCAAACTGGTTAAAACTGAAATCTGTTAGCACTTCCAGTATTAAGCTGATGAAAATTGATAGGATACTCTTGAGTAATTACACACCATTGTTCTCTGCACTGTTCAATTAAATCTGTGGTATCTAAGCTAACATTTTCCTTTTTTACCATCATACAATATTTAATGTATTGGCATATATTTTTTATTTTGTCAGCTTAATTCATTATTCATCTCTACTCATGCCTGACTAAACGTTCATGTACTGTACATATTAACATTGCATGTTGTTAGAGGATTGCT
Source organism: Nanorana parkeri (assembly GCF_000935625.1). Classification (NCBI taxonomy): domain Eukaryota; kingdom Metazoa; phylum Chordata; class Amphibia; order Anura; family Dicroglossidae; genus Nanorana; species Nanorana parkeri. Next base: position 1,604,754 of record NW_017306466.1, on the reverse strand, counting down.
CCAATATATTTGCATTGCTGTACAAAGCAGACGCATAGCTGCGAGCAGGATTGGCTTAGAAGTTGCTTACTTCTACATGTCAGCGACACAAGATGATGAATGTGCAATTCAAGCTTCTATATAAAATATAATAGGATGAGATGGGTAATATAAATTACTGTCTTCAACATTGTAAATGAAAGAATATATCCACATAGTATTTTATACCTATGTCAGTTAATAACAAAAGGTTTTCATTCCTCAACAGAAGTACAAAGAACTGTTACCGTGTTTCTAAAGGCAACATTTTGTATTTTTGTTTTGCATAGAGTAGGGATGATTAAAACTTGTCAGAATATTTTGTGTTGATGTATGTGTTCCATTGGGGAGATGTCTCTCCATTTCCTTCCTCAATGTAAGTGAAGTCTCCTGTTATTTGTCACTAAAACAAATATCTCAGTAGGATTATTTCCCCTCATTGTCTGTTCCAGTGACAACTGTAAAGGTTTGCATTTCCCATATTTTCCTTTCCTAGTGACAATATTAACAGGATTTATAGGAAGAGTGAATCTCCCTAGTGGGGACGGAAAGAGCAATAAAAGCTTGACAGAGGTTCTAGAATCCTTCCCTACTTTATTCAAATCTTTCAGTTTTGCCTTTAGATATACTTAAAATTGAATTTTTAATTACAAAGTATTGTCCTTGAACCATACATGTACACAATCATGCTAGACTAGCACTGAATACTGGTATGTCTCAAGACATGCAAGGGATACCATGGTAGTGCACAGTCTTCATACAGATTTTGTAACAAGTAGAGATGGGGCGCTGGATTCAAATAACCAGAAAATCATTCAGATTGTGATAAGGTGATATGGCTCTACTAAGGCAGCTCGCTAGCCTCGTCAAAACAGGATTTCACTCAAAGAAGGGACCCAGATTTGAGTCTGAGAGTTTTTTTTCTTAATGTTTTATTAGTTTTTGGTCCACAAATGACAACTTAGGACAAGCAACACATTTTGGAGGCTCAAAGACCTCCCCCTTCTTCAGGACCTAAACATGGCACAAATCACTAAGAGTTAATCATTTACTGTATAAGATATTGCCAGAAGCAGTGAATCAGCGAAATTGGCTTTTTGCTGATTCAGTAAGCCCTCATGATTACTCTGCCACACTGATAAGATAGCGATAGATAACTCCAGGAAATAAAGCTGGCCATAGAATGGCAGTCTGGCATACAGACATGGTCTGACCACTCTCAGTCATCTGTGCCAGCCAGCGCATCCATAAACATGTTGTATTGGGCAGCTGTTTGTGTTTAGTTTTGTGGAAGGGGTTAGGGAAGGTTCAGTACAGATACCTCCAGCACCAGTTTATAAGGGAAGGACAAAAGCAATTGGATAAGATTTCTTAAGCTGTCCAATTTCTCTTCCCCCTGCATTTTTCCTTATGGCAGTGATGGTCGATGTCTCATAGATATTAGTGTTTCACTGATATGCCGAACTAATGTGCATGGACACCTGAAGTGTGGTTTTTGTTAATATTCACATTAAACAGAGGTCTCTTTTAAACAAAGGGTCAATTCACTATCTCTGACACCATGTGCAATGCTCCTGGACTATGCGGGATTGTCCCGAGATTTTATCTCAACATCCTGCATCTGTGCAAGGCAAGTGCTGGAGTGATTGTTCCAAACCAGGCTCAAATTGTATGCAGACTGTGTAGTGTGGTGATTTCTTGCGCAAAGGAGTCTGCAAGCCGGGGGAGTAGTGATGGAGCAGCAGCAGGGGGGCATAGACTGTATCGAAAGGGAGTTCTTGTCAACTGACAGTAATGTTTTACCCCCTCCTACTGGGCACTATTGCTCTCCCCTATACCTGTTGGGTATTATTCTTTCCCTCCCCTTCACTGGGTACTATTTTTCCCCCTGTCGAGCACTATTGTTTCTCTCCCCCAAAACTATTGTTTCTCTCGCCCCGGGCACTTCTGTGTCCGTCCCCCCACCTGCTCAGAACATTTGTTCCCTCACCATTTCTCAGTACTAATGCCCTTTCCACCCCCCACTGACACAATTGCATTTTTTTTGCTTTGCCAGACCCCACTGACTATCAACATCAGGGCATTCTTCCTTCCATGGACACTAACACTGGGTATTTTTCTTCCCAACTGACCTCCGACATTGAGCATTTTTTCCTTCTACTACACCAGACATTTTTTATTCCCCTGACCAACAACACTGGACATTTTCTTTATCCTACTGATCCCACGGCAATTTTTTTTTTCCATGTACCACTAACTCCAAGGCACCCCCGTCCTCGCCATCCCCAGTGAGCACAGGCCTTTTTTCAATGTAAGGGGCCCTATGATACATACTCCATACTGCTGCGCCCTGTACACTATGTTGCAGATTTAATTGTCCCGACTGCTATACTCTATGTGCTGTGTAGTACATTGTATAAACCTGAACACTGCACACTATACACAGTGCTGTGTATTACATAGTCCTGACCAAAGTATCTCAACAGTTGAGCAATGCTAAGTAGTTTGTTCTAATGAAGTTCATCTTAAAGGTTGGCTCAGGCAAAGTGTTAGCTCTCTGTATATATATTTTTAAATCCTTTAGGTTTAAGCGAGACTTTAACCAAAAGTGTTTATTGCTGTGTATAAAGTTCCTTGTAGCTGTGTATTTTGCAACTAATTTGGTTCTACTTTAGGTAGCTTCTCTCTGTTGTAGAAGGGTGTTGCAATGCCCCGATGAAATTTGGCAACACAGTCCCCAAGAACACTCAGAGGGGCTGAGAGGTTCCAGGATGTGAATACCTTTGCAGGGAAGAGACTGGCTTTTCAGTTTCTCCCAGGTTTTCCAGACTACTTTGGGATGGAATCTCTAGTCCCGGGGCCAGGTGTTGCCAATGTCCAGTCTAGGAGGATCAGGTAGCTGAGAGCAGCCTTTTTTGAAGTCTGGACCAGAGTTCAGGAGAGTTGTGGGTGTGCAGGAGGCACACAGCCACAGGCAGACTCTGCATGTGCGAGCACATGACACAGCCAGGAAGGCTGGGAGAAGTCAAGAGGGTTGGTGACACCTGAGATACCTGTTGGAGAGACTGAGAGAGACAGTGACCCATGAGGGGTGACCACTGAAACGCTTGGAGCTGAGGAAAGCTGCTGAGCGATACTGAGGTCTGTATTTGCAGATAAATACGGTAAAGTCCTGGGACTATAATACTGGGAGTGTATGGGATAGCCAGATGGTGAGACCAAAACATAATGTTTCGATGAAAGTCAAATGAGCTGTTATGTTTCATTATGCTGAAGAGCAAGTCATTATATGAAGTGCACAGGTTGTTGATATTTGAATGAATAAAGACTGTTTCGCACCACTAATTGTAGTTATGTCATTGCTCTGATTATAGAGGCACCATCAAGAGGGAGATCACTCTGCCCTATAGTGCCTGTTGCATTGCTGGGTACAATGTACAATGGGCTGTAGTTTGGGGACTAATGATCTGAAGGATGTAAGGGTAAAAAACCATGACCACTCATTAGCAGAAAAATAAATAATACTCAGACTAAGCAATAATTTCATACAGTACAAGGTTCAGAAGTGCTAAGTGCAGAGAACATTAGCTACAAGCAATGATGTTGAATTAATTTGAACTGTGTGGATAAAATAGGGTTACTGTGGGAAGCTGCACTTTGTGATTTGCCGCTTGCATTGTTTGTTGAATCAGCACCATAGACTTCTGGGCAACCAAAAAGCATTGATTTGCCATTTTTGCTTATGCCTGTTTCATAATCTGGATCAGTAAAAGTACTAAACAGCAATAATTACACTTTCAAAGCAAATGGCATTTTCATGTAAAATATAATACTGGTAATTCAACTATTCATCAAAAACGAATCAATGTAACACATCTAATCATTTCTGATTGCCAAAAATTATACAAAATTACAAGCCATATGTTTGCACCTGTTCATGCCACTTGTAACAAGGCTATTAGGCCTGTTCATTGTTCTGCAGAATAAATCAATTTCATGCAAATGTTAAAGTATTTGTGAATAATAAAAAAAACAAAAAACATGATCTTGGCATTTTAAAACTTGTACTGACAGAATAATGGGACCTGCCATTGTTGACCTCTTTCTGAAAAAGGTAGTTGCTTGCCTATTCCTAAGCCACTGATCTGGAAGAAGCATACAGCAAGTTAAGTCAGAATTCCTGATCTGCATACTAGTTCCAGATAAACGACTCAGAAATAATTAAGCATTGGCTCTGGGCAATCCCCAAGTTTTTAACATTTTTAGAGGGAAAGATTGGCAATGTCAGCTTGCATATTTCCATAGTACATGTTTCTTTTAACCCTTTCGCTGCCAATGCTTTTTTTTTTCTTTTTTTTTTGCATGTTACAATCCACATTTTAGGCCTGAAAATGACTTAAAACTTAACATAAAATTGTTTTTGAATGTTTACATTTATTTAATTAAAAAAAACAACCTTTTTTAATGTTCCTAATTGCTATCACATAGGGGGGCTTACAACACTTCTGGCTTCATTCAGCGCAGAGGAGACCGGAAGTTCACCAGTCTCTCTCCCCTCTACCCACTGACACCCATGATGCCGGTCCAGGGTCCGCAGGAGGGACAGTGAAGCCCGCGAAGCAAAGCGGTAGTGTCGGCCGGAGGGGTGCAGTGCAGTCTTCACCAGCCCCTGAAAGCAATCTGGCCACAGCTCAGTCACCAGACTCGCTTCCAGTGTAAAGCTCACTGTTGGTTTTACACAGCTGAACAGATATACAGCTATAGCCGCTGGGAATCTGTTTAAAGGGATCTGCTGCCAGCGATGTAAGGCATAAGTCGTTGGCAGTGAAAGGGTTAAAGATACGGTTTGCTCAAATGTGAACATTAAACTTTGAGATGCATAAAAAGAGCATGATCCACTTTCTGATTATTATTGTTTTTCATTTCCACCCCACTCCCTCTGTCTATAATCTGACGATCCTGGAACACATCTGCCAGTGGTACTGGAACATCCTCCTTGCTGTGCCTCATACACCAGAACTGCTTTTGTTTATTCTAGCACAGTTTCTGTATTTCTGGTGTTAAACAATCACTAAATGTTTTCATTTGTTGCCCGGAATTGCTGTGTAATTAATTCATGCTTGTGTTGCTGAAATGTCTATTCTGCATCCTAGCAACAAAGGATTCTAGGCAGTGGCGTCATAGGGGGGTGCGGCCCGCACCTGGGTGACACCATTGGAGGGGTGAAACCAAAATGACTCACAGTCATTTTGGTGTCACCCCCCTCTGAAAAGTCGGGCGCTCGGTCATGGACCGAACGCCCGACAGTATCAGGAGAGAGGAGGGGACCCGGCTGCATACCTTATCCCGCCGGGTGACTGTCCCCTCCTCTTTCTGCCGTCGTCCATCACCAAGATGGCCGCCGGCAGGTATCAGAATACTGCCGGGCCTGCGCAATGACATCATCGAGGACGCGCGTGGTGACGTCATGCGCATGCACAGTGACGTCTCGGCGGGGTGACACTCGGTTACCACTCCGGGTGTCACCCAGCCTCGGGGCGCCCCTGATTCTAGGCAGCTTAAGTCACCTGCATCCTAGCAATAAAATATACTAGGGAATTAGGAGCTGCATCCTAGCATTGCTGCATCCTAGCAATGAAAGACCCTGGGGGATAAGGAGCTCCCTGCATCCTAGCAATGAAAGATACTAGGGGATAAGGAGCCACCTGTATCTAGCAACAAAGGACTCTAGGTGACTCAAGCTTCCAAGCTTCCTGAAACACTAGCTGGTAATGAGCTTGAGCTGCCTGCATCCTAGTGATGAATGACGCCAGGAGGCTCCTGCTGCCTGGTGCCCTTTGTTGCTAGGATGCAGAAGGCTACTCTAGAGATCATTTGTACTGTACACTGTATGCAAATAAATGGTAGCACACGTTTACATGCGTTTAGCATAAATAATGGTACATATGCAGAACCTTAGATTTTTCTATTTTGATTTTACAGATCTAAAAATAGAGGAGGTTTACAGATCTTTCTACTGTGTGCGTGGGCCCATAGAAAACAATAAACCTACATTCAGAGCCATAAAAAAAAAAAATACTGTAGTGATAAAAACACAGCATTTGTTACAGCCATGTGCATGATCCCTTAACTGGTACAATATCACTGTTTAAACTTACCAGTCTGTACTGGGTTAGTAGTTTTGTGCTAGATTTGCTGCTATGTAGGAGTCTCTGTACAGTCATGGGCCCTGTCATCCACAGCTATGCAGGGGTTCTTGTGTAGTGGCAAAGTGCCATATCAGACTTCATATGCAGAGTGATGGATAGAATAGACCCAAGGGAATGCATAGGCTCCTCCTTGACTCAGATGTCCTATAACACAGCTGAGGGGAACAGGAGAGCCATGCTCAAACAATTCATTCCCACACAGCTACCTCCTCATGTATCACTTGCCCCTCCCTTTTGGATTGCAAGCCCTTATGGGCAGGGCCCTCCTTACCATCGTGCCTTGAATTGTATTGTAAGTATAATGTATTTCCTATATTGTAAAGAGCTGTGCAAACTGTTGGCGCTATATAAATCCTGAATAATAATAATAATAATGCTGTAAGTAATGTCTACTGGTGAGGAACTGGGGGTGTGTGTTTATGCTGTGTGTAGGTGTTACTTGGGAGAGGGGATGTTCATTGTGTGGGCCAGGGAAGTTTGGGTGGGAGGATATTTATTGAAGAATGAGGTTTGTGCTGGGGGGATCTTTGTGTGTTTGGGGTTCTTTTGCTTAAGAGGGAATTGTATGCTGGGGCAGTACGTTTGTGCGGGGATGATTGTTCTAGAGGGATTTTTTTTGTTTGGAGGGGTTTCTGCAGAGGGATATTTGTGCTGGGGGAATTTTTTATTTCTTTTTTGCTAGGGGGAGAAATTTTGCTTGCGGTAATGGGAGTTTTATATTGCACATTGCATACACTTGACCAGTGATTATTGCCAACAGTTGTTGCTGGATAAGTAGTCGCCCCCCCCCCCCCCCCATTATAATTATTACAATAAAGTATTATTCTGTAAAGTAGACAGAGGGTTAGCTCTGTATTCTGTGTGCAGAAAGGCACTTATAAAAGAAAGGCTTCTTTTTTTTAGAAAAAAATGATTGTGCTGAATGTAATGTGTGTCTGTAAGACTGTTACTTGCATTTTAGTTAACAAAATGTTTTTGTGGATACAAGGATTGTGACATATGTGTGCCATTTATATAGTGGTTAGGGCAGTGGGTTTATTCCTATATGGTGTGGACATCTAAAATACTAACACCTCATAGACAGATCATAATGGGTGAAACGCCGCCCCAACAATATGAAGAGTGGATCATTTTTGTGCATCCAGCACCCATGTGAACATAGCCAAGGTGTAAAGAAAATGAATAAGATACCCTTTCCCTTTTCCACTCTATCCAAACGTCTTAGTCTCATGGAACAAAAATGTAATATTTGCTTCAACATGCCATTTTAATATTTCTCACATTGTGCCTTTAAATTTCTATTCAGTCCTTATAAATACCTTAATATAAATGCTGAGAACCACATTCACATACATTTTCTGTATGCCTGTGTCCACATTTAATTCTGCCTTCCTAATATCTCCCATTGTAGTCACACATGCAGAAGCACTGTGCTCAGAAACTAGTTCATTGTTTTGTTTCACTACTCCCTCACAGCTCTACTCCTCCTCCATAATGTCTCCCCCACATCCCCTCACACCTCTCTGCTTTGCCAGCCTCCCAGCTGAATGTGACATGTGGTGCAAGGCATTGTGGGAGATTATCTAAATTGAGATGACCCGGAAGCCCAAAAATACAGCAAAAAGCTGTTATTAAGAAGAGGCAGGGACATGCAGTGTTTTTAAAAGTGAGAAAATATTTTGGAGCATAATAACAAAGCCATTTTATTGATTTTACATTTCTTGTTTTGAACACCTAATGTGATGCTGATGAATTTAGATTTCCTTTAACTGCAAAAGTAGCAGAATTGATGCTAAGCAACATGCAGTCTCTGGAGTTACTGGGACTGAGAATTTACCTGCAGGGGGCACAACCGGGAAAATATGAAATGGAAGATCTTTATCATATATGAAAAATGGAGGTGCGGGGTCGAACTGGTCTGTCCTGCTATTGGCTGGTGCCTCCAATTGGGAACCAAATTTAGTTCACTATGGAATATCTCCTTCAATGCTGCTGCATTAGTGAACACATCACCAGTAAGCTGTAAATGCAAACTATCAAGTTTATTTATTAGTAATCATTAAATGCTTATGATAACTTATAAAAGGTCAATCTGTTCCTGTTATTGCTCCCTCGTATGTTCATAATTATTTCACTCCTCTGTTTCTCATTGGAAGAGAGTTTAACTCTATTTTATATCCCATTGCCAATGAATCCAGAACTTTATTAAATAATATTTCAGCCGTGCTCTGTGGTAGTGGTTATCACACGACTTTGTTCTCTGTAAAATATGGAACGTTTATGTTTTATTCACTGCTAAGTAAGAGACGACGGAGGCAGGACTCCAAAATCGCCCCAGCCTGCTGCAATCAGTCATTGTGGAGCTACTTTTCCAGCAGTTTCTGAGCTTAGGAGATAATAGAAAAGGCGCTTGGCAAAACAAAAAAATACAAATTGAAAATACGATCAAAGGGAAATGAGAAGAGAAATCTTCCAGACATAGTGTGGAGCAAATCTCTGTAATATAAAAAAGTAAAACATTCTACATATAACCACCGTTAGATCAGCCAAATACATACTGTGGTCCTGTACATATGCATGACAAGGCAGCAGTGTCTGGAAGAATAGCCAGCTCTATGAATGTGTTCAATGTAGACTCAGAGAGGCTGATAATAAAATAAACAAGAGCAAGGATTAATCGTGGGGGTATAGTGGGGGTATCGTGGGTGTATAGCTGAATCAAGTGCCAGCATATCTGAGCGAACATCCACTCACGTGTGTGACTGTGATCCATGACACTATCTAGCTGATTGCATAGACTCCAACTGTACCATTCTAGGGCTCAAGCACCTGGCTGTATGAAAATATGACAACTAGTAAGCAGGATCTTACTGGCAGAAGCTGGCAGCAGGACCCTACATAAAAAGTGTAAATAAACTGAACTCATCCAGGGAATCGTACACACCCACTGCCGAGCAATCACCCTCACAATTGGTGGAGAATGCGGGCAGTTTGTTTACAATATTTACAAGCAAAATGTGCAAACACAAAAGAAAACATGTAAATAAACCCTTACCTTTTGGCAACTTACTACACACACACAGTTTCCCTCACTATCAACTAGGTGCAACCTTGTGCTGCCTCTAGCACCTATCTCCCTATTGAACAAAATGCCACACAGGCTGTGTCTCACGCACATGAGTTTGCTTTTTTTCCCACCACACAGGCAGATACAAAGCTCCTCAGTCCACTCAGGCATAGAAACAAGTTCCAGAGTGGAGCAACTCTCTAAGGCCAGGTTCACACCATTTTCCGGACCAGATCTGGAAGTAGTGCATTGCGTTTTGCCACGTTTTTACCGCGATTTTGCCACATTCCGGAGCTGTTTTTTTAGCTTAAAATGGGCTTTTAGGTGTGTTCCAGTGTGTTTGCATGCGTATGTATGCATTTACATGCGTTCCAGTGCTTTCAAGACCAGACAACATGAGACATGCAGTATTTTTCTGAATTACATTTACAGGTCCATGGATTTAAAAATTGCTTTTGAAATGACATTCACGTGTTAGTTTACATGAGATTTTAGTGATTGTGTCTATATTATAGAGTAACTGATGCAGCTCCCATTATGCAATATATAACATTTCATATAATCTTTGAACATATTGGATGGCTTTGGATCCAGTGCACATCCACTTTTTGGATGCCTTCAGGTATATCTGCCACTGGTGTAAATGAATCCAGGCCAGCTGCAATATTTGGCAAACCACATATTCAGTTATCCAATTGCCAGTGATAGCTGCAGACAGAGATGAGCTGATCCCCTGTGTACGTGCTCAGATCAGATCAGCTTCATTAGACCTTTTGTAGGTACAAGACAGGAATTCTAAATTTCGCATAAAATATGTTGTACCTGACATTATGCACCATTCGAGGAGCGCCTTTAAAATGCATGTCATTGCGGGTAATTGACACACTTATTGTAAGCAGCAGACAGGGTAAAGGAACCTGATCCAGAGGATTTGGTAAACAAATCTCTCCATAGCAACCTCTTTCATGTCTGTGCTAGAAATCCGGAGGGAAAATAGAAAATATTTTCCTGATTTCCTCTGCTGAAATCATTAGTGACGCTCAGCTTTTCTCCTGATTTGGGAAGTGCCAGATGCCACTATTTAAACACATTTGTCACAGTTTCAATTATTAGATGTTTCTCCAAAACACAAGCAATGAGAGATGAGCTGATCCTAAATACCTCAGCCTCATCGCCCTTCTAAGTGTTGGCCAGTGTTCATATGACATTGCTAGGATGCCATATGTCATTGAGAGGAATATTTAAATAGTAACAAGGACAAAGTTATCATTTTTATGTAGAGGTTTGTTCATTTGGTCAGGTGGAGGTCAGGTGGAGGTACAGTCTGTAGAAAAAAGTCACCCTGGAACACAAATAAGTATTTAATTCTACTGTGAGCTTACACTTGTAAGTAAGAGTTTCAACGGCCACTAGTGTATAAAACTTCATGAACTGTGCAAATTGTGCTGGAAATTTCCTTAGGTCCATGGACCAGATCTTCTAGTGTGCAGGCTGATGGTGGAGCCCCCAGGTCAGCCACTTGTTGAGAAAGTGACAGTGACCATTACTGTTGATCTATGTGTAAAACATTATCCACCAGCACATACTTTGGCCGCCTCCAAAGACCCCAACTGCCAATGCTGCTACAACATTAGAATAGGCACAGATGACAAACAAGGTGGGTGATTAGGACGTATGCTCTTCATTCGACGATCTCCAACTAATCCAAAGAGAGACCCTCGTTCTCAGACCACCACAAAAGTCCAACCTAACCTTTTGACCAGACCGAAATCTTGCCTTAGAGCCGAACCCTTATTAACCCTTCAGTACATTGTCTCCCTTATTCACCTAATCATGTAAGCCCTCCAGCTTTTTTTTTTCAGGCCCAACTAACTTTTCAGTTTTTTTCCCACATGTAAGTAATCCACCATTATGATGTTACACTACATAGTGGAACCTAGATAATATATGCTGACATAATGATTATCATGCTTGTTTTCGTTAAGTATTATTAATATGGGCAAGCCATTTAAGAGAAATCATTAACTGAGCAGAGTGAAGATGAAGAATAGTTTAATTAGAAACATGTCATCCTCTTATTATGTGACACAAGAGCTGCCTGTTCAGCTATAGCCTGCCCATTAAAAAGATGAGCTATATAATCCTACAAGACAATTTATTGCAGGCTGAAAGTCACTACAATTCATTTCTAAAAGATTATTCCTTTAATCATTCCATACAGTAACTGAGCATTTCTGTCTCAGTAAAAATATCCTAATACATATTAATTTCCTATAAGAGGTTCAAACTTAAAAGGGATCTTTTTTGTCAATAATCCTATTCAGTACCATTAACTGTATAGTGAAAAAATACAGGATTAAAATGTACTATTTTATTGGACTAAGTTATTAGAAAATAGGAGAAAAGAAAGGCACTGTCCATAGCAACAAATCATTTTACAAATGTGATTTTTCAGAAGAAATCTTTGTCCATGCATACTCACCTTCCTGACACTCGTTTGAATGCCAATGAAGAAGAGGAAGCCCTATGTAAGTGATTACTTGAAGCTTACACGGGGCTGAAGACTTTCTCTCTGCCCACATGTGACACCACGGTGTACCTAAGTAGCCAGTCATCAAGAACCACTGCCACATTGAAAAAAGAGGATTGATTCATATACACCTCCATACCCACCAGGTACCAGGTCAGGGCTTTGCTGCCAATGTGGCCAATTGAGGGGGCTACCTCAGGCAGCACTTATGGAGGCACGATGAGTGTCAGTGCTGAGCCTGATAAAATTACAGGCTTGGTGGCACCGCTCCCCTTCCTCCCTTCCCCATTCCATCCCCCCCCCTTCTTTCTCTTTCCCATTCCTTTCTATTTCCTACCTCTTCCCCTTTTCTATCCGTCTTTTCTCACCAACTTCCTGATCTTTGTTGATCGTTGGCTTCTTTAAGCCTTTTGTTACTATGTTTTTTTGTTCTATCTCTCTTTCACGTTCTGAAGTGGTGAATAGCTTGGAGAAGATGCTGTTGAGTTTCTACAGGTCTTCACGACTTCTAATGTATCCAGTTTGGCAACCTCTACGTGCCAACCATAGACATGTCACCACAATTTTACATTTGTGTATTATATTTTCAAAGCACTCCACACCTGCGTGCCAGATTTGCACTACTCTGTTTTATTTTTGTTGTTGTACTGTACTCTGTTGTAAAATCATTAAAAACATTATTGAGTTAACAAAAACAGGCTTGGTATTACCAAGCTTCCAGGTGCAGCAGCCAAGTCACTTCAATGACATAGAGCCTGTTAACATTGCAGGCTCAGCGACACTGAGCTCAGCTTTGCCAGCCACAGTGCATGCCTGGGTAGAAGCTTTTCTTTGTGACGCTGAGTTTGCATGTCACGTCACTGAGCTGACTGCATGTACTGTTGTTCAAGGCAACCATCTTTGCTGCTGGGGTGTGGGGGACAAAGGAGGGGCTTCCTCGGGCAGCATCTGCAACTGGCATGGCCCTATACCAGGTGTATCTCTTTCTTATGGCTGGGCAGAGCTTGAGGGGGCAGAGCAGAGCACAAATTCACTTTAAACTGAATCTGTGCAGACAAATGATGAGAGCCGCAAGCTACATGGTTGTTATTCTGTTCATGGTTTTTCTAAGCAGTCACACATTAATTAACCTGGAAGAAATATGAAGGACTGGAATTGAAACTTTTTAAACTGATCTGCTAGTAAAGCCAAGTTAAGGATGAAAGCCTCAGAGTTTGCAGTATTTAAGCCACCAATAACAGCTCCCAAATTAATATTTACAATTGAGTACAAATTCAATTTAGATAAACAGTTTTATTCATTGTTATCACATGTGATTATTGCATATCTGTCACTTGCAGTCAGCACCAAACTTAGCAGCAGCTCTTTTTCCTGGTCTATAGTAAACTATTTCTGATTAGCATGAGATGAGCTTACCCAGCTACATGAGTCAGAGGAGAAACGCAGTCCCTCCCCATCTAGCAAGCACAACACGATCTGGATTAATCAGTTTACATAGGCTGCCAATAGGAGTGCAGGTAGTGCTGGCATTTTTATTAAAAGAATCTAGCATAATTTGCAGAATGTGATGTATGCACCTGTAATAAATGTTTACTTGGAAAATAACGATTTTAGAGAAGTAATGAAGAAAAGATATTAAAGTAGTATTAAACTCTCAAACTTTTAATCAATAGTGAATCCAGATCAAATATACATTGCCTAGCAAACAATTTTGCCCAGTTATGTTTTCAAACAGCTCTCTGCAACTCTCTCAGCTTTGCTTCCATGAACTTCCTGTCCAATACATGTTCACAAGAAACAGAGAAGTCTCCAGCAGCCATCCATCTAGCAGGGGAGTAGCTTGCCTTGCTGTATCTGCGTGTTTGTGGAGAAACACACATCTTACCAGCACATGCAAGTAAGGACCCTGCAAGGGAAAGGAGCCACCCTATAACAAGATATCAGAACTAGTGCTCAGGGGACCAGCTGATTCTGCAGGAAACTAAAACGTTTAACCATCAAGGAGCAGCATCCATTGTAAGTGATTTAAAATGCATTTCAATAACCTAAAAACATTTTGACTTTAATATCACTTTCGAAGTTTAGACAATGTTCTCCCATTCTCGCTTTGACTGATCCACATCCACTATAACCATTTTCCTGGTAGCTTTACCAGCTGCAAGCATCTTCTTCCTTCACTAAAAGGCTGGTCTTTGATGATGCAGCTCCCACACCTTTGCAATGTAGTTTGCACTCTTTGCATTTGATGGGTGATAGCAGTGTATCGTGTACTGTACATGTGCAGCACGGTGTAGTACTAGCAAAAAGAGAAAAAAAAAACGTTTTAGGGCTGAAGACACACAAAAACTGGGCTTTCTAGCATTTGTTTAACCAAAGTTCCATTTTAAACTATGTTTGAAATATACAGTATATCTCTATACCTATTCATGTAGCTGACAATGTTAAAAAAAAGTGCAAAATTCAGCCTCACTTCAGTATTATTACTTAATAAAAAATACTATTGGTAAATGATGTGGTTGATCAGAGGAGTAGAGGCTGTTCACCGTACAAGCTGCATATTTTTAAAGGTGTTTTATTAATCATTATTATGCAGTACAAGGCTAATGAACTCATGCTTCAAGTTGAACATTAAAGCAGCAGGCCTCTGTTTGGACTTTATTTATTTCATACACTCACACATTAACCTTCTCTTACTCCCCCCAGAAAACCTTCATATATCAAAGTGACACTTCTCAAATCATCTCTGAATTGGTGCTGACACTGTCCTTCCTTCTGGAGAGTGGCTACTTTTGAAGCCCATGGTGCCCGTGTGTGTTGTAAAGTAGTCACCGCTCCAAACTCACTCCTGTGATGGACTACAAACTCACGTTTAGTTTACTAATTTGTATTAAAATTAAAGTCCATCATGGGAGTGAGCTTGGAGTGGTGACTTGTTTACAACACACACAGGGACCATGGGAAACAAAAGTAGCCACCCTCCTGAAGAAAGGACAGTGTCAGCACAAGTTCAGAGATGATTTTAGGAGCTACAGCCGAGTGATACACAAATAAGATACATTTTTGTTAATAGTTGGGCTATTTGAATATATTTTCAAGGTTTGAACTACAATAATGCACATCTAGCAAGACTTAATACAAAGCATTGCACTAGTTGTATCAAAACTTATAACAGGTTCTCAGCTGTCATAAAACCATGGCCCCCAAACTTATTCAGACTCATGTAGGCACACCCTAGTAATGCTGTGTTTGTTTTGGATACCCAGTCATGTGCAGCTAAGGTTCTCCTCATGTTGCTTTTCTCCTGCACATCCATCAAGAAGAAAATTTTTCGCAGCATGTCTGTGCATGACCATGTTCTTGTGCTGCCACATAGAAGCTGCATCCTTAAATGTGTGACATAGACATCCAGGGAGGCAGTGGGTGGCCGCAAAAACATCATCCGTCCTTGCCTAGGCCAGAATTCAAAAATAGCAAAAGGAGGGATTAAGAAAAGGTATTTACTATTAAAAAGAACTCAGCAATTGTGTATGAGGGAGGAGGTGGGGAGCAAATGAGAGGACCTTTGGTGTATGAGTGAAGATCCCCTTTAACCTTATTTACTAAAATTTACTTTGCTAAGTGAACAGTCTCTACTACTTCAGTAATTCAACCCCAATGTATACAGTATTTATTGTACTAAAGGTACTCAAGGAGATGGCCAGCTTTGCTATTCTGGGTATTTACTGTGTACTATACCGTTTGTAACAGACTGCTCTACATTTTCTCCCTATGTTCTATTATTTTTGTGAATTGGTTGCACTTTAAGGCATTGCTCCCAGGAAAATGTTTATTGAACAAGGTGTAAAAGAGGTACATGCTTCTTAGACATAAGTGCATCTTTCTTATTCACCGGGGCAAAGCCACGCGTAATACCAGACTTGATGAAGCCTTAGACACGTTGCAAATGGCATACATGTGTTGTCGTAGTAATGTTGCCATCTGGATGGACCCTTTCTGTGGTCCTGCCAATATTATTAGTTGGCAGAAGCAAAACATGCTCAGATCAGGGCCAAACTGGAACATGGAAGCAGCATTTGGCATAGGCCGAACACCAACCAAAGCTCGTGTCCCTCTCAGCCCAGAATACTTAGTAAAACGCCATCATTCACTTTGTAGATTACAGCAGTGTTTACTGTCACCAAAACTGCATAAAGTGCTAAAAATAATTAAAAAAACCTTGATTGGAACTGAGTAGGCATTGAAAGTTGAAATCAAAACATTCATTTTCTTAGTCATGCCTTTTATTCTGGCAAAAGCCAGGCTTCCCAGATTGTCAGTTTGAACTTGTAGCAGAAGGATGGAAATTTTTCCTTAAAACAATGGACTATGCAAACTAAAATATGTGGCTTGGAATGCAAAATTACTAAACAAGAAATTGCTGGCTAGACATAGCACCAGACTAATGCTCTGTTGGGGATTTTTATTATTATTGTGGATTATATACAGCAGTGCTCCCCAACCTTTTTATCGCCGCGGACTGGTCAACGTTTGATAATTTTACCGCGGCCCGCTGAGGGGGGGACGTTGATTGTTTATATTTTAGATTGTTTTGATTTAATCATTTTAATTTAAATGTATTTAAACATGCCTTCAAAATAAAATACTTTAATATTAATAAAATAAATAATTAAGCATATCATGTAATATATCATATATTTCATTTTATAATTCAATGTAGATAAATGTCTTTATTTTTTGCTAAAAGTGCCTGAGTGCTGGATAGCATAGCACTACGCTGTATGAACATACCACAGACACTTCTCCTCTGGACTGACAAGACGCATTTGCAAACAGGCAAATACAGACACAGGCAGATACTGATCACTCAGAACTTTTTCATCTCACGACGCTGCGCTACGCACGCTGTCGCCGGGCAGAGCGGAGGATCGGAACTCACTAGACACACTGCAGGCGAAGGACCGCGAGCCTCACACAGAGTGAACAGGCTACATGTAATCTGACCCTAGAACATTACCCTCCAGCTTTCCTTTGTTCCAGGTTTTTAAATCAGCCCTTCTATGTAGTTTCGAGGCAGAGGACCTCTGCCTCAAGATGATTACACTGTGCCGCTTTCAGCTAAAATAAATTAGCCGGTATTGGCCACTTCAGGATGACCCGCACTGACCCAGATAAGAACAGCTCTATCTTTAATGACTTTCGGCTAGAAAAACAATTTTAGACCTGCTGAACTCGTGGACACGGTCGGCACAGTGACATTATTTTCTAAAGAAAGTAACAGCACCTAATTTAAGAAAGTACTGGTGAAGTGACTTAGGTAACTGCGTTTTCCACTGTAATATTGAAGTGCTTCTTGCCTGTGAGTTATTGTCTGTTTCATAAGTGGTACCTTCTCCTTATGTTCATTCAGCGCAGTGCACTTTGTTCTATGTAGGAGAGGGGAAACAGATTCAAACTTTATTTGTAATATATGCAAACACATACATTTCAACAATCACAAGCAGTAATGAGAAGGATGAGGGGATTTGCAAATAAGTGAGTATCTGAAGACTTTTTCATTTGCCTGAATAAATACAAGCAGTTTTATCCAGACTGCGGAGAATCATACAATTCATGTATCGTGATTGCCTTGATTTCTCAACTGCAGGATTGCCTTAGATTAGACAGATCTACATACCAATATCTTATTTGATCATCACTAATCATAATCATTCACTTTCTCTAAGGGACATTGCTGTTTTGCCATTGTTAAAATAACATATTCCTTTGGTTTTCTTTATAATTAAAATAGTTTATATTGAATGAATGATCTAATTACCAATAAATGTGCCCGGTTCTTACACTGCCTACTGGGTCGCTGTGTACATGTATAGCTATACTCTATGGCAGACCTGTGTATTTTACAGCCCAGAGGTCATATCCGGCCTTTGGTCTGTGGTGGTCTGGCCAGCGGACCTGCTCTTTGTTAAGGTTGGTAGTTGACAGTGGATGCATCGGCCTTCAAGCTATAGCCCAGTCAGGTTGACAATTTGTCAATGTCTGGGCCTTTTTTCCATTCAGTCCTTGGTTGCTAGGACCGCTGGCATCCTAGCACCTAATGATATCAGGGGTCCTCCTTTACAATCATTGATTGCTAGGACCGCTGGGGGGTCCTAATAACCAGTGACAAGGGTAACCATTACGTCCTCCTCCGTCCTGCCCTGCAGCTCCCACCATGGCCTGTTAAAAAATAAATCAATAGAATTATTACATGATTAGTCCCGGTTTGTTTCCCAGCTTAGTTTACTGTTTATGTATACTATTTTACTCATGAATGTTCATTCATCACCAAGTACTGTGATCTGTTGGCCATCTATATGCAGCCACACGGATCCTTCATGTGTCCTTTGTGTTTCGATTTGCCTTGTTTCTGTGTTTTAGTGCCACAGGACCCACCTTCGTGGTACCGAGCAGAATAGAAAAACAGTTAAAAAAGCTGGGGGGAAAAATTGAAAACAATTGGGCGGAGCTAGCAGTGACAGCTAGCTCCGCCCAACTGTTTTCTGTTGGCTGGAACCAGCTGTCATTAGAATTAGAGCTTGTCGGAGCCGGCGGGGATATGAAAGCTGACTCTGCTAAGCTCTCATCCTAAAGACAGAACAGCGTCTGCTGGTTACCTAGTAACCAGCAGATGCTGTACTGTCATTAAGATGAGAGCTTAGCAGAGTCGGCTTTCATATCACTGCCGGCAATCCTAAGCTCTCGTCGTAATGACACATGGGGATCCCTGGTTACCAGGTAACCAGGGATCCCCATGTGTCATTACACACTGAGAACCGGTCGGAGCCGCTGTGATTTTACAGCGGCTCTGCCAGGTTCTCAGTGTACTGAGGAGCCGCAGTGTAATTATGGGCATCCCTGGTTACATGGTAACCAGGGACGCCTTCTGTCATTACACACAGAACCCGGCGGAGCTGCTGTGATTTTACAGCGGCTCCGATGGGTTCTCAGTGTAATGATAGAACGGTGATAGATAGATAGAACGCTGATCTCTCTGCAAGTGGCCGGAGCCAGCCGTGAGATGACGGCTGGCTCAGTCCAGCTGTCAGAAGCAGGCTGTCAGCCAGCTTCGAATTTCCCCTGGGCTCAGTCGAGCCGAAGCATATGCCTTCGGCTCGACTGATCCCCTCGGCCAACTTCGGGGGCTGTACGGGCTATAGTGAATAGCCCATACAGCAGCCCTGAACCGAAGGGGCCCTGGGGTCGAAGCTACCCAAAGGATCAGCCGAAGCTATGGCTAGATCCTTCGGTAGCTTTGTGAATAGACTCCATATTCAGAGGGCTGAGTAAAATTGTGTCAACGCATTGAGGAAGCAAATCCTATGAGCATCTTCAATAAGTAAGTTTACAAACTTCTAGATCAATATGGTTATTAGGAGTTGGGGTAGAACTTATAGAAATGCAGTATAGAAATACAGATTTATTTTTAGCCTTTGACATTAGATACCCTTTAACTGAGTAAAAATCAACCTGACTCATGACTATGGCAGGCTTTTAAAAAAAATACATTTGAAGTTATTTGTATAAATGGGACAGAGATAAAATAAAATTACATATTATCCTATTTTACACTATTAACTGAATTTGAATGAACAGACTCTTTTCATGTTTTATTATCATCGGTGGTGGAAAAAAGGTGCAAAAAGAGACAATGAACGAGGTTACATCACAGCGGTACCCGGCATCAATTCATTGCTGGAGAAAGAAGCAGAACACAATACATGATTGTAGACAGCATAGAAAGGTTGTATTTTATGGAAATAAAGTGTGCAACAGTGGAATAAAAAATAAAATACCTTTAACTTTAAGCGTCTGCTAGAAACATTGAAATAAGGGTCACAAGTGTTAATTAATTTACATGAAGAAATTGATAATAATGGATTACAGTTCATTGTCAAAGAATAATGTAACGACCTTACACGTGCAATCTGGCGCCATTCTTTCTGAATGGTGCTCCAATGGACCTTTTCAATACGTCGCAGCACAGGAGCACACTAATGCTGCCATGCATTGTGCTGCTGAAAATGCTGTATGAACCTTTTCTTGGTGCGTTGCGCTAATGGATGGGCTGCACTAACGCAGCATGATATTGTGAACCCAGCCTAAAATGTTGCATTTCCCTTTACTTTCTGTTCATTTTAACAATGGTAACTAGGACAAATAGAGAGGGTGAATCTACCCAGAGGGAACCGAGACAGCAATAAAACATGACAGATGTTCTAACGCTTCATCACTCTATCCAAAACTAGAAAATAAAATGTTTCAGTTATACGTTCACTTTAACACACTCTGTTCTTTAGTAAATCAACTCGAGTGTCCCACTGCTTTGGCTTATAGATAATATACTAGTTATTACACATGTTGCAGTTTTATCCAGCAGTGAACTCTCTCCAAACAATATTTAGAAACTTTTCCCCTGAGAGAGGTGATCTATAAAGTCTTCAGGCATTGCTGCAAGTCATGATTAAAAAATAAGCATCCTGGTGACTTTTAATGGTCAAACAATATGATGCAAACACTATGTAGTAAGGTTGGGGAGCACAAGAAAGGGAAAAAAGATGCTCGACAGTTTTCCTCCCACCCACCCCATTGTTTCATCCAGGTGCTGGATCCTCTGCGTCTATTGTCATGGCAGTGGTTTTATTGGTTGGAGGTCCTTGAAGGTGGTCTGGATGGCTGGTTTATTAGAATAACGGTTGGGGACCAATCCTAGGTGCAGTGTCCTTTAAGTAGTGACCAATTGGTTGTGACCACTTAGTTTTGGGCTGAAAGTGTATGCGGTCAACAGATATTGTCCCCGAGGCGGTGGTGGTGCAGCTGGCGGCCTATCGTTAGTTATCTGAGGCCACAGACTCAGGTTGTGGGTGGCTTTTTGTTACGTTATGAGCCTTCAAGGACCAGGAAACCAGTTTTTTAATAACATAGTTGTATTATTTTGTTTGATATTACACGGTTATTTTTATATTTGATTTTGACATTTAATTAGAAAAGTGACTGCTGTGGCCTATGAACTCCATACAAGTCTAATGGGTATTCTTGAGGGGAAATCGGGTGAAGGGGTTTTCAAGCTTGTTTAAAGAGGGTTCTGGTTTAGACAGGCTACCTTGACCTTGTCAAGACAGAAACAGCCTTTAATCCCATCAATGAGGATATACATGGTACCATTACAGCTGCAGGGAAGATAGGGCCATGCCAAATGGTTTATTGCAGGAGTAGGCAAACTTCAGCCTCCCAACTGTGGTGAAACTACAAATCCCATCATGCTTCTGCCACTGGAAGTCATGCCTGTATCTGTCAGGGTATTGCAATGCCTAATGGGATTTGTAGTTGCACCACAGTTCGAGGGCTGGATTTTGCCTACCCCTGGTTTATTGTGTCACTGGTGACATTTCTCTAGTGGCAGGATCACAAAAACTCAACTTCTGGAAATGACTCTGTAAGTGCTGATACTCCAGCAGTGGAGTAGTAACAGAGGCCTGGTTTGGGCAGTAAAGAATTGAATGTACAAGAAAGGGTAAGCTGAACTTTCATCATTCTGATGCTGGCTAAGTGTCATGGGCAGCAAAATTACCCATCTGACAAAGGCCTAAGGCATTGTAGAATTGGCTGCTAAATGCCTCCTTCTGTTGCCTATGTGTACCACTCATATAGAGACATTTCTGGAGTAGCTGCATGTATATTGCAAGATACAAATTCTAGAACAAAGTGCAAAGCGTAAGTCAACCAGCTGAACAGTTTGTGACAGACCTAAGGCTATGTCTATGGCTGAATATTCACTGATATCACTAACATGACTAGTGACAGAATTGTATTTGGAACATATTGTCTCAAAGTACAAGAGAAATGAATAATTAAAAGTTCTGATCTCACTCTGAGCAAAACAATTGACATTTCAAGAATCCATGGAGTAACTGATGGATTGAAGTGGACCTTTCCCCCACGCTAAAATTCCCATGTTCATGCAGCCCTGCATGCAACTCCCAAAACATCTGCAAGTTATTTAGTAAATTAAATATTTATTCAGTTACATTCAATTAAATTCCACTTCCTGGTTGACTGAGGCACTGGAGACATAGCCAGGGCCTCACAGATGAACCCTGGGAAGAATACATTACCAGTGCCTTCCAGGGAAACCTTGTACATTGCGAGATCTTCCAAAATCCTCATATACAGTATGTGTACTATCAAATGTTGCAGATACAGAGCAGGATAACCAAAACATAGCGGGATAAGTGAAGAGGGATCAAATTCTCTACCCTCAATTAATATGTCCACCAGAATAAGAGCCCCAAATTCAAAAGCAAAAAAGGTAATATAGGATACAACAGCATGCATTTAAAAATGCAAATGTCTTTTGTTAATTGCCGTTTCACAAGTCCTACAAAAATGCCTTCATTAGATTATTAAGGATTGCCATGAATGTCCGCTTTAAGCAGATAAAGTGCTACTAGATATGAACTAGACAAAGACAAGACAAAAAAAGTGGAAAAATACGACAGATGTGAAGGATCACACACAAAAAAAAGAAAAAATAATTATATATGGGCCACAAATGCAAGTTTTTGAAGTAAGTTTCAGCATGGAAACAGCAAAGTAAATTAAATCAAGTATAACCTGGACAAAGGTGCACAAGTGAATGTGATATCTTTAAATGTATTGCCATTGACAAAGCTTTCGGAGCCAGTCATGTTCCAACGTACAGTCCTTCTAAATATAATTGATTGTAACTGACATTGGCACTTTGACTTATACCAACAAAGTTAATAAATCAAAAATGACACTGTAAACACCATGGATCAAAGCTTGTCTGGACATAAACTGGTCTGATATTAACAATATAATGTCCTGAATGGACTTGGACAATTTCCTTGAGAACACAATTTCTAGTTAGATAGAACATCTAGCCAAGCAATGTCCCAGTAGCAACACATGAGCTTGATAGGATGGCAAAACCAGGTATGATGATATAATATTATTTCACATTTGATGGACTAATGTCTTTATTCAACCTCAAATACTATGTAACTATGTAACCATCTCCTGGTGAGAGGAAGATTTCCCTGTGTTCCAGAGGCCTAAATAAGCAGGGGCACCATCAAATTAAAATGATGGAAAATGAAGCTCAGGATGCAAAGTCAGAATACTGGCAAATAAAGCTACTCAATATAGTTCCATGCTTTCAGCATTTCATATACCCCAAGAAAGGCACCACTTTACCTGCCTACCAATCTAGAGGATACACCAGATCCTGAATAGGCTCTTAGGCACCAAAAACATAGACTGATTCTGCAAACACTAACACATTGGCACTAGAACACAAGATCTAGTGAATGATATAATCTGGTTGAGTATTGAAGCCACCACAATATCTCGATTTACAAACATGCAACCCATTGTGGTTACTAGGAATGCACCGATACTTTTCAGATGCCAGTGCCGATACTTGGTATTTTCATGACAACTACCAGGGTTGCAGAAGTTGCAGCTGGGACCTGGCTCTGGCGTTCCACCACTGTCCTGAAATCATTAGTCTGTATTGTTTTAGAACAACAATAAACAAAAATATATCAGTACTTGTAAGTACTTGGGCAAGTATCAGTACTTGTACTTGCAAAAATGGTATTGGTGCTATAAGTATGCCATAACTTTCTCTGTACATTTTAAAGAGGAACTTCACACTACCAATCCAAAATTCAATTTCAAATCTCTTATAATTGTTACTGTATGAAGAAAAAAAAAACATACTTACTAGTCTATGGAGTCCAGCGAGGTCTTCCTTGCAGCCAAAGTTCTCCTTGCACAACTCTGCTCCTGCATTGCCATCTTTAAATGAGATCCTGTGCATACGCAAACACACTGCATCTCTCTGTCAGGTCTATGGGACCTGGCAGAGACCCCCAGCATGTCTGCGCATGCTCAAGATCTACCATCTCATGTGTAGATCGGTGCAGATCTCTGCCAGTCTCTGGTGTGTCTGCCCAGGTGCAAGATCTAGCACTCAAGATGCCTCCTGGGATGTGTGAAGTAAACATCTTAGGAGGAAGCTGGTGGCAAGACATATGTCATCTTCACCTATACAGAAAGTGGATTTCTAAAGGTATTTACTGAAAAAAAAGTAACCTCCAGTTGTGTAAGAGGGAGAAAGCAAATGAGAGGAAGTTATTATTATCATTATTATTATTATTCTACAGGATTTATATAGTGGCAACGGTTTGTGTAGCACTTTACAAAATAGAGTGAGACAGTACGATTACAATACAATTTTCATAAGGAGGGATTGGAGGGCCCTGCTCATGAGAGCTTACAATCTAGTGGGAAGGGCATATGATACAAAATTGAATTATTGAATGTTATGGGTTAATGGAAGAAGTAAAAGGACAGTTATTATGTTGAGGTGGGAAAGGCATCCCTGAAGTGATGATTTTTCAAGGATTGCCTGGGAGACACTGTGGAGAAGTCCTGGAGTTATTTTTATTATTATTACATAGTATTTATATAGTGCCAACAGTTTGCGCAGCGCTTTACAATATAAGGAAGACATTACAGTTACAATACAATTCAAGACAAGATGGTAAGGAGGGCCCTGCCCCTGAGGGCTTACAATCTAAAAGAGGAGGGGGAAATGATACATGAGGTAGCTGTGGGAATGAATTATGTGAGAATGTGAAGGTTCAGTGGTTAGGTTGAGGTGGGATTTATGGGGTTTATGGTCGAAGGTCCGATTTAACTTTTTCCTACGCTCTCAGAAAAGGATGTAACATACTGTGGTGAACACTAGGTGGCACTGTAAAATGTCCATGCATAAATACTAGAGGTGAAGCTGGGCTTGGTGTGAACCCAGTTCATGTGTGTTGGTCCAAGCCCTCTAAAACTATGACCGCCACCCCCTAACCCAATCAGTAAATCACCTCATCACTAATAAATACTTTCAGATGTTATAAAACATTTGTAGTTGGCTTAAGGTGAGGGTAAATATACATTGTTCCTGCTTTTCCTTGAATATGGAGTTTACGTATCAGAATTATTCCAATATTCTGATTGTGCCAAATGCTGAGCACAGAAACGCTAGAACATTACAGGGAAAATCTTTCCAATGGGGATACATACAGCAATATAAACACGTTTCTGTAGCCTAGTACGATAATTTAAGGGTATTTGTTAGGTTTTATTGCTGGGTAGATTCCCCTCATTTCCTGTCCCAGTGGCAGTGGTC
This sequence comes from Nanorana parkeri, assembly GCF_000935625.1. NCBI lineage: Eukaryota > Metazoa > Chordata > Amphibia > Anura > Dicroglossidae > Nanorana > Nanorana parkeri. Next base: position 1,579,681 of record NW_017306466.1, on the reverse strand, counting down.
ACCAGGACAGGAAGTGTGGAAAAACTTCCCCAGCAGGGACAGAGGCAGCAATTAAATTAACAAGCCTGTAACCCTTACCGACCCCAAAACTAAAATAATAAACTTTTTAAATCACTACATTTCCTTTATTCCTTTACTTTTCAGTATAAAATTGAAAAATGTAAGGGCTAAAAAAAAGGTTTAGCGCAGTAAAACACATTGATAGGTTTTTTTTTTAAATCTTTTTTTAAAAAAGTGAAAAAATACAAACAGAAGACTTATATAATAAACACGTGGTCCAAAGAACATACTATAACAATATTCCACGCTAGGGACTCCTGGTGAAATATAAAGCTGTTATGCTCAGAGCGTATTCACTCTTGAATGACATAGGAAATATTTTGCACAGTGCTAAATATTCAAGCTCCCAATAATGTGTAAATTACAAATATGTGCAAAACCAATAATTAAAGGACGTGCATTTGTTAAGCACCAAATAATCACACTAGTGACAATATATAAAGTGCATGAAAGTGCTAAATAAAGTGCTTCTATATAATTCTAAAAACAAATAATTCATCAACGTATTAGTCCAGTTGATGGATCAAACAAATATCATATAACACATATATGCAATATAAATGTCTATGCAATCGATTTAAGTTTTATAAAACACACAAGAAAGCAACATCAAAAATACAAGGGAAAAACAATCACAATCAGACATCCAAACGTTTAGGACAAGTATATTCATAATTAAATTCTAAGATATAAGTTATGGGGGTTCAAAGATCTTGTCAAGTCTTCTAATCGTTCTTTCAGAGACGTATTACCAATCCCTCACCATGACATAATCAAGATAAGAACCCATAGAGTAGATCAAGATGGATGAGCATATAAAATAACACATTTTTATAGAGAAAAAAGAGGGACAACTGAGGAAGGAAGAGGGATTCCAAATGAGGGATGGTTGGGAGCTATGAATATGTGAGGAGCAGGTAAAATATCTGTTCTCAATTTACACATTTTTGCCATTTTCACTGTGCAGACATCTACAATACTCTATTTAAAAATGGCATTCCTTTTTGAAAGACCCTTTTACACTCAGGTTATGTGTAGTAAAAAAAACGGTGCATACTTAATCACTTAAATAGATTGGTGTTTAAGAGCAGAAACCTAATTAATAGTTATATATTCTAATACGATTCTCTTTGCCATGCAGATGAGCTCTGTGCAAGACGCTGCACATTGTACTTGAAGGTGCAGAAATAATTCCGTAACCTGATGTAACCTCACATGCACTGGTTTAATCAAACATGTTGCAGGCTGTCTCTCCAGTACATTAAGGAGTCTGTACTGCTTGTAGCTGCTAATAGTGTCCGCTTGACTGCTCACAGGCTTTGGCTGGAGCTGACAATTTTATTCTATAATGACTCTCTGTTTGACAAGATGTCCTAAATGAATCCAAGCTGGAGAAACTTTTAGCTTGATTAGCTTTTTACATGATGGGACTAAACAATATAAATTTACATTTTTGATAGTATGTTAGATAGTATTTTTAATAGTACTTATTAAATGCTTATTTCATCATTTTTGTCCTTGTATTTAAAGGTGACCAGGAATTTTTCAAAAGTTTTTTATTAGTTTTTCAAAAAAGATTATAATACAATACATAAATCAAGAAAACAAAATCCACAAGGGGGTATATCACAGTTCTAGCCCAATGTTGTTGCTGTACATACCATGTCATATAATGATGCATAAAGGTAACAACAGCCTACCAAGAGAATAGGAGCTCTAGGCCAGATAAATATAATAGAGTACAACATCGAAAAGGCAGAGTAATGGAGTAAATACCATTTTGTATCGATATAATCTATAGAGGGTTACACTGCTTTCCGAACCATTAGAACAGTCTAATAGGGGGAAAGCAAAGAACACCTGAGGTTATAATACAGGCAACCATTGGCATGATGCGCATTAAAAGCAAGTTTAGCATGGGCTAGGTAACATATAAGACATACAGGACAAAAGACTAATGTGAGGGGTTAGGGGAGAGGCAGAGAGGAATAAAGTAAGGGAAATAAGGTAGGCGGCTTGGTCGGAGTGGGCGGAGGCCTAAAACAAATCTGACCCTATTGCCATATTACAAGGCTAATATAAGCCAGCCAAAGATTCCAGATTAGTTTAAACTGTGCAATCGTGTCCAGGAGAATACTTGCTAATTTTTTGTGGGTCATGACCCAAGACAGCTTAGCCTTGACCAGCCTCAGAGAAACCCTGGGCATCTTCCAGGCCTTAGCAATGGTAATTTTAGCTGCCAGTAACATAAAGAATATCAGCCGTATGCAGTGTCTAGAGACTCCAGGGACTTCATCATTGACAAGAGCACACATAGGATCCCTGGGGACGCTAATACCTGTAACCCCCAAAATCCACAAATTCTAGGACATGACCACCACACATGGTGCACCCAAGCTCACATCCACGAAAACATAGGGGGGAGGAACCTGGATACATCAGGGCAAGCCTAGAGGGCTGATTAAGCGTGGCCAGGCAGATAAAAGAAACATAAATTTATGTGGGCATGTGTTCATTGAAAAAAATATTAAGGATATTTGTAGAATATTTGTATATTTGTAAAAGCAACTAGTGTAAGTACCTGTAGTTGATGTGTTATCAGTTTCTCAATCCATGTACAACAGACAGGGGTGTCCCTAGACTTTTTGCCACCTAAGGCGGGGGGCTGAGGGGGTGGGCTGCCAGTGCACATTGGGAGGGGGGTTTGTTAGAGGTGTACAATACTGGGTGGGATACTAGTAGTGTGCAGCTCACTAACGTCACTGGTTGCAAGGAGTTGGGCGTGACGCCAGCCAGAGTGTACCAGGTTGCTAGCTCTTAGCAAACTGGGGAACTCTGGCCAGAAAGAGGAGGCCCAAAGAAATGCCACCTGACGCAAGCGCCTCAGGCTGCCTTATTATAGGGACCTGACAACAGAGCTCAGAATGGGAGGGAGAGGCAACACAATTTGCCAGTCAGTAATGCTACAGTGCTCCTGTGCTAACAATGAACATGGACACAGGATGTGAAAGAACCTCCTGCTTCTCCTACACTGTCCATTCACAGGATGGAGACAGAGTCAGGACCTAGCTGTATTACTTGACTATAGTAAAATAAAATTAGGTTTCGAGACCGGCTGTGCTGTGTGGCAGGGCTGTTTAAATCTCAGGAATGAATGGACAGAAATAAAAATTATTTGGCAGGTAAGCAGCTTTCATTTATGTATTTTTTCTCTGTATTTAGCTGTGGGCCTGGAGTTAAACTTTAATATTTATTTGGGCGATTTATGTCTAAAAAATTAGCTAAGGGAACAGTTTAAGAGACTCTGTCATGGGGTTGGGTATAGGAGGAATGCAGGGACGTGCGGTCAGGGGAGGCAAGTGAGGCAGTGCCTCACCTAGTATTATGGAGGAAAAAGCTGTCAGCTTCAAATCTGAAGCTGACAGCTTTTTCTCCATTCAGAGCGGCTTGTAACAGGTTATACCAGAAGAGAAAGCCTCCCCGATGTGTAACCTGTCATGGTTAACAGGCAGCGCTGCATCCTCGGGCATGGAGAATGCCTCACCCAGCACGGAAGGTACCGCACATCAATGGAGTGATGCAGATTGTTGCCGGTACGAAGTTCAGGAACCTGTAGCAGTCTAAAGGTGCCCATACACTTTACAACCCTCGCAAGACTTTTGTCTTGCGAGGGTTGAAAAGTACTTTAAAAAACATACGATCTGCCCTGAGGGGCGGGCTTCCGATGACTGCAATGCTGAACGGGCAGTGTGCGCCCGTTCCACAGTCATCTCTCGATCATGCTCGAAATACAAAAATTGTGCGACCGTACTCTACTGCGGGAATGCCTGAAATTTTACTTACCCCAATGCAGACTTTTGAGAAGTAAAACAGTCACAATCACAGGAAATGCATTTTTTTCTGAATATATGTACCATATATGTACTAGTGGGTTTGCCATCAGAAAGCAACATTTGACTTTTTGACAATGTTATAAAGTTATAGCATCACTACAACAATAGCTCATTTTAATAACATTAAACTACAAATACATTTAGGCATTTAACCCTGGGGAAACCTCTGAGTGCCTACTAAACTCTTGAAAAATACTGTACATATAATTTGAGTCCACAAATGGCAGAGATTTAAAATGAAATCAGTACATGTTTTCTACTTTCATAAATGGTTGCTGAGACATGGCTTGTCAGAAACCCCATGCCACCATACAGGTGGTGCCAGAGTAAATTCCTGGCACATATTAGAGCTGAAGAAGCTGCCTGGATGAGTAATGAAATGATTGCAACATTACAGAACATGGTCAGTTGAATGTGACTAACTACCACTAACTAACTATATCATGACCTGGATAAACAAGATCTACACAGACCTATCCCATTGTTTCTGTAATTAGCTGACAAGCTCTGTCAGATGTCTACAGATGCCAATGATTTAAAGTAAATCAAAAATTCTTTCTACTCCAAATATGGCAAGCATTAAGGGTTTTTAGAAACGGTTTCCTGGAAACTTAATCCCAACACACATATGGTGCTGAGGTATGTTCCTGACACTTTTTAGAGCTGAAGAAGCTACCTAGATGATTAGCAAAATGTCTGAAATGTTACAGAACAATGTCAGCTGAATTTGACTAACTACCACTAGCTATACCATGACCTGGATATACAAAACCCTATACCAACCCATCCCATTGTTTCTGTATTTAGCTGAGAACCTCTTCCATATATCTGCACAGAGTTTGAGCTGCTATTCCTGGCAGCATATTGCATACAATATCATAAACATGGCAATGTCCTTCTGTTTACGGAACTGGTATTTTAATCCTTGGCGAGAGACTTCCACATCTAAAGGCACATTTTCCAGTTCAGCACTTTGAAGATTTGCGAAAGAGTCTTAGAACTTCCTAATTTTTTGCAGTAGAAAAGCAGTTTCAAGTATCTTCAGTAAAGTTTTCAATCCTTGCAATGCATATTGTTGTCCAGCTTTTTCCCAGCTATGTTAGTGTTTTATTCTAAATGATTTATTTGCTTCACATTCTTGTTTACGGTAATGCTTTTGAATTGTTTGACTCATGGGAAATATGGGCAGATCTAAGTTGGCTCATCATTTTAAGAAGGTTCCTACTTACTCATTTTATTGCATTCTTTGACAAGATTTCAAACGGAGCGCTGGAGTCTCATGAATAAACAGAACCTAGCAGCAGATGCCCAGCCTGTCAGCAAGTAACTGATAAGATTCTGCTGTAGGAGGTCAGGAGAGAGAGAAGGTAAAAAAAAACAAAAAAAAACAAAGATATTAAAAATAACAAGTTGCAGAAGAAAAATGATGGAGTGTCAAGAAAGGAAACTCTGTGTCCTAAATTATAACACAAACGTTATAGCTAGTTATGTGGTTACAATTTATAGTACATGGAAACCCAATCCTTAAGATTTCACATATGCTTTTACATGTTAATGTAATTTCATATTGAATTTGCAGTATGTTTAAAATGGCAGCTTTTAATAAAAATTGCCTGGTGCTTCTGCCATGACGGTCCTTGTTCATGCGCTTCCTGTTATAGAGTGACAACGCTCTGTCTAAATTAGTCTTGTGTGGTTAGATTAGGCAGTGTTTCAATTAGCCTTGCAATTTTCACCACTGTATTGCATCCAGTAAAAAACCACTCTTGTGGATCCATCGATAGCTGATTTTTTAATTTGAATTGCTTAGGCTTTGTTTGCTCAACATAAAATTGCCTCTTTGTTGCAATGCAGATGTTTGGCTCAGGAGCCAGTTTTCCAGATCAGATTTGGTGAAATGCTTTTGTGCCCTTGTTGGTTGATCTGATCCTAAACATTTGTCCAGCCTGTCTGTTTGTAGTGCAAGTGAAACGAAAGGCAAACTCATTTATCAATTCATAATTAGCTTTAAAGCAAGGTGCACATGGAAGGGCTTTACACAGTATAAAAGCAGACATTTCCCAGCACACTCAGCAGCCAGCCTGCAAACAAATACACTGTCTAACTACCAAGTGTAAAAACAGAGGTTTTAATTGCACAACTTTTGCAAAACATGTGGAAGCCTCACTGCCTCGTCAAGGCTCTTCTGTATAGTGCGGTCCTAACTCTAATCTATGAGAGTCTCCATTTTGAAGCATATTTATAGCAAAGAATAAATTGGGTTCAGGTTCGTCAGGAAGTAGCCCAACCTCCTTGGTGTGGGGACACAATGGGGCTTCAGCTGCCATTGTGGTTTGCAGGGCTCCTTATGTGTCCCTATGCTTTTAAGGAGGTTAGGCTACCTCCTGGCGAACCTGTACCAAATTCATCCTTTGTTATATATGCTCCAGGATGGAGGCTCTCAAAGATTAGAGTTAGGACTGCACTATCCAGAGGGGTCTTGACAAGGAAGTGCAGCTTCATCATGTTTTTCAAAAGTTTTGCAACTAAAACCTCTATTTTTAACCTTAGTAGTTAGTGTAATTTTTTGTAGGCTGGCTGCTGAGAGTGATGGGAAATGTCTGTTTTTGCTTGTAGTTCAATTCACCTGAAGTACAAAAATGGGCTTGGGCTGTTAACATCATTCTTTCTTCTTCTCATGAAGAACAAGGAAGAATTAAACCCGTTTCATGGATGTTTTTCGATAAGTCAGAAAATCTCGGTGTACAGTAAAGAGTGCTTTCAAAGTCAAAAATGCTCATTACCATGCTTGTCTGATCACTGTTCTTTTCTGTTGGGGCGGTCTATTCACAGTTTTTTTCTCCCATTACTAATCCTTAAAAATGTGTACATTAAGGTGAGCTGAGTATATATGTTTGTGTCAAAGCATTCTGATAGACATGCATCTGGGATAGCCCTTCTATGCCTATGGCTTGTTTCATCCTAATACATGGTTTCTTAAAGAGACACTATCATCAGGATACCTGTGTCCTAATGACAGTGTTTCTTTAAAATACTATACAAGGCAGTACAACCTCCATTGCAATGTATCTTTACTCTTTTGTAGAGCTAGACGAACTGTTAGAATTGTAGTACCCCCCTGACCTCCAGGCACACGGGGGGACTTCAGAGGAAGGGTGGGCTGGCATTTCACCTCAGGGATGAGTCCAGTCACTTTAAGATCTTGTTTTGGTTTTATTCCATTAGCAACCCAATAGGAGAGAGGGTAAATGACTACAGACATCTAGGACAGTACAGAACTCCAGACTCACTGACCACTTTCCAGCTTCACAGTACAGAGGGCCTTTAAACCAAATTGCAATAACACTGTATATTGTAGAACCTTTGCTGGTCAGTAGATATAGTACAAAATTCCCTAGGTGAGACATCAGACTTCCTGCGAGGTCCAAGTCCATCCTGGCTTCTCTGGCCCCTTCAGCAGAAGAAGTTCCCCCCTGGCTTTCCATCCGAGGAACAGTTTCAGATCCTGCCTGGTCCATACCTGACCACCTGCGGGCTTACCCAGGAGGAAAAAAGATACTCATAACCATAATACATCACATCCAGCAGAAGGCAGTTGCAAACAGTAACAGAGATCTTGGGGAAACCAAATGAGCACAGACTATCAAATTAGCTATATTGGATACAGTCCAGCAAAACTAAATTTAAGGAGGGCAAGGTGTCTACAGAGTTTTCAGAATCGTACATTTCCATGTATGTTGGATACCTTTGTCTCCCCACTGTGGTTCCATCTGCTGGTTGCCCCTATGTCACTAGTAGGTCCCTAGAGCTCTAAAGGGTATGTGACACTCCTGGACATGTTAGGGGGCTGAAGATTTCTGTCAGTGCAAGAAGCAAGAACCAAGTGGAACAAAATGGGAGATGATCAGTGTTTACTAACTAAAATGCAGTGTTTATTTAAAAAATATTAGGGATGCATCGGTACCAGTCTTTCGGTATTGAGTACAAGTATCGATATTTATATTTTGGTACTCACCGACACCGAGTACCAATACTGGTACTTCCGGTAGCATGGAGCCGGCTTCCCGGGCAATCAGGAAGCCGGGCCGTGAGTCATTACCCACGGCCCGGCTTCCTAAATTGGCCTGGGAAGCCGGCTCTATGTTCCCTCGCAGCACTGCCGGTCAGAGGAAATCTCCCTCTGACCAAAATTTCCTGTATCGGGAGTAAGTATTGGAGCATTTGGGCGAGTACAAGCACTCCACCACACCAAATACTCGGTATCAATACTGATACTGATACTAGTATTGGTATCGGTGCAACCCTAAAAAAAATATAATAAGCATATTGAAAAACAATGGATGTGGTACTGGTAAATATTTCTTGCACAACAGTTAATCATCAAGCGGTTTCCCAGTCAATTAGCATGGAGCTGGCTATTTGGCCTGATTGGCCTGGGAAGCCGGCTCTATGGTCCCTCGCAGCACTGCCGGTCAGAGGAGATCTCCCTCTGACCGAAATTTCCTGTAATTTACAGTCAATCATCAAGTGGTTTCCCAGTCAATTAGCATGGATCTGGCTATTTGGCCGGCTCGATTATGATTGGCCAGGAAGCCGGCTTCATGTTTCCTCATGGTCAATCAGGAAACCGGGCCGCGAGGATTACTCGTGACCTGGCTACCTGATTGACTGGGAAGCTGGCTTCATGTTCCCTCATGGCAGATGAAATCTCCCTCTGACCGGAAGATCCGGAATCGGGGGTAGGTAAAAATAGATTAACGCATATTGAAAAACAGTGGAAGTGGTACTGGTAAATATAGTCCTTGCACAACAGTGCTTTTTAAGGGGTAACATTTTACACCGTCAAACGAGACAAGGGTCATGTAAGGTAACAATTCTGCAAAAGTGATCTTAGCAACCTGATTTTAGATACGGCTAACTGGCTTTTTTAATTTAGAAAAATAAGGTTTTATTTAGAAACCATTTAATCAGTGCTGCAAACCACTACTTAACATTTCTGTAAACCCAAACAATCAAAGCAAATATAAAATATTAGCATTCTAAAAAACTAAGAGAAGAAAGAGAATGCAAAATCAATTATAAATGTATTATCCTTGATGAATATATTTTATCCTGAATTTATTTGACCTCATTAGATTATCCCAGGAGATTAGGTCACAGGAAGATAGCATTTGCCCTGAGGAGTCTTTGATCAAAGAATTAGGTTAAAGCCAAAATAAGTAAAATGCATATTATTATCTTTAAGGAGCAAGTAAATTGGAATAAGCAAATTACAATGTATAATGAGAATTTTCAGCAGATGTACAAATCAATAGATAGAGTTTAAGCTGCCTGCAGTATATGTCTATGAATTCATTTTGAAATGTAAAATATGTTTCTATAATAATTTTGTGCAGTTTATTTATTTATTAAATTAAGGTATTTACGGTTTATACTTTAAAGTGAACCTGTGGCCAGCCTTTGGACATTTAGATATTTACATATTCATAACACATAGTAAATGAGCTTTAAAACAAGTCCTCACTCACCTTTGTGGCGGTAGGTTATATAGAGCAATTAATTCTTAAAGCTCACAGCAAAAGCACTTTCAATTTCACGCTCTCTCAATAGCTCAGCCCCCTTGCATCCTTTCCCAACAGTGACATGGCAGCCTTCCAGCCTTCTAATGTCTAATGTTAAAGTAAAACTCTGGGCATTTTTTTTCTATTTACATCCTGCCAAACCTCCTCTTTACATTCCCCCCACCTCTTTGGCATGGTGTGAAATGACCCCATAGGTAGTGTGGCAGGCTAACATTTCCATCACTGGTTCTTGGTGTATTGTGGGGTAAAAAATAAGTTGGGCACCAGTCACTTGTCTTTTTTACGTTTTAAAGCTGACCTCAGTTGCAGGAGAGAGGATTTAGGGGTGCAGGATACCCAAAAATGGCAACAGGAATTCTGAAGTAACAGTAGGCCATTTAAGACCAGCTTGTTGGTAATTTGTGGACCTGTGAGAGAAGTCAGGCAGATCTATGACCCTGTAAAAGCAGTAACAGCCTCTGTTAAGTTACATCATTAGATCTTTCTCTAAATCTGTCTCTTGACAATCTGATAGCAGTCACCGATACCTTGATTGATAGACAATGAATCCTTCATACAATTTTCAGTTGTAAATTCTACCCAGCTGCTCTGCCACACACTTTAGCAAGACATTTATTTGCAAGCCATCTCTAAAAACACCTTGCTTCTAGGTATGGGTGACCATGTGACCTCCTTCCAGGATTCAGTCCTGGGACTTGTGCTACTTAGGTAGAGACATTAACTTTGTGTAAGCTTTAAAATGCTTCCATATGGACCTTACACAGACACTGATGCCTTCTCTGTGCTCCCTTACCACGAAAGAGAGGCGAGGGAGTGCTGGTAAGGTATCAGTGGGTTTGGGGTTGTTCTTCCAAGAGAGCCTGTCACTTTGTTCTCAATAGACAAAATGACAGCCTCTTTAAAGATCTAAACATATTGAAAAAAAATGAAATGTTTTTGATTGTCAGAGCTGTTCTTTTATTCATAATGAAGTACTGTGATAAATACTTCAGATGATCTGAAAGAGTTATTGGAAACTTCCCTTAGCATGAAAAGCATGACAGTATTTCCCCACAAACTGGGACAGAAGCTGAAAGATTATCTGAAAAAAAAAATTGCTGTAGGAGAAGATTTAGGACAATTGCTAATCCAGGATTCAGTGTTTGCATTGTAAACAAAAAAATACTTATTAAATCAATATTTCTGGCAGGGAGATCTGGGGGATGTATTCAAAGTCACTTTGATTTCAAAGCCCCTTACTGAAAAGAATTAACTAAATAGAAAATGAGATTTAAACCATGCAATGGCAACTCCACTTTCCTAACCTGCTCAGGCCAATTACCAACACTGCATTTGCAGACAACCGTCATTTCAAAATGTCCGATATGTCATACAATATGGAGAGTGGAGATAAGCTGAGTGGGAGTGGGTATGCAAAGTGCAGAAAGCCTTATCAACCAGAATGTACTTCACTAGAGTCCAATGTGTGAAAACTGTATTCTGCTTGGCCGCCCAGGCTGACTTTGTACATACCTACCAACTGTCCCTCATTTGAAGAGACTGTCCCTCACTTCCTCACCAAATCCCTCTGTACCTCTTTCCTCCTCAGTTGTTCTGTTTTTTTCAACTGATGTACAAATAACTATGAAAATGTTCTAGTTAAACTAGCAAAAGTGTTATTCTGCACTAAACCTTCATCTTAGCTCTTAATTATGTTGTTTGCTATTTTGCAAAACCAGTATAAAGGACAAGTATAGTGAAGAAAAAATAATTGTGGGTTTAAGCAATCATTTTTGGCATACAAATTCTTAAAGTATTAAACACTCAATCTTTTTTCAATAATGAATCCAGATCAAACAAATGTACATTACCCAGCAAAGTGGTTCTTTACATTTTTGCCCAAACAATTATAGTAGGGCTGGTAATGATTAAAATTTTCGTGTTCGATTAATCGATTTTTTTAATCGATTGGTTTCAATTAATTATAACGCACATACAGATCCAACTACATTGGCCTATACACATGCAGCACAGCAATGAAGTAATAAAATGAACTAGGATCACACTAATCCAGCACGTTATTAATCTCAGGTGCCCCACTCAATATGGCCGCCACTTGAGTGGGGCAACTCAGAATAATAGCGTGCTGGATTAGTGTGATCCTAGTTCATTTTATTACTTCATTGCTGTGCTGTATGTGTATAGGCCAATGCCTTGGCTGGCACTCGTGCAGAAAGTTTCTTGGGCAAACTCACCGGCCCAAGTGGCTCCATCGGCTAACGAAGAGAAGGGGGGAGGAGTCCGGTGACATCACGGATATCGACATCACCGGACTCCTCCCCCTTCCGTCAGTTTAGTCGTCACGGACATCGACGTCACCGGACTCCTCCCCCCTTCGTTAGCCGACAGAGCCACTTTGGGAAGGGGGAGGAGTCAATTGTCGTCGATGTCCGTGACGTCACCGGATCTCCGACTGGACTCCCGAAAGGCGGCGGAGAGGTTAGTGTTTTCATTAGCGATCAAAAGAATTTAATCGATCAAAAAGTTTAACGATTAATCGAGAAATTAATCGTTAATTTCCGCAGCCCTAAATTATAGTAATCATGTTTCTGAACAACTGGCTCCAACTTTCTCCATTCCGCTTCCCTGAACTTCCTGTACAGTACAAGATCACAAAGGACAGATTTCCAGTCTCCAATAGCCGTCCATCTACTAGTTTGGAGAAGGGAGGAGAGAGGAGGAATGGCCTTGCTGTGTCTGTGTGTTTGTGGAGACACACACAGCTTACTAGCACACACAAAAGGTGGCTCTGTAGGACCCTGCAAGGGAAAGGAGCCACCCTAAAACAGGATATCAGGACCAGCTGATTCTGCAAGAAACTAAACATTTTACAATCAAGGAGCAGCATCAATTGTAAGGGATTTATTCAACATTTGAAAAAGCTGAAAAACCTTTTGACTTTAATATGACTCTAAAGTTTCACATAACTGGGGGTGTGGCAGGGGTGTGCCCATTGCCTTAAAACATTGTGCTGGTAGGTGTCCCTCTTTCTCATCTCAGAAAGTTAGTAGGTATACTATATACAGTTGGGCAAAAAAGTATTTAATTAGCCACCAATTGTGCAAGTTCTCCCACTTAAAAAGATAAAGATAAAAAGAGAGGCCTGTAATCATAGGTAGACCTCAACTATGAGAGACAAAATGAGAAAACAAATCCAGACAAATCACATTGGCTGATTTGGAACAAATTTATTTGCAAATTATGGTGGAAAATAAGTATTTGGTTTGTAAGAGAAGTTAACAAGCATATAGTGTAGTATGCACAGATAGGACTTTTTATTAAAACGGTTAAAAACACTTACACGGATCCCAGAAAAGGAATGCCATTCATATATAAAAATGATCAACTGATCCTTTAAATGAACTAGAACAGGTACCTTCCTGCTTCCTGTGACTCAACCTCAGTATGTGCCCACCCCTTCCGACGCATTTTTTTAGCAGACTTTGTCCAGGAAAGGCAGTTTCTTTAATAGCAATAATTCTCTGTTCTCCATATCGCAGTTTTTTGGTTTATTAATTTCTTTCAGTGCATAGTTATTGGTAGATTGTAACATGTGTGGTGAGCTATAGTCAGTCGTCCCAAGAACAGGTGCCCCATTGGGAGATTTCCCCTTCACCCTTTATTAAAGTCTATAGGTCTGACAACTACTAGAAAATGATGCGGAATCACTCTTGTGGCCAATCTACAAATCTATGTATTTAACACAGTATGATAAATAAAGCAAGTCAGATCTTGAAAGTCACATCAAAATGAATTTTGAGGTAACATTACAATAATAACTCATAGTCCAGGACCCCCCTCCCAAACTAAACTTTCAGTCTTCCCTCAATAAACTAATCAAACCAATTGGTTTGATATAAAAAAAATATTGTGAGTAGTGGGAGGGAATGGGGAGAGAGGGATGGGCAGGGAGCAGGGGAGTGAGGTTGGCTAAAAATGCGCTTTAATAGGTTAAATTGCATTAGCAGAGTACAGATTTGCAATAACCATGTTATGAAGTCTGAGATTAGCTGACTACAATACACTGGAAACTAATCGGTGGCTCATTTTACTGCACTTTGCACAAAGTGATTGCTAAATTGCTTTACTAAACAGGCCCATATTTGATGGTGATGCAATCAGTCTGAACATAGCTAGAAACAATTATATGTTAGGGGTTAATAGATGAGCTCCAACAAGTGCTTGTGTGTATCCAGAGTCTTCTACCTCAGCATGCTAGAAAATCTTCGCACAATCAGCTCAACAAAATAGTGCCCAGGAGGAGAATTTATTAGAGCAGTGTTCTTAAATCTGCAGGCGTGATAAGAATAGACATTTCTTCAATCTTTTGTGTGATAAAACTTATCTGTGTGTGTTTATTGCCACTATCACAGTGTTGATATGCGTGATGTTTTTGGCAAGTGATATAAAAAAACTTGAGCATTGATGAAACCCTGATTGTGTAGGGTTGTTCTTTACAATTGATAAGGAGTGCTAATCATTTCAGACATAGGTGTTAAGAACTGCAGATCTTCCATCATGTTGGAAATCTCTGCAACCAACAAAGGATCATTCTGTATTCTTTATCAGGGTTATTCACAAAAGGGTGAAGAGTTTGGCTTCATCCTTTTGTGAATAACAAAATAGCTGAACTAGATAGCTGAACAAAATAGCTGAACTGGAAAGTGAGCTGAATTAGAGAATGTTTCCAAATCAGCTATGTTGTCCTAGAATCTAGGACAACATAGCTGATTTGGAAACATTCTCTAATTCAGCTCACTTTCCAGTTCAGCTATTTTGTCCTAGATTGTTCACTTCTCCTGCCTTCCCCAAACCCTTCATCCTTTTGTGAATAACCCTGTATGTAAAAAACCTTTTTAGAAGGTTGGAAAATGGTCAGATTCTCTGCCATGTTTTTATTGCATATGGTAACACCATTGGAGTACTTCCCCTCACCTCTTGAGCAGGCCACAGAGACGTCTTCCTTAAGCACTGCACTGGAAGCTAAAGCTGGTGCCGCAGACCCATCACACCCACAGATAACACCAGGAGAGAGGCTCTTCTACTTTAATCTGTGAGCTCCAGCCATCAGCTGGGTCACTTTCTTTTCCCTTTCTGTGTACCAGAAGTGCTAATAGCCCCTCATTTTTTAATGAAGGCTGCAAAAAGCAATTGCAAGCATTATTCATTATTACATTGTATCAAGACTGTTACAATGCGTATTTTTTATTATTGTGTGCAAAGCAAAGAATTATCTGCTGATCTCTAAGGCCTCATTCACACACAATGCAAGCAAAATTGTATATTGCGTATATACGAGCGTATATGCACGTATATATGAGCGTCTATGCGCGTATATGCGTGCACTATATGCAATCCCAGAATGCATCACTCGTAATGGAATTTTAATGTGCTGTACGCGCGTAAACACGCGTATGTGTGCGTAAAATACGCAGAGATACGCTGCTCGGACGCATCTCTGTTCCATTCTGTTTTTGTGCATATATACGCTGCGCAAATATACACCTCCATACGCGGCTGTGTGTATGGAGCCATTTATTTGCATATGTTGCAAATGGTACAATACGTACGCGCGTATATGCGCGGCAGTGTGAATGAGGCCCAAATGATTTCAATTCCAGCAAGCCTATTTTTTTTTAAAATTGTTCCCATTTATTGCCACATTAAACCTTAGCTATTCCTTATTAGTAACTCTTGCCTTCATTATCTATTTTTTAACCATTTGTATGTAAACTCTGTTTAACTTTCAACCATTGTTCATTATTTTAGTGTTACATTCAAGGAATACACGACATTGTAATACAAATCTCTATATTACTTGTGAATAGATAGAGCAAGCATGGTGTGGAAGCGCAATCTGTCTCAGTCCTGGCAAGGGGTTCACTGTGACATCTTCGTTTTGAGTGCCATAGGAGTTTGCTACAACAATGCCTGAGGTCACACGATAACACAGTGGACCATCAACTTGGCCAGAAAAAAAAGGGTAAATCTGTAAAACGGGGCCCAGGCAGCAATATAACCATGAGGGAATTATAACCCTACCTCACGCTATCCAAAACTAACCAAAAAAAGTTTGCCTAGACCTGGGCTTTAGGGACTATTACTGTGAGTGTTTTTTTTTAAATAAAATCTGTACAGTGTGCACTACATTTCTGTTTGCAAAATGTAACAAAATGTATCTCTAGCAATAACTTTTATAAATCTTTTTAATGGAATATGAAAAGATTACAAGCTATGTCAGGTTCTTAGTGTTGTCTTTATCTTCGCTGAGAAAATTCAGCCTTGTAAAGTCCATAATGGGAAAAGTCAATATTTTACAGTTGGTCACTTCTTCCAAAATCTTTAATAGTGACGCCTGCAGTGACAACTGTCAACTTTGGAGATATTTCAACTAATTTCCTGTTGTGTCACCAGGACAGGAATGAAAGAAACCCTTCCTAATGGGATACAGACAGAGAAAACCCGACCTGAAGGAGATGTAAAGTCACAGCATAACATATACTGTTGTAACATCATCATTGTAAAGGGAATACATACTTGTTTTTGATAATGTTGTTTTTGATAATGCAATCAAAGCTTAATTGAAAAAATCCATTTTATGTAACAGTGCTGCCTTTCATCTGCCCATTACTTTCAACAACTTCCTGGATTCCCAGGTTGCTTTGCTGCTTGAACGCGACATCGCGCGGCAAATCTCGCGATGTCGCGCAATATGCAAATCGCGTGACAAACGCGCAATTTGCATATCGCGCAGTGGGAACGGGGCCTTAGACATTGAATTGTAGTTCAGAAGACAGGCTCTGTAAGTTGTGACATGAGGAGGTGCATATTCACAAGGCTGAGTGAAATTGGGTCAGTGCATTGAGGAAGTACATCCTATGGACATCTTCAATAAGTAAGTTTACAAACTTCTTGCTGGATCTGGTTATTACTAATGGGATAGACCCTACTGAAATTCAATATAGAAATACATATTTATTCTTAGTTTTTGACCATAGATACCCTTTAACTATTCCATTCTCCGACCAAAACTAAAATCATTTTTGGCTAGAGGTAGACTTTAACAGGAACATAAATATAAAATCTTAGCACAAGGCGAAAACGACCAAGATAGCATTGAAAAGAACACAAATACAAAGGAGCTTGTTAGAAAACTTTGCAGCATGTCTCCGAACAGACAACAACAGAATACAAAGAGGCATAACATATTCCGTGACCTTCAACAGCTAGAGGTACACAAGACTGCTGTATGGTTATTCTGTCTCGCAGCTTGTTCATCTCAGGCCTGTATGTGTGCCATGTGTTTGATGTATGGGCATGTGAAGAGGCAGCCACTCGCCTGGATACCTTTTACAGAGGACCTGGCAGATGATAGCTGGGGGGAGGTTGGCAACTCATACTGCACAGAGCAGAAGGCAGGACAAGAATGGAATCAAAGACAAAAAGTGAAATCTGGAACTTTGCTAATCTGCCAGGGGTGTCATTGTGACCTGCCAAATGCCAACGAGGACAAGCTAGGAGAACAAGTGTGTGAACCAAATGACAAATGTTATGCTTCATGTAATTAGAAACATCACTGCTCGCTGTTATAGTCATTAGATCGCCCGATTTTATTATCCAACATAAGATTGCAGTTTTTTTTTATATATACTTTTAATTTTGTACATGTTTATATATGGCTGCTTAAAAATCCAAAAAGAATTTGTATCCTAAAAAATGCTTATTTTTCCAGACAGTAGCATTTTCTAAAATGTGTGTCAATTTCAACAAATGTACCAGGCTCAGTAAGGTAAGTACCCCTGGAGGCTTTTACTGCCTGTGGGGTAAAACATTTTTTTCCCACATGTTTAATAGAATACAGTTGGCTGCCACTTCGGACCTCAGCTTCTGAAAATGCTATGGACTGTCTGTCATACTGACCCTCAGTACTTTGATTGGGGTGAAACTATTGGAGAAATGTGCAGAATACATTTTTTATTTTGCTCATCCATACACTTTAAATTAGTATTAAACTCTCAAACTTTTTTCAAAAAGAATTCAAATCAGACAAATATACATTGCCCAGCAAAGTATTCCTTTACATTTTTTCCAAACACTTAAAGTGATCGTGTTTCCAAAAAGCTCCAACTCTCTCAGCTCCACTTCTCTGAACCTCCTGTCCAGCACAAGTTCACAGATGACAGAGCAGAGTCCAGCAGCTGTCCATCTACTAGCTTGGAGAAGGAAAGAGGGAGGAAGCTTGGACAAGGAATGGCCTTGCTTTGCTGTGCCTGTGTGTTTGTGGAGACTTGCAGCTTACTATCACACACAAGGGTGGCTCCATAGGACCCTGCAAGAGAAAGGAGCCCCCCTAAAACAGGATATCAGGACCAGTGCTCAGGGGACCAGCTGATTCTGCAGGAAACTAAAACGTTTAAACATCAAGGAGCAGCATCCATTGTAAGTGACATCATCACCATTTTAAATAGCTTACAACACTTTGACTTATATATCCAATTAACGTGTGTTACTTTAACTTGGATTGACTGCAGTGTCTTGTAGTCTGGTTTCTTGTTTTAGTGCACTTGGTACTTTATAAATATTCTTCAAACTGTATTATTGGCTAAGCCTGATATATTTACAAGTATGAGTCTATGTAATCTATAAACAATATTGCTGCACTTCTTTCTACTCATAATGGAGGATCATTTGAAAGCTGCCATCCTAGGCATCATATATCTTACAAAGGTATCCCGAGGATTCTCTTTTTGTTTGCTTTTTCCCTAGAAAACCCAGTTGTTGTCCAGATCTCTCAAAATGATGAATTCACTAACATCCGAGGATGCAGTCAGTAAGCCTCAACACAGTGCGAAGATGATGTTTTCATTTCATACCTTACATGGGGCACCGGGGAGCCCTAATTTTGATGAAGATGTTATCCATATTCACACTGCAATATAAACGTCGAGCCCGCTAAAATGATCACTTGCTAAACACAATAATGAAACAGTTTGGAAATCACAAAACCAAGTTCAGCAGCCTTTACTTTTGAATCTGACCTTCTGTACCAGCAGACATGATACAATGTATCATATACACAGCCTAACACAGCTTTAAGATGAATGCCAACTAATGTTCCTTCTACAATGGGAGAGAAAAGAAAGAAAACACATACAGTATGCTCACTTCAATTAAAAGGACTGGAAAGTCTCCAGCACTTGTAAATTAGGCAAGGATATAAATAATCTTTCAGACACAGGCACTTTTTCCGGCCAAAAGGATTGCAAATGGTTTATCTGCCGTAGCAAGAGGCTGGTTGCCTGAGCAATTATGTCCCATGCAGGGTAAAAAAAAACATAGTGCAATAACCCAGTTAATCTAAAAATGACTTGGAATCATGAATTTATGATATCTTGTTTATATTTCCCAAATGATACTCGACTATGTGCAGCAGATCTGTCTAGGGTTGCCACCTTTTTTTCAAGCGAAACCCAAACACTCTAGGCTTATTCATATGTAAATATCACAGTTGAGACTATTTTCAGTGGGGGGGGGAGGGGGGACAGTAGCCTATATCTTAATATTGGTTGCCCCTGTCTGCCTGACATCTTGTGTCCGGGTTTCTGCTGCCACGAAACCCGGACACAGCATTCAAAACACGGACTGTCCAGATACCACAGGAAACTTAAAATGTACCTGTTCTCAAAATGTCTGCAGGGCTCCATACAGACAGTGTTGGGTATTCCTACCGAATGTGAATTCATCAGATGATAAATATCTGACAGATGATATCAAGAGTCTAATGTTATAGAAGATCTCCAGGATGTATTACAATTAACCCTTGCAGTGGGGTTACTCCTGCACTGCAAGGGTTAACTGCTCATTATGGTCTAGGGGTGAAAATAAAGAAGATATACTTGCCTGATCCTCAGTCCCCTCTGCTCTGGCTATGGTATGTCCCTTTGGTGTCCTCACGTCTAATGGACCTACATTATGTGTGATGACATCATGGGTCCTTAGACGGCTAGAGCCCTGGGGAGAAGCGACTGCAAGGACCAGTCTAGCAGCCAGGCAGGACTGAGGATCAGGTGAGTATAACTTCTTTATTTTCATCCCTAGATCAAAATGAGGACTTAACCCTTGCAGTGTAGGATAGCCCCACTGCAAGGGTTAATTTTAATAAACCCTGGAATTCTTCTTTAAAGTGAAACCCTTACCGTTCTTGTTTCCATCCATTATCTTTCTAGACGGTAATGTCAGTCCCATTAGCTGAACAAAAGAAATCAGCAGATCCCCCATCTATGGTAAACAGCCTGGATGGAGGACTCTCCCCTGCCAGCCATTGTATTCGGACAATCGGCACCCACGACTGCCTGATATCCGAACAGTCTCTGATTGGATGCCGTCGTTGTTCGTCCAATTTTCCATCCAGGTCCTTCAACTTTTTAATGCCAACAGGGCCACCCACGGCTTGAATTTTGTCTGGCTGGGCAGGAGTTGGCTGAAATATAAGCCATGTTGAGCTACCTTTAGTTTTCACAGGTTTGTACCTTCTTATCTTGTTATTGCTGTATGTGTTTTTATCATTGGAAACTTTATGTAGTTACCCATGCTTGCTTGTATCACATAATCTATACAGAATCCTGGATTTGATGGCAAATCATAACTATCAATAACCTAAAATGTATCTCTAGCCAGAGGAGCTTTTTTAGTTGTTGGAAAGGGTCCATTTCCCCACTGAGGAGACGTTCCATTACTTCATGTTCTAGCGACACAACAGGAAGCGAGAAGGGAGCTCTTCAAAGTGAGGAGAACTATCCTTTTAGCCAATTGCCACTGGAACAGGTGTCCCCATTGAAAGATGACCTGTCATCTCCTGTTCCAGTGACAATTGTTGGATTTCCCATCACTTTCTATCTCATTGACAATGGTGACATGGACAAGTAGAGAGGGTGAATCACCTCAGGTTGAAAAACAGGCAGCAATAAACCTTCTGAATATCATTCAAATCTAAAAAATCGTTTCAACAAGAGATACACTTTAATATAATTTTAATGATAAATATCACATTGAAGGGAGAGGGGAGCGTATGCCCATTTCTTTCATCAAGAGTGGTTTCAATGTATTTTGGGGGGATATAATTTGTTGTTACTTTTATTGCCTTTTTATGAGGTGCCATAGGTAGCTATGCAGTAAATATACATTATTAGCAAAACAAAAAATAAAAGGAAATACAAAGCACAAAGTCCTTGTTTGGCTAAATTTACAGTAGTATGGAAACAGTAGTAGGGTACAAGGGAACTGAGTGGTAAAGTGCTCCTAGCCTCAAGAGGTCAGCACCCAACCATAACTGCTCCTACCCTTTATTTTCCAGCCATATGATCACAATCTATACAGGTACTTCCCATACTAACAGAAACAGGGATAACTAATCAGCATATCAAGCTCGATGCAATGGAAACTGGGTGTGACTTTAAGAAGAACTCTGGGTAAAAATGTTATTAACCCTTGCAGTGGGGCTACTAAGTGCTCATTATACTCACCCGATCCGATGAGCCGGATTGCTCTTAGACAGGTCCCTGGAGCCTATCTCATCATGTTATATACACAGTGTATAGGATGTGAGAACCCAGATGGATATACCATCGCTGCAGCGAAGGCCGAAGACAAGTTGGAGGGAGTTTTGTTACAGCCGGCCAGCTCGGAGGATCGGGTAAGTATCATTTTGTCATTTTTGACCCTAGGCAAAAACTGGGGTAGCCCCACTGCAAAGGTTAATAACATTTGTTTCCGTAGTTCTTCGTTAATGAAAGTAGGCATGCCTACTAGTTAGTTATGATTTAATAGGTGGTTAAATCCCCTAATAAGCATTGAAAAACAGGAACAGCATGGGAAAAACCCAGTTCAAATAAGAAAATGTATTATTCAATATATTATTACTATTAATATTATATTTTTTATTTATTTACAAAAGTAGGTACAATACAAGGACATATACTAGTATCCTCCTGTGACCAAAAGCTCAGTATATCGTGAGCTACAGTTCGCGGTATACTGAGACCGCCGCAGCCGGGACTGATCCCGATAATACTGTCGAGATCCACCCAGCTGGCTCTGCCTATCTAGAGGCAGAGCCAGCTGTGCCCGCCCCCTCCCCGTCCGTTCCTCCAGTCAATACTGGAGGATCGGAGCGGGGAGGGGGGGAATTCCTGCAGGGAGCCGTGACTGACAGTCACAGCTCTCTGCAGGGAGATGATTGAGAAGTGAGCGAGCGACGGTATGTATTCTCCTACTTACCGATCTATTGAGCCGAGGTGTGACAGTTCGATTGTCACACGTCGGCTCAAACTATGAGGATGAGTGATTTTCACTCACCTCATAGTTCTCCTTTAAGTTACAGATTTGACATATTTTAAAGGAAACAAGGAGACATCCATTTTGACAACTCTAAAGCTGGCCATACACCTGTAGATTTTCTGCAGATTTTATATGGTCAGATAGAAAACGTGCAACAGATTCCTCCATCTACGCTAAACTGTGTGGATGGAGGATTCTCCCACTGGGCCCCGCTGGCTGAACAATCTGATTGGATGCAGGTATTGTTCAGGTACTTTGGGAGCCAGCAGGGCCGACTATCAAGATACTGAAGCTTGGCTCAGTGGGAGATTCCATGATATTGCTAGAAATTTCTCCCATGTTCCAAGAGACTGTTAGAGTTTTGCTAACATGTTGCTGCAGACTGTTCGCGATTGCTGTCATTTTACAGGAGAGTTTACTATAGATAAGTGTAAAGAAAACAGGACAGCACTTTCTTCCATATACAATAGGGCCCTTTGCAATGATGTACGCTGCTAAAACTTTATTTACTGCACCTCTTGACACGTCCGCGTTGATTTACTAAAGGCAGATAGGCTGTTCACTTTGCATGGGAATTTGCACTGGGCAGGGGCAGTTTTTGCTGAGCTTTTAAACGAGGTGAAACTCTGCTGACTCTTATCATCCAATCATATGCAAACAAATCTGCAATTTTAAAATTTTTCCTTGCACATGATTGTGTATTATTAGCAAAGGGAAATTCCACAACATTCACTAAGCTAATTAGTCAACTAATTCCCCTGCAAAGCGAAAAGCTTTAGCTTTACTGCTTTACCTCCTCATTCATTGTGCCTTCAGGTGGCCCACCTATACAAAGACAATTTGCCCCCTCATAAAAAGTACCTCCAGAAGTTGCTCCCCAATAAAATGATCCCCCTCGTGTTGTCGTTTAGCATTACAGGAAGGCAAAGACACCAGAAAAGAAAGCTGGATTAAGGAACATTTTGGTGTGCTGGTGGTATGCAATCTATTGGTAAAATGTTCTGTTTTCTATTAGTCCAATAGGGACACAAACAATAAAAATCTGACAGACATTCCAGTTTTCCCCCACTGAATAATAAAAAACATTTTGCATGGAGTTGGGCTCTAAAATATTGTGCAATTACTAACATCTGGCCAAGATCAGTCAGGCCACCAGATCCATCACTAACCTATTTCACATATACCATTGGAACTTTATTTAAATAAAGTTCTTAATAGCCACAAAGTATATAAATGGCAAATGCAAACCCAGTAGCAGTAACATCACTGTGATGTACATAGCCTATGCAGAGAGCAGAGCTGTGGGAGGGACCCAGCAGACCCCATCCACCTACAGTCTGACTCAGATATCCCAACTCTCCCAGACAATCCGTGAGTCTCCCACTATTAGATAGCGGCTGCCGGCTGCCCGGGAGAGAAACATTATATCTAGCAGAGTAAACCTTTCCCTGCTATCTGTTTTTTTTTTTTCTGACATCGGGGCTACTGGCCGCCGTCAGTCAGAGAAAAAAAAAACAGCATAGGAATGCATAGCTAGATTCCTATTGGCTATTTCATTTTGCAATATCCAGTAGCAGACTAGCTATTGCACCCGCCCACTGCTCCTGTCAATCGGCAGAGGGGGACCTAAAGTTCTCCATCATATCCTCTTCTATTGATTGACAGCAGCAGAGGGCGGGTGAAATAGCCAGCTTACTATTGAATATTGCAAATTGAAATAGCCAATAGCAATCAAGCTATGCATTCCTATGATGTTTTTCTTTTTTTTATTCTGACGGCAGCAGCTGTCAGAATAATTTTTTAAAAACCCAGCAGATAGCAAAGAAGCTATTGCTTCCCCTGCTATCTGCCATCACTTCAGGGGGGTGCTCTCTTC
Source organism: Nanorana parkeri (assembly GCF_000935625.1). Lineage (NCBI taxonomy): Eukaryota > Metazoa > Chordata > Amphibia > Anura > Dicroglossidae > Nanorana > Nanorana parkeri. The sequence continues at coordinate 1,555,895 of NW_017306466.1, read as the reverse complement.
CCCCCACGGATGGGGGGGGGGGGCGGGTGGGGGAGGGGGCACCTCCCTGAAATTGCTTTCTTCAGGTTGGGATGCCTGCTGACTGCAGATCACTACATGAGGGGGTGGATACAAGACCAGTCACCCTGCAAGAAGAGAGAGAGCAGTACTCACTGGTCCTTATTAAAGGAAGCTCCGGCAGAGTTGCAAAGTTTCACAGTGGATTACTGCACAGATCTGGAAGAAATACACAAAGCAAATCAAGATTCAAAGAATACACATGCCTCTTTTATTTGGCCAAGATTTGCTCATCCCAAAATTCAGCTTTTAGAACCTTTGGGTTCTGTTCTGTATTTTTTTGTCTGGCACTTGTATGTGTATAATAGTTATACATACATATATAAATTATATTTAACAGTTACATCTGATAACTGTTAAATATAATTTATCCTAATTCTTCTTAAAGATATCTTTGCTCGGAGCAGTCAAACTGCAGAAAAATCCTTACCAGCACAGAATTCAAGTGATTGTTTAACAAGAATGTTGCCAGCAATTGAGGAAAAAAAAACCAAACAGCATAGTTATTCAGAGAAAATCCTTCCTTCTTGTTTTTCTATTCTTTAGTCAAATGCACCGTATATATAATTCCATATCGGTTACTGTGCCAACTACCATGATGGTCTTGGCTTACCTATGTCAAGGAAAACTGCTGAGGGCCCCACACTGGACACAGATGAAATACAACATATACATTATTTGCTTGTATGCAGTAAACCTGATCACATACATGGTAATTATTGTGTTGAGAAAAGAATGTGTAACATTAAAAAAAATCTGCTGAGCAGCTTCAACAAAGGTTTACGACTGTGTGCTCTACAATTTGGTCAAATTAAAACAAACAGATGTTTTCTGCACACTCTACAAAACAAACAGCATTGTTACCAAATTCTGCACAATGGCACTTATTTACGTGCTGGTATTTTAAGCTTTTCTCAGGCTTTTCTCAGGCTTTTTAACACAGAGGAGCCCTTCAAATAACTTTCAGGTCTCAGAGAACCCCTGACAATATTTTCTATATCAACATTTCATGTTACATTAGCAGGGCAGTCAGTGGGAAGACTGCTCCTCAGATTGGTGGTCCGTGGGAAGAATGTCCCTTACATTGGTAATTAGTGGAAGAATGCCCCTTACATTGGTGAACAGTAGAAGAATGCTCCTTACATTAGTGGTCAGTGAGACGAATACTCTGTACATTGGTGGTCAGTAAGAAGAATGCTCCGTACATTGGTGGTCAGTATGAAAAAATGCCCCTTACATTGGTGCGCAGTGGGGAAAATGCTCCTTACATTGGTGATCAGTGCAAGAATGCCCTTACATTGGTGGTCAGTGGAAAGAATGTACCTTACATTGGTGGTCAGTGAGAAGAATACTCTGTACATTGGTGGTCATTGTGAAAAAAGGCCCCTTACATTAGTGGGCAGTGGGAAGAATGCTCCTTACATTGGTGATCAGTGGAAAGAATATACCATACATTTGTGGTCAGTGAGAAGAATTCTCTGTACATTGGTGGTCAGTAAAAAGAATACTCCGTACATTGATGGTCAGTGTGAAAAAAAGGCCCCTTAAATTGGTGATCAGTGGGAAGAATACTGCTTACATTGGTGGTCAGTAGGAAGAATGCTTCTTACATTGGTGATCAGTGGAAGAATGCTCCTTACATTTGTGATCAGTGGGAAGAATGCTCCTTACATTGGTGATCAGTGGGGAGAATGCTCCTTGCATTGGTGGTCAGTGGGAAGAATGCTCCTTACATTGGTGATCAGTGGGGAGAATGCTCCTTACATTGGTGGTCAGTGGGAAGAATGCCCCTTACATTGGTGGTCAGTGGAAAGAATGCTTTGTACATTGGTGGTCAGTGGAAAGAATGCTCCTTACATTGGTGGTCAGTGGAAGAATTCTCCTTACATTGGTGGTCAGTAGGAAGAATGTTCCTTACATTGGTGGACAGTGGAAAGAATGCTTTGTACGTTGGTGGTCAGTGGAAAGAATGCTTTTTAAATTGGTGGTCAGTGGGAAGAATGCCCTTTACATTGGTGGCCAGTGTGAAGAATACTTTGTACATTAGTGGACAGTGGGAAGAATGCTTTGTACATTGGTGGTCAGTGTGAAGAATGCTTTGTACATTGGTGGTCAGTGGGAAGAATGCTCCTTACATTGGTGGTCAGTGGGAAGATTGCCCCTAACATTTGTGGTCAGTGAGAAGAATGCTCTCCCTCCAAATATCTAAAAACATCATTAGTGTCACTGGTAACGTATCATAAAGGGCAGAAATTGCTCTTTGCTCAAGGAACCCCTAGCAACCTCTGTAGGAACTCTAGGGTTTCAAGGAAATTAAAATCTTACTTCCTACACTCCTCAGCTCCATTTAATGGCCACAATGTGATATTTTTCAAAAATTGCACTCGACCTGAAAAGAAAAATATACTAAGAATGTTCGATTCTGTGTCTATTTGCACAGAACAAATGTTCACAGAAATTTGCAGGTCGAATGGCTCTGTGAATTGTTTTATAAATAGACCCCTTAGTTACATTACCCACAATAAGCATCCTTTTCTTTCCAGGTTGTTCATCTAGTTTTGGCCCTGTCATGGCATTTAAATTAAGTAATGAAACAGGGAAACAAGGGATAGGAAGTTATGTAAAGCAGCAGCCGGAGTCTGTTCCAGACAGAGTTACACAAACCACCTATTGTATGTGAGGCAGGGGACAGTTCTATCTGCTTTGTATAAGCTCATTGGATGAAAGCCTTAAAAGAGTTAAATAGGCCGTCAGTGTCATTGGATATAGTGGATATAGCTGTCTACATTGACCTGGTCACTAAATATGAGCTTCAGGAAGCAGGTTTGTAGATGTATATACACAAGTCTGCCATAAATAGATGTTCAGCCTTGGTACAGAACCGTCTTCCTGCATTGGGTCATCACAGCTGACTGGTAAGTAATCTGATATAATTTGGTTGTAGGAGTTGACTGCTCATTTATACACGGGATAACTTGTAGGAATATGACAATCAGTTTTTGTAAGGATTCCTTAGAACTAGAGCGAAACAAAATGACACAATATCAATCACACCTTTATACAACATCTTCTGATAAATAAGATACTACTGCACACAAGTTCTGCACGTTCAGTACTTCCATTTTCAAATCAACAGAAAAAAAGGGAATGTATGCTGTATTTTGAATAATTACATGTTTGTGACATGTTGAATAACCAACCGCTCAGTGTCTGCAACCCCCCTCTGCCAATCCCTGCACTGGCTTCCAATCGCCCAAAGAATAAAAAAAATTTTTTAACAACCACTTAGAAAGCCATTTACAACTCCGCCCCCGGCTATATCTCAAACCTTGTCTCTAAGTATCACCCTAACTGTCCCCTACACTCCTCCCAAGACCTCTTGCTCTCTAGCTCCCTTGTCAACTCCTCCCATGCACGCCTCCAGGACTTCACTAGAGTCTAACCCCTTTGTGTGGAACTCTTTACCCCAACCTGTCGGGCTATCTCCTACTCTGACTACCTTTAGGCGATCCCTTAAGACTCATCTCTTCAGGGAAGCCTATCCCACCTCAACCTAACCACTGAAATATCAATTTCTCAAACAATTCATCCCCACACAGCTACCTCCTCATGTCACTTCCCCCTCCCTTTTAGATTGTAAGCTCTCACGGGCAGGGCCCTCCTTACCATCTTGTCTTGAATTGTATTGTGATTGTAATGTCTTCCCTATATTGTAAAGCACTGCGCGAACTGTTGGCGGTATATAAATCCTGGATCATAATAATAATTGCAGTGTTTATCTAAAAGTCATTTATTATGTAAATTTCATCTTCTTATAAGCACTATGACCTGTTCATTCCCGTGGGAGAGCCGTACTCATGATAGCCTCCAGGGGTCAGCAGGGTGGGTTCAGAAGAAAGGAGGTGCGGAGGTTACTTAGTAATATTAAACTCGCAAACCTCTTTTTTCAATAATGAATCCCAACTAATGTACATTGTTCAGCAAAGTATTTCTTTACATTTCCCAAACACTTACAGTCATCATGTTTTAGAATAGCTCCAACTCTCTCAGCTTTCCTGAATTTCCTGTTGAGTACAGTTTTCAGCAGCTGTTCATCTACTAGCCGGAAGAAAGGAGGAAGAAGGAATGTGGAGTAGGAATGTGGAAGTGGCTTGCCTTGCTGTGTCTGTGTTTGTGGAGACACACACAGCCTACTAGCACACATAATGGTGGGTCCATAGGACCCTGCAAGGGAAAGGAGCCACCTGAAAACAGGATAAAACAGGCCTGTTTTCAATCAGTTGGAAGACTCATACACTTGCATTGTAAGATGGAGCAGTAAAGCACAACAATTATTTAGTGCTACCAAGAAGGTAGCTAGGGATTTTTATTGGGCAAAAATGGCTACCCCCATCTACATATAAAAAAATACAAAGTATGTACAGGAACAAAGTTTTTAAAACATTAAACACATACTGTTAAGATTATTTACAGCAAGATGAACTATTTTACATGTACAGAATACCTGAAAAAATTAAAAGACTGTAAACCTTAAGGGAGTCTCGGCTCATTTTATACTTCTAAACACACATAAAATGCCTAGGACCTACTGGCCCATCAACACATATTGACTTGAAAAGTTTTTTCCCTTGATTGACTATTACATTTGATTGCCTAATGAATGTCTACCAGTGTCTTGTAAGGTATCCTGTAGGATGATAAACATGTACAAATCTGACTTACTCGATATTTATATTATTCTAATTATTCTATTATTTCAGAACTAAATTAAAACTTAGTAATTAGATGATATGAGTTTTCTATCTCATATTTGCCATGCACATTAGGAATATATTACAATAGTGTCAACGTTTTACCACTTCCTTACCACCTATCACTTCTTCTCCCATATTGCACTGGCTGATTCTGGGCTGTGCAGTAAAGTTACACAATATAGACTGGCTCCAGTGGCAGCACGGCTGATAATAGAGCCCTTCATGGAGAGAATCCTTTTTGATTTGGTTACATGGACCTTACAAAGTGACATTGTTGTAGTGTTTTACAATAGACATTTGACCTTGACAGGTATAAGACTGGGGATCTTGGGGTACCTTAGTGGCATAAAGACTTCATTTCTATTGATAGTCAATTATCTGTAACCCCTGCCCTATGTTAATGTCTGTCCTCTTGTTTGTTTTTTATTATTTTTTACCATTGTTTTTGACCTTATCTTATTAAGAGACACTCCTCTTCATAGCCCCTCTGACATTATCACAGGGGCCACAGCATTCTTCCAGCTGCCATGACAGCATCACGGTCCTGCAACTTGGGGTGAAGGCAGTTCTGGAGCAGCATTTTGGTGATGTATTAATGCATTGCTGTGTTGGGTGTCTCCCTGGCATTCAGACTACCATGAAAGCTTTGTCAAATGGAAGTTATGATTGAGGTCTAGACAGAGCTCCTAGGTTATGCTGCCTCTCACATTGGGTGCTGGAGCTAGAAGCCAAATCAGGATCAGTTTTAAATGGGTATAAAATACCAAATATATTTTAAATTAGTTAGTAGACATGTGCACTGCCAAAAAATGTGTTTAGTTTCGTTTCGTTTTAAATTCGGATTTGTGTTATTTTGTTTTTCGGGATTCGGGTGTGAAAGTCAATTCGAATTCGGATTCGGACGAAATTCGGTAGCGGTACTTCGAATGTTCGTTTCGTTTTCGGTTCTTATTCGTTTCGTTCGTTCGTGACATTTGAGGGGGGAAAAATATTTTTCTCCTTCTCTAATGTCACTTTGCTCCAACGAACAAAACGAATAAGAAACTAATAAGAACCGAAAACGAAACGAACATTCGAAGTACCGCTACCGAATTTCGGAAATGGAAATTCGGATTCGTTTGCATTCGTTATGTCTGTAATTCGGAATTCGGATACATCCGAATGTCCGAATTTCCGAAAATTCGTCCGAATTTCGATTCGGAACGAAACGAATCGCACATGTCTATTAGTTAGTTTGCTTTCTATTATTGTGAACGGTCATCAGTATTGTTTTTAAATTGACCAAAGTTCTAATCTGTAAATTGGAACACAATGCAACACAACATTAAAATTGTATTAGGTTGTTATAAACAGAGACCCAGGTTTGTCATATTCTGTCTTTAACATGATTATAGGAATACAATCTAGGCACAGCATGGCACCATTCTAAACCTGCTGAGAGGTGCATGTTTTTTTGCAGTGTTATCATTAGTAAACATCATATTAAATCCAGCATACAAGGACTTAATTACCTGTCTGATCACCACCTTCCCACCACGTAGCACGAAGTACAGAGGAAGAAAAAAATTATCTAAATTAAAAAAAGTTGCCTTTTGGAAAAGAGCTAGTATCAACATTCGGAAAATGGATATGTGCCTAACTTCACCTTTTTCACCTTGTCTCATAAAATCTTCTTTTCCTTGCAGAGAAAAGCTATTTTCCTGAGGTGTAAAGAGCTTTCAAAGAATTCGGTAGTAAGCTACACAAGCAAAGCATATGCAGTATATCGCATTGGCATCACTCGTGGTGGATTTTATGGGGTGGTATTTTGTTTAACATAAAGTGGAACTCCAGGCACACACATTATGTAAACGTTCCTATCTGCTGAAGTGGTTGTAATTCTTATCTTACCATTACTACTTACCAGTTCCCTATTAGAGTTATAGATACAGTGGTGTCATCTCCCCACCCCTAGCCTGCTGGTTGGATAATGAATCGAAGCATACTCTTATAAGTCATCAACTCAACTGTTTTCTTTTCCTGTCAGCATATTCTATTGCACAACATCTGCTAGCAGAAGAGCTTGATTGGCTTCTGGAAATGCCTCTGTCTTACTTGGTCTAGTTTGCATGGGATTAGAAATGTAGTAACTTACCGCGAGGTAATGGGTGAGGTGCTGTCATCGGCAGTGGATGTAGGTGGTGGTCCTCAGGCCTTTGTTTCCGTGCTGGGCGTAGAAATTCCTGATGTTCCCAGTGGATTGTTGCAGTTGTGGTGAGGACCTAGACTGGGGTTGTGGATGACTGAGGCTGCAGTTTTGGTGGGTATCTGGACTGAGGTTGGAGGTGAGTGCCTCTGATGCAGCTCGGGATGGCGGTGGGGGAAGAAGGTTTTGCGGCCGTGGAGTGTGTGGGAAGAACAAGGGCCCACTGTGGGTCACTCGGTGGCGGCACTGTATGGGCAGACCACAAAGTGTGGGATCGGGGTGTGGGGCTCCTATGAGTGGATCAGGCGATGGGGAGATGCATACGCACGTCAGAGCTGGGACTGTGGCCCGGACAGCGCGTGTGTGACCGCCGTCGGCGGCTGTGGGGGAGCCGCACGGACTGGATGGTAGAGGCAGCTGGAGTGAAGACAGGTCACGCTGATGGTAGATGGGAGAAAGGGTCCAACGTCGGTGTCTCTTGCAGGAACGGTGCGCTGCGAAACATATCTCCCACCAGTCACTCCTGACATCTGCTCCATTCTGACCTCTTCTCCCGCTGATTGGCCGATTGGATGATGACCAGCTTCCTCACCAGTCAATCCTGACTGGTGAGGAAGCCGGTCAATCATTCAATCAGTGGGAGAAGAGATCAGAATGGAGCAGATTACTAGGCTGTGACATCTGCTCCATTCTGACCTCTTCTCCCGCTGATTGGCCGATTGGATGATGACAGGTTTCCTCACCAGTCACTCCTGACTGGTGAGGAAGCCTGTCAATCATCCAATCAGCGGGAGAAGAGGTCAGAATGGAGCAGATGACTGAGGACTTGGAGGAGGAGTTTGCGGCCATCTTGCTTCATTAAAGACGTGATGGAGGTCCTGTGTGCGGCGGATTCGGGTCCCTGAAGATGGCGGATGCGGCACAGGTACTCGTTTTTTGTATCAGAGTATTTGCACGAATACGAGTACTCATGCAAATACTCGGTATCGCCGCCGATACCGATGCTTGTATCGGTATCGGTGCATCCCTAGATAAAAGTAAGTTGATATCAAAACAGATTCAAAACAAATGCTAGTTATATGTAAAAAATACATTTAAAATTACATTTTAATGCTATTTTTTCCGGGAGTTCACTGTTAACTGTTTTAAACTGTTAGCATGTTTTTTGCTTTTACACTTTCAGTGGCCACAAGTATGTAACCTTTTTGGTGAGTGGTATATCTGCTACCCAGAAATAGTGGTTTCGCACACCAGCTCGTATATCCTGTAGCTATGTAGATGCTGGAAAAGATGCTATGAAAAAGAACCACTCCATGCAGCGGGGGGAGCAGGTATTCTCCATACCCAGAAGTGTGGAATCATGGACCATTTATGAATGTTTAGGAGTCTGGAATAATTAGCAGATTAGTAAAAATGTTTGTTTTAACATGGTGTAAATAAAATAGTAAAGGGTTTTAGTTAAGGGATAACTTAACCCAAGAACAAAAATGTCATATATTGCAGCTTACCAAACTTTAGATATGATGGCTGTATTAGTTTTCTTTCTTTACAGGATGAAAACATTTTAAACAAGTACAGATGTACCCATTGATCTTGCCAGAAATGCAGTACCTTGTCACTTCCTATGAGATGAACTGGAAACTAAACATCTCCTATGTAATGGAGGTAAAGGCAGACATGTTTTAAGTCCAGCATAGGTGGTGTCACGGTTCCACCCTGACTTAACTGGTTTGCAGCGTTCTGGCTTGGCTGCCATTTTACTCACATGTGAGTTTCCTCCTGAGCACACTCTGTAACGTTGCTCACTACTCCCAGGCTCCCTCTTATGGCCAAACAGGAGAGCAACATCTGAGAGAGCCAGATGGGAGTTTCCTGTCTCTGAGTGATGATGTCACCCCACTCACTATATAAACAACTCAGTCCAGTCTGACCTTGCCCTTGCAAGGTCTTACCTGCTAGTGCATTCCTGCTGCTCTGAGTATTCTGAGTCTGTGTATGACCCGATCCTGGCTGACGTTCTCCTCTGGTTCCTGCTCCTGACTGGTTCCTGACAACACTGATATCCGTGTTCCTGACCTGGCTTGTACAACTACCACTCTGGCTTCTACCTTGGCTTGTTCCTGTTTATGATTTTTGCTTGCTCCTGTGGACACTTTTCATAATAAAATATTTTTAACTAGCACCGTATCTGGTTTTCAATGTGCTCTGACAGGTGGCAACCTGACTCCTTCCATAGATACAGTAGAAGGGTGAAGATAGCCACCTAGGGACAGGAAGTGTGTAACTGACAGGATTACCAGGTGAAAATAAAGTAAAAAAAAGCCAGAGAAATGAAAACTAAAGCCATTGCACGTATTGACTCATAAGCTGCAATATATTAAATGTTTGGCCTTGGGTGTAGATATGCTTCAAGTTGGCAGTTTACAGTTTTGCATAACTTCCTTATTTCAGTTTAATAGCACACAGAATCTTCATTAAATACATTTGCAATGTATTAGCTTTATATAGTTAACTGTTTGACATTTTGTATGAATATAGTAGATCTTGTATTTTCATTTTGGCAAATGTTGGAAAGAGTATTGTGAGATGTATAAGTGTAAGGATGCTGGTCATAAGTTATCAAACTATAATATAATCTGAAGAAATGTTATGGTTATGCTATGCTAAGTGTGATCAAATTATTTGGTGGTCCAACATGCCTCTGCCTCTGGGAATCATGCCTGTAACTGTCAGTCTTGCAATGCCTTGTGGGACTTGTAGGTTCCACAACAGCTGGTCATTACTGACTTACCATGTCTTGATCTGCACTTTGTCGCTGTGTGAAGGCAGCCATCTTGGTAGAAGAACAGGGCTTTATTTCCTCGTGTCAGATCGTCCTGTCTGATTACTAGGGATATGATGAATTGTGAGGTAATATTTAAGAAACAGCAGGCGAGGTGCAAAAAACACAGATCCACATAATTAATTAAGTAGAAGCAGGAAGATCCTTGCAGGTCCTTAGGCACAGCTTCCTTTCCAGCAAGCAGCACAGTACTAACATCACCAACTCTTTCTCCAAATCTAGTGAGAGCAGTAGTCACTGCCAGTGCCTCTGACATAGCAGATATACAGCTAAAAGGCTGTAGGAACAAGAGTGTCATACGAAGCACACACTGGCATTTGTAAGAGAAATTTTTTTAAAAAGCTAGATTTTGCATGGTATCGCTTAGGCACACAATATTTCTAGATGTTACCTATACCATAGCAAATCTTTATTTGTTCAGTTCAGGTACACTTTACGTGCTATCCTATTTTGAAGAATCAGATCCAATGGGGTTGCATGTAATTGTGTATTTTTTGCAAAGTGAATTTTCACCACATTCACTAAGCTTCCATCTGCGGGTCCTCTGTTTTCAGAAAGTTTATGGTTAAATTAACTTAAAAGTCTATAATGCACATTTAATTTATACTGTCTGGGCCATGAGTACAAGAAGTGGGCTAGACTTCAGTGCAAACCAGTTAGATAATTCAGGAATGGGATTTAGAAATTGCTTGGCAAATTTTCTGATTGCTAATCTCCCCCTTGGTTTATTTCTGCAGGTAAAATAAGGCTTTTGGAATTACATAGTAATTAAGCCTATTACAGTTCACTTTCTGTGTTAAAATAAGAATCGGGTTGCCTAGATTCACTTGTAAAATCCAAGTGTACTTTTAATTGTAAGTGACATTTTATTAAGCGGCCATTGTTAGTGAAAGCTAACTGATTGCTTAGAGAAATTACATCAACATTAATTCCACAGAAAGAAAGGGTTTCCCTTTGACTTGTGTTGCTTTGTCAGAAGTAACGCTTATTTCAAAGTGATTGGTTTACAATGGTTTTGACTGCCAGCTCCTGGCAAAATAGTACCTAACTATATACTTTCCCCTAAAATAGTCCTGATTGGCTATTTAGCAGCTGCTGATTTAAAAGGACAGCTAATCCTACTCATTCTGCACTATAATTAGTAAAATATTAACAATAATTGTATAAATATGTCTCTTATTAGGATCTCTGCCATTTTCTGAGAAGGTGTTTATGGTGTTTAGTGAGCCTGTTCTCAAAGCTTGTTACTGATTATGGCTTAACCCTGTATAATCTAAAAAGAAGTGCCAGGCAGTGGCCTTGCAATTGTGGTGTTTGATATATGAGGCTATCAAGGAAGGAGCATTAACATTTTTTTCTTCGTTGCTGACTAAATGTACAGCACATTACCTTTATTTACCCTATCCTCCTTAAAAGGAATGTATAGTGGTGGGGTTTGTTTTTTTTTTTTTCTTGTGCATTATGGTAAGGGTTTAAAAAATGCAAAAAATATATATTTTTAGTCAGGTAAATATGTAATGTTTCATATGATTACTATATAGTATTGTATCCAGCCAGTAATGGGTCATTTTGGCTCCTTTTATAGCTCCCTCCACCTACCACATGTTGATAAATGCCTGTTGAACGCGAAGATGTATAAATGAATGTGAAATTTACAAACAAAATTGGATATCCTATCAGATGCTGTCATGATAGCGGCATCTGATGTTGCATGATGTCAGACACCTTGCATGCGCATTGGTGAGCTCCACACCTATATGAAACAGCAACCTATGCAAGTGCTGGTCTTGGGGTAGAGTTCGCAGCAACCCAGAGATGCTGCCCCCTAGCAAACCAGCACGTGCTAAACGGGTGTCCAATCATTCTCCCAGCAACCTTTGGGGCACGCCCTCCAGATGCCATATCGCAGGCAACCCGGGAGAGGCAAGCCAGGTGCCACACCCACCACTGTATCCACTGTGTGAGGCAGCCAACCCAGTGTCTCCACACAGTGAGGAAATCCTTCCTGCTAAGGTGCCCATCCATCCACCAGCAGCAGACAACCACACTGTCACCTAGTGGTCCACAAAAAGATGGCACTCTAGATTACAGATACACCATATAAATCAAGTGCAAATCTCTGCAATACATATATTAGCAGATTACTCATAACTAATTCTCTTCTACAGCTTAAATGATCTATGCAAACTATGTCATCAAACTCCATGTCCATATAGAGAAAACTTTATTATAATCCCAAAAACTATTCAAATTTTATTAAATAATCTTTAATGCTTGTTATACAATACAAATCTTCTACAACATCCATAGTTACATCACAGGAAGGATTTAAAGCTTAGCATATCATTCATGCCAGCATATTCGGTGACTTTTAATTAAAAAATCCAGCGTGCCTCACGCTGTTATAATTTTATCCCAATCACCAACGTGTACGAGTCCTCGTACACTCTTTCCAACGCTACAAAGATATTATAGTGGAGTCAGTATTGTGCATAAGGCCAGCATGTGTCTGAATAGGGCTTAGCAATTCACAATCCATTAGATATACGTGATCATAAATTCTATTTCTAAATTGTCTTTTGGTTTTCCCAATGTAGGATGCACCACACCTGCAGTTAATCAGATAAACAATTCCAGTGACTGAACAAGACATCTTATGGAGCACCCCATTCAGAAGAACCGTTTAATTTTCCTCTCTAACCCATAGGCAATACAAGCAGGGCCCACACTTAAATATGCCAGATTTCCTACAGATATTTCCTCCATCACCACTGTTATAATTAACTAATTTATCCTTTATGGAGGATAAATGTCAGAAATTTTGTTTCTGGATAGTTGCATACATACTTTTGCAGTGTATGATCACTGGTTAACAAGCACCAGTATTTATCTCATAAAGTATAAATGAACAAAGAGTCCCTCCGCACTCTTCACAACGCTCCCGGCCTATAGGAAAATGCTGCTTGCAGTGATGACCACGGATGGCGCCGTGCAGACACAGGAAAGTAGATAAGGATCACCAGCACTCAGCAATATCATTTAAATGTGTCCATTTTATTTGGACAAAGTCACAGTGAAAATAGTAAATGTTTCGTGGGCCACGCAGGGTCCCTTCATCAGGGCAAGAGGATGTGACCTATTTATCTCAGAACGCACAAATTTGTTGATCATTTTGAGAGAATTGTGTGATGAATTTAACTGTGCTTGTACATATTTATTTTTTCCCTTTTCAAGTTATAAATTCACTCTTTTTTGCCCCTTAGCTTTATGGTACACTTTTTTCAGTAATTTCTTGCTATACCTATGCATCTTCAACCTCATCTGTAAGCCTTTGCCTCCAGTTCAAAGTCATCTTCAACTGCGCAGTTCTTCCTTAGTCTCAGGAACTGACTATAAGGTATACTCAGGATTAGGGATGCAGGATTTGCACTGGTTGCCCTAACACTTTAAAATATAAAACAATAGACTAAAAACTGTAATAACATTGCCTTTAACAATCCAATGCCCCACCAGAGGGAAGGCTTGCTCAAGGCAGATTAAAAACCTGTTACCAGTGGGACTTTCAATTGTTGCTTGTCTTTTTCTCTTAGACAAGAGCCACTTACACCAAAAGCATGTGTTTGGACTGTGGGAGGAAACTTGAGTACCTGGAGGGAACCCTTCATGTAGGCATCTGTTTACATAAAAATATGCTAAATTATATTTTAAAATTCAACAGTGTCCGATGAAAGTAATCCTTAAAAATATATCTTATGGCATTCAATGTATTTAAACATGTTTTTCTTTCTCACAGATTACCAAGAAAATTCTACGTACTGTAGACAAGCCTTTAAATCAAATGACAACAAGATCTGCCAGTCAAACAGCGGTCCATGACTAAGAACATCCAAACTAATCTCAAGGAGAGTGCACATGTGGAATCAAGTGTCATGGGTCCAAATACAGATCTGACAGATCTGCACACGTAGATCAAGAAAATACATCTCATAGGTCTGTATATCTGCATGTGAAAGGGAGAATAAAAATGAGTATTCCACTGACTCCAAGCAAGGTGTGCTGCACTGACAGAGAGGACAACAGCAATGCTGAAAAAAATGATAATGAAAGTGTGGCCAGTTTAGGTGATACAAATGCCAATCAAATTTTCACAACAGAGACATATGGTGACAAAGATGAAATCAGCAGGGTGGACAAAACAGTCAGGCTTGGTACTTGGCAGTCAGAAAACTTCACGCAGTTGACCAAGGAACCCAATAGTCTGGTTGAAGGGAGCAATGACTACCCAACAAGTGAACAAATATTAAGTGATCAAAAGTTGCAGGCACCAACAAATCAAGAAATAAGCAAAGAATATATGACTGATAATGCTAAGGACAGTTTAAAAATCTTTAATATTCAAGGACAATCTCTAAATTTAAAAGTCAGCTTCTATGATAGAAGTTCCCAAATTCCAATCAGCAAAACAAATGAATCTTCTATAGGTGTTTATAGTAATACTTTTGGAAACGTAACCCAGGGTGAACGTTCTAAGGTAAAATCAGGTATTCCCTCACCTAAATTAGAGCCTTTTCTAAAAGAACATATCTCACCTACTTCACCCTCTAGATACTCGCAATACTTTGATACTTCGAGTTGTGGTATTAGGACAACAGACATATCTGCTTCGACTGACCATTTTTTGAAAATATCCTCTCATATTCTCAGTAATACCTCAGAAGAGAAGAAGATTGTAATTTATTCTAAAACACCTACCTCAAGCATTACTGTCCCCGACTCGTCAATGATTGATGGAACCGTAACCCATGTTAACAAGCAAAGCACATTGACACATCCTACTCATGCAGATGACCACTTTCGTTTAACCTACAAACCTCAGGTATTTTGTAACGTACCAGAAGCACAACTATATCAGGGTCCAACCAACAAACCATCAGAACTACCAGACTCAAAAAGTTTGCAGTCAAAGCTGCCTTCCCCACACAGATTAGAACAGATATCCCTGGGAGAGGCAGCTGTATCAAAAAGAGTGGACAGCATGTTTGAAAGCAGAAGATCGCCTCTGTCTTCTCCATGTGGTCAGGGAGCTGTTCCTCATACAAGCAAAATGGTTAAGCCGCCAGGGACATTTCTATCAACTAGCCCTTCCAATACAAGGCAACACGATTTTCAGGCTGATATACCGTTTAGTGAAACAAAAGTGCCATTCTCTCAGGTCTGTAATATTCAAACTGGCCATGTTCAAGTACCGGAGTCCTTAAGAAACAAAGAGTTGAGCAGCAAGCCCGTGATCAGAAAAACAACATCACTCACAGATTCTCTGGATAATAAGATCAGCATGAATAAAGACAGGCATTCTGCACAAGATTATCTCTGTCAGGACAGTGACAATTTTCTTTCAAGCAGCAACGTGATGACTTTGAAGGATAAAATTGCTGTGGTTGACAGTAAAAAGGCTTCCCTTGGACGAAAACATCAGTCAGATGTTTTAAAAGGCAGTCTAAAAGATAGTCACAGGGACCCAACTGATTTTGTTTCATGTACTCCTTCTCCTTCTTGCCCAGTGGCGGCTGTTAATATTAATGATCAGCGCGTTGCCTCACCGAGCAGCTTTAAGGATCCTAGCACAGCTCATGTTGACAGATTGTCACCTTCCCCAGTGCTACCTCCTATTGAGAGTACACAGTTGTTCAACATATCCCCTAAAGCTACGAACAAGACTGTTTGTAACAGTGGAATACCGAAACCCATACTGGTACTTTCCAAACCTTCCATTATCAGCCAGGCAGAAACAGAAATAAATTATAATATAAAGCCAGAGGAAACAATTGAACAAACGCTAATTTTTCCGAAACCTAAAAATGTACGCCCTAAAATCATCACATATATCAGAAGGAACCCACAAGCAGTTGATAGACTGCCATTTGGACAGATGAACATGCCATATGGACCTCCAGTATGTAGTGTTCCAATACCAAAGGAGCATGATATCCTGAGTAGTGATGTTAAACCCACCAATGTGTTGCTGGATAAATACAAAACCGATGTACACAAACCACGAATATACAGCACTGGTTTGATGGTTTCTGGCATAAGACCTCCTGGGCATCATTCTCTAGAAGAGGTAAGAGGTTGTTCACATAGGTTGGCACTTGAAAGACATGTCCTCTCAAAGTACTGTTTTCGTTTTGGTTAGAAGTAGATGATAGAAAATAAATAATTTTTTTTCCCCTGTCCATTTTTGAAATTTTTGAGCCCATCAACTTTAATGAGCTTTATGGCTTGTTTACACCAAATCTGGACCAGATCTGCATAAGTATCTGCATATGCAGTGCAGTGCGTTTTGCCACGTTTTTTTTACACGTTTTTGACGCGTTCCAGTCCGGGGTTTTTTTTTTTTAGCCTAAAATGGGCTTTTAGGTGCAGTCCAGTGTGTTCCAGGGTATTTGCATGCATTTATTATGCATTTGCATGCATGTTGGTTTGTTCCAGAGCAGAAGAAATAGGCCATGCTGCAGTTTTTCCACATGCTCTGGTACTGAACGCTGTGGTGTGAACTAGAGCCGAAAATACTATTGGAATACATTGGATGAATTTTTGATGCATTCTGTAACTGCTCTGCTCTGCATCTACTCTGAAATTGGTGTGAACAAGGCCTGATACTTTTTAATGATAAAGTATAGCTTTTTAGAACAATTATGCTTTGGCTGTATATTATAACACTTTAATTTATTCTTACAACATCCATTGTTCTCCTTCTCCCAGACTGATTTTGAAATTTCGGCTGCTGTGCAGGGTATGATTGACATTTATTAAATAAACAAGTGCTAAAAATAATTGCCCATAGCAGAGTTAAAAATAAATATACAACATACAGTATATGTAGATTATAGCAGATTATAGTATGTAAGGAATTATGTACTTCATCTGCTCTGCTACTTGCAGATATTATTTCTGAATACAGACATTTGTTCAGCTTCTTTGCCTAATGGGTTCTTGTTATTACCAACCTGCAGGGTCCTCAGATAATGAATCAGATATTTTTTGCATATTCAGATGTTAATCTTGGATTTTTTCCAAATATTTCAGTGTGTAATTCAAAGCTGCTCTTAATGAGAGATGTGTTATTATTCTTTTATACATATAGTATATAATAAGTAAAATTGGTACTGTGCATCCTTTTATATGGATATCTGCATCATTGGGAACTATGAAATGATGTAGAGAAATTAAGCGATTCTGCATGCATTTGTTCCAATTTTATTTCAGTAGCCCTGTTGTTAGCAATAGGGGTTGATTCGCTAAAAGCAAATGGGCTGTTCACTTTGCAAGGAAATTTGCCGTAAGCTTAGTGATTGAGGTGAAGCTCTGCTGGCTTCCACTATCCATTCTTGTGCAAGTAAAAATAATGTTTTTCATTTCTCCTGATTGGGAATTCTTTGCGAAGTGAATGTTCACCACATTCACTAAACTGAGGAAAAATTCCCTTGCAAAGTGAACAGCCTTTTTAACTTTACAACTCTATCTCTACTCTTGGAAAAAGGCAGCCCAGTCCTTGGATGTACTTTAAAGCTTTATTGAAGGAATGGCAGGGCTGGATTTCTAGGCAGACCACCTAGGCACTTGGTGCCCAATTAGTGTTGTCCCTAGCCTTTTTGCCATCTGAGGGGATAGGGGAGGGGGGTGGGGGTGGTGGTTGAGTTATGCTGCCCTCCTCACACAGGTCAGTGTCCCGCCCAGCTCCTGGCAACCAGTAATGTCAGAGTGTCCCAAGTTGCTAAGAGTTAAGCAGGGAGATGTGTATGGCTCTTACCCACCTGGCTCTTGGCAACCTGGCATGCTCTGGTCGACATGCTGGGTCCCTCCCACAGCTCTGCTCTCTGCACAAGGCTACACAATGATGATGTCACTTCTACTATTACAAGCTAATATCTGGGTTTGCGCACAATATCTGGTGCACACAAAGTGGATTTATTTCCTTTGTGAATATTGAGGAATATATTCCTCAAGTAAAACATTTTTAGCTGGAGTTAGGTTTTAAAATGTAGTTTTCCATTGTGTGGAGGTAAAAGCATCAAGTCCTATCTAAATCAAAAAACAAACATGTAATATACTGCAAAGTAGCAGTCCTTAGATGTGGTGGTTGCATTAGTTTTAGTTTTTCAGGCTAAGAACATTTATATTAAGTTTACTAAATACCTGTTGATCTTTCCAGAAATGCAGCGTCCTTGTTATATCTTGTAGTGAAGCACCCTTTAATCTGCTACAGTATATCAAATTCCTTGTGTATAAAAATGAGAGCTTAATGACATAATTTAGGCATCTTAATTCTCCAGTATTGCAAAAGAACTTGTAAAACAAATAACTTGGTCCATATTTATTTAACTGCAAGCAGACCGCAGCAAGCTAAAGCAAAAAGCAAAAAATCCTCCATTTAAAAAAGCAATGTTTTGAGCCGTGGTATAGCATGTTTTTCCAAGCATGGAGTACCAAGGCTGAAGAAAGATCCTGTCTGACAGCTTTAAACATCGCTCTTTGATATGGAGGATTTTTCGCTTTATCATGCTGCCTTCTTGCACTTTCATAAAAGAGCTATATGGACTGAGATATTTGATTTACTTGCTCTTTGTGTAGATGACTTTTGCAATAATGCAGCATCCTTGTAACTTCCTGTAAGGTGAACCCGAAAAGGGCAGTGAATGGTTCTTTGACTGATGGTCAAGCTTCCCTTTGCCAGTCCTCTTGCAAAGCAGACTGAAGTAGCTTGCACACAACAGAGGTTCCTGTGTTTTCTCTTCATCAGGTGTATGACTGCAGCAATCAGACCAGTGATGGTACTAGGGGAAGTTTTTCGTAACCAGGGTGGTGTGGGAGGGTGCCTTCTGGCTTTCTCCGGGTTCTTCGAAATTTTAGCCAGCACTATGGAAACGAATGATGCTATTCCAGGTGGGATGGGATCCATTCAAAAAAGTTCTTCTCCATCCAAGCCTGCTTTGTCTCTCACCTTCTGCGATGCTGCACACAGCTGTGGCTCCTGATATTAAAGGGGGGTTTCTGATGTGAAAAGGGGGTCCTGATGTAAAGGGAAAGCTGTGAAGGTGAGCTTCTGATGTTAAAGGAGGGGGGTGCTGATGTGAAAAGAGAAGGGCTCTGGTGTTAAGTGAAGGCTCCTGACTTAAAGCTGACCTTTACCCCCTTTCACTAAAAATCACATCAGCATGCAGCTTCGCATGCTGATTTAAAATCATCTCACATTCATTAGTTAAACAAACTTGTTTTTCATTTACTTACAAATAGAGTTCAGCTACCTCCTGGTCCACTTCTGGCAAAATTGATGTAAGTGCCAAAGCGTTGCATCCTGGGAAGGTTACATCAGCAGAGCATTCCTGGGAAATCTCATCTGTAATCTCGCGAGATCTCAGGGAAAGGTATTTTCCTCCCCTGAGATGATGTACATGGCCACGTGTCCTAGCCACATGTTTAGTCACATGTGCCAGATTTTCAGGAGGTAAAGGGAAAATTAGTAATCTGCCCTTAGTTAACATGGCCACTTCCAGAAGACTTGGAAAGAAAAGAGAAATAAGGAATGCAAAGAATACAAAGCCGGCAATTATCTAGCAGTATGTGTTTGTAGCTTGTCATTACTAAACATTTCTAAAGGTGTGTATGTTGTTATTTTAAAAATATGGGTAAAAGTCCACTTTAAGGGGTGACTCTAAAGTGATTAGAGAACCTCATCTTTTGTTGCGGGGTCTCTGCTGAAAATCCATACCAGACCCCTATCTGGGATAAGGGTCTGCTATGGATTTTGGAGGGGCAACACTTTTTTTACGTTTATGTTTTTTTTTTACATTTTTGATTGGGTTGCCTCAAGATTTGCATATTTTTTAGAGTGTAGTGACTGAAAAATGTTGAAAAAATGCTAGAGTGACACCATTTGTCTCAAGCTCTATCACCCTCAGCATAAATAGCATGGTTAGGTCCAAAAGAATCAAAGAACTCTTACTGATCCTATACTCATTTCAAAACCTCAGAATCCAAAAGAGCCTTGCACAATCTTGCTCATCATATTGTTTAAGTCTGTTTCAACCCAATGATGACCAACTCCTTAGGAATTGGCTATTAAACAAATGTACCTCTGGATATCTCCACTGAATCTGGCATGGAACTCAGGAGTTAAATTGGCATGGGACTCATACAACCTGGGAAACCCCTGTTTACAGCACTCGTCAAATAAATATTTTTGAAATTCAATACTCTGTTATTCTTAATTTAATTACGGTTAAAACGACATTAAAGTCTAATTTTTCTACATACAGTATATCTTTTTTTTAACAGGTATACATACAGTATATCTACTGCTAGCAACCAGTAGATATATGCAAACACATTTTAAAAAATGACCAAATATGTAAAAAGTTACCTCTGTCTCCGCCACTCGCTCCGGGCTGTAGAACCATAGCTTCTTGAGTGGCCATGCAGTGGGATGTGTGCTGGTGCATGCGCAGTGGAGATCACCGGCAGGGAGATCACCGGCAGGGAGATCACCGGCAGGGAGAAGAGGAGACAAACACTTTGGGGTTAATTTACTAACCTTATAAACACGCCACGAACAAGTATACACCTCTATAGTGTGTTCCCTCCCAGCATGATCTATTGGTGGAATCTAGACACCTTTGTAGTGTGTACACACCCAGCAGGTGTGTTGTGCATGAATTGCAAGGTGATGTTGTGTAAATTAGCTCTATGTTGTGTTGCTTCCGTTGATGAATGCAGGAATGTAAATGCATGAGCTAATCATTTTTGTCTAAACTGTGAAGCAGCATTATATATGCATCATGTGCATGATTTTTCCATATATGGCATTCGTGGAAATATGCTTTTAGAGACTTTTTGGTTGATAAATACGTTTTGCTGTGTGAAAATCACACGCACCTGGTGCGTGCGTGTGTTTCGGTTAGTAAATCAGCCCCTTTAAGTCAATGCACGCAGCCAGGAGCGTGCACTCAGACAGATTCCATGGGACAGGAAGAAACAGCAGTCTGCGCTGAATCAGAGACCGGCACCATCGCTGGAGGGACTGCTGAAAACTACTGGAGAGAAGATCGGATCAAGAGGCATCACTTAAGGTAAGTCCTTACAGCAGCATTGGGGGCATGGAGGGTTTAAGGTCACTTTAAATTCAAGAGATAATTGTACAGAACAATCGCTAGAAATTAGTGAACATGATAACCCTACTGAACTTAACATCCAACCAATCCATGGGTTACATGAACATTTTGATAGATTATGAACTTTATTATTTCTCTAAAGTGTAACATTTTCTGCAAAAGTGTAGTTATATTTTTAAATTACTCCTATCAATTTTGCATGGTTCTTATTGAGTATTATGGAGGGTAGTATCAATGAGCAGACTGCAGGAAATATGTTGTTTAAAGCCAAAAACCATATACTGGTTAGTAATAATAGTATTGTACACTTGGACAAACAGATCTGATTTTGTGTCTCAGGAGCACAGAAAGCAGCTCCTGTATAAATGGAAAAATGTTTTATTTCTTAATAACATTTGTTCCTACTTTTACCCTTAGTGACTCCTAGTAGTTTCTTTTTTTGCCCTTCTGCACCCTTTCTTTTATCACCTTACATCTTTCTGTCTTTAGGCCTCATTCATATAAAAATAAACATTTTCTAAAACAATATTGTCAAAAGAAAGACTTGTTTGTATGCTAAAAATGAATATGTATAAAGAAGTTATTGCCAAATCAATAAGCCCATAGAACACATTTAAAAAACGTTCTGGCCCTTAAATGGTGTTCATTTGCTACAGCTAAGGTGGTAAAAAAAATCACATTAAATCCCTACAGGAAAAACACTTTAAAACAGTTAAAAAGACATTTCCTCTTCATCCGCAGATGTATTCTATCCTCTACTGAACATCAAAATTATTACCGAAAGATAAAAATTCATGTCCTGCAGGATAGACCGATTCATGGTATTACTTAGTGAAGTGTGCCCCCCTACATGGTGGGGGGTGGGCAGCTCAAACAGAACATTACATTTTCTCTTCATTTTTAAGAGTTTAGCAGAGGGAACACTAATCTGTTATTTTCATAGCTTTGAAATCACTCATGCTCAGGGACTGCAGTGGACTGTTTCAATGCTTCTGACAGCAATACAAATAGGTCCCTGGTAGGTAATTTATTTCATATTTCCTAACAACTTTATTTGCTGCACAGAGTGCTAGTTTTAGCATGTATGTATTGTATAGAAATAACAAGCTGGAAATCTTTTTAAAAATAATATGGACCCCGTTTTGTCGCATATAAGCTCTCAGACCTCAGTCACCCTAAAGGATTTTGTAGCTCCTTTCCCAAAGCACAACACACAGCAAGAGGAATCCCATTGTTTTCAATGGCCCCTGTTCACACCTGAGAGTTGTGTCGCTTCTCATCAATTACCTGAAACGCAAAAAAGTACGGGAGCATTTTTGCGGCAGAATCATGTGTTATACCTCATAGAACTAATGAGAGTTCCTAAAAAAACCCTGGAAAAACTTGTGTTTGCGCACATTTTTTTGGTGCTCACATCTATAAATGTCTCAGGAGCCAAAAATGTATGATTCTTTTCCTGCAGTATGTCACGCATAAAAATGCTAGAAAAATGGGCATACAAATGTGCAAAAAAAAAAAAGCCTCTAAATCACCTCCTGGCTATGCTCACACTTAGCCTAATGCATGAATCAACCTCTTCTCATTTAACACAACATATCTTGTGTTAACAAAAACCTCCGGGACACAGGTCAAGCTCCCTTCACTTACACTTCCAGGGTCACTTACTCAAACACTCGAGCCAGCATGCTTCCTCTTGTTATGAGATTTTAGTTGTTGGGTTTGGATCTGTTAGAGGCCCCTTCAAGGGGATACAGTTATCCTTGACAACATCTGCTGTCTGCTGTCTCCAATCAAGAAAGGGAGCCCCCGTATTTAAATTTAACTTTATATCCCCTGCCAGAGAGCCACAGTTGCTGTGTAAAGCCTCCCATATAAGCCACTGCCTTTACGCGACTGTAGTCGAGTATGCTCTGGTATGTCCATACACCTGCACATGCATATATACCTGGACATAGACAGTCTTTAGTTGATGGACAGTAGTCTATTACTGTATATTCCTGAAGCAATATTTATATATGATGAGAATATTAAAGCTATTATCATTGTGATTTGTTCTTTTGTGTTTCTTCGGTCACTAGATGAGCACATTGACATTTGAAACCCTATGTCGCTTTATGCAGAGGAATAGTCTAACCTTTTTTAGTTCAGGACCGGCCCTGACATTGTGGCATGTGTCCCATCACAGTAGCCTTTATGATGGATAGCATAGACCCCTTTTTGGACACTCAAGCCACACTTATCAGTAAAACCTGTAAAGAGATGTATTTTTTTTCTACACAGTGGACTTCCTGGTTACCCGTCTTCAGTCCACTTTAGTTTCCGGTCTTCACAAGATTTTGGACAGACCAGCCCTTTTCAGATCAGAGCAGTCTTTCATCAAGCTCTGGTTGGGTGTATTGTTTATGATGTTAGTACATATCTGCATGATCAACTTTACCCCTAGTGCAGGGACGTGCGGTCAGGGGAGGCAGGTGAGGCAGAGTCTCAACTAGTATGGAGGAAAAAGCTGTCAGCTTCAAGTCTGAAGCTGACAACTTTTTCTCCATTCAGATCGGCTTCTAGCAGGTTACACAGCAGGGAAAGCCTCCCCACTATGTAACCTGTCATGGACGGAGAGCTGCATCTGGCTTTTGACAACTAGTTAGGTTACACAGCAGCTGGCTTCCCCACTGCTTGTGTAACCTAACATAGTGAGGCCAGAGGTGCAACAGCCTCTACTCCATGTTAGAGGCTTGAGCCCTGTGGATGGTTTGGACCAATGGCAAAGCGCCATTGGTCCAAGCTGTCCAATCAAAAAAAACCCATTAAGGACATCAATCCTTAATGCCTCACCAGTGACGAGCAAGTGAGAAACTGTCTCCTCCCTTCCTCCTCCCTCCCTCCTTCACATGTAGCTTGGCGACCGGGTTGGGGGCGGGGCTTTGTTGGGCTGGGGGCAGGACATGTTGGAGGTGGGGCTGGGGGAATGCCTCACCCAGCACGGAAGGCACCGCACGTAACTGCCCTAGTGGTGCACTTGGATTTACCTGCCGAAGAAACTGCTTCTATATGATGCACATATTTAGGTAGTGTAGGTCTGTGAACATTACAGAAGATATAAACTTATGCTGTAGGCTCCAGATTATTTACTGATATTCTTTGCTATCTCAGAGGCCAAAATATATATTTCTGGGCCTTTATCAGGAACTTGCAAACAAGATATTTATCTTAGATTACTGCATTAATCCCTGCATATTTGGTTTATAATTCACGTCAGTCACATTAAATCTATAGACAGAACTCAACTACAGTGATCCCACAACTTGATGGAGTGCACATGATTTCAAATAGACTGCAATTATTCCAATGAAAATTCTATAAACTTACGCTGCTGCAACTTTTACCTGCAACTGACTCTAAAAGGATGTACACATTAATTATATGCTGGATTTTGACCCAGATAGGTGCATTGCTAGGGTTGTGAAAGACCCGGGGCACCCAAAGGGGAGAAATTAGTTGGTAAGGTTAACATACCATGTGGTGGGTGTGGTCAAGCTGCAATAACAGGGGCTTAAAAGGGCATGGTTAAATAAAACCTGAGCTTATTGGCCATATACATGACACACATATGCCACAGTCCTTATACCTTAAAAATGTGCTTTAGTTACTGTGCCACAAGTACAATTCTAACAGACACAAACAAACATTAGCACAATATTTTTTTTTCTATTTTTTCATTATATAGGCTGTACTGCACACAGCCTACCTTAAAGAAGAACTTCATTAGAAAAGTCAGTAACTACTTAGCAACCAGCAGTTGTTGAGACAATAGACACTTTAGTGAGGAGTATGTAATGCAAACTGTTGGTGCTATATAAATCCTGTATAATAATAATAATAATGCACAGATCCTCACGGTATCTGAGGTATGATATGCAGAACAAGCCAATGAAGAAATTAAAAAAAAGTGGGGCTGTCACAGTGCTGGGACTTGGGGCAATCTGCAAGAGATGGAAGGCACTTGCTATGGGTGTCCGATGCTAGC
The DNA here is from genome assembly GCF_000935625.1 of Nanorana parkeri. Taxonomy (NCBI): domain Eukaryota; kingdom Metazoa; phylum Chordata; class Amphibia; order Anura; family Dicroglossidae; genus Nanorana; species Nanorana parkeri. The sequence goes on along the minus strand of NW_017306466.1, from coordinate 1,530,865 downwards.
GATGCTCATGGATACATACTGTACATAAGAGTGAAGGCTCCTCTAACAATGGCAATGATGCATTAAATGACCTCAGTGATCACCTTCATATATGGAGTGACTTTTCTGTCATCTTAATGACATACCAGGTGGCTTCAACCATTCGTTTGATTTCCCGGTGCTGCCTACAGCTTTCATACACTCACTCTATATAAATATTTAATTGAGAATATTGTTGACTGTTGTCCATTGACTACAGGGATACATGCAGGAACTGTTGGCTAATCCATCTAAATTTGGTTAAAGAGAAACTACAACCTCTTGCAGTTGCCATGGCGCTGCACATGTGATCAGCTATGACAACAGACATTAGAGGTCATGAAAGTTCAGTTGAAATCTGATAAGCACCCTGGCAACCTTGACATTTGGCATGCCTTGAATGTAAATGGTTTTGGGAAACCATTACATTGGTAGGTCAAGTTCCGCTTTAAGACCTTATCTCCTAGGTAAAATGTTTTTTGACTTGATAGGTATTCTGGGCTTTTGGTAGAAACGTCTTATTGATTGCTACAAATGGACCTATATTTTTTTTTATGCTTGATAAGCTTGAGGATACACAAGGCCCTGGATAGTACGAATGACTAAGATATGATAAATGTATTGTCTTGTGCTACATATACAGGTAGGGACAAATAATATAACTCTATTTTGTTAAGACGTCATACATTAGATGTTTTCTTTTCCTCTTTGACTCACAAGCCTTTCTTTGTTTTTCATGTTAATAATTCTTTACTGATTGGGTACATTTTTGTTTGGTGGCATATATACTTACACACACTGTATGCTGTTGGTGTACAGAATGCCACTGAAATTGTAGTATGTAGTAGGGGGTTCCTTGTTTGGATATAATATGTGAAAATTGTATATATTTTAGAGTAAACACCTGAATAATACACAAGATTAATTAATATGAAACACTAAGGGGTCTATTCACGAAGCTGCCGAGGGCAGCCGAGTGAATGACTGATCTGAAGTGAAGTGAGCCGAACACTGTTCGGCTATTCACTTCAGGCTGGTACGGCTAATTTCAGCCATACATCAGCTGAAATCAGCCGTACATCGGCTTGCTTCGTGTGGCTTCGAGTCGGCCGAACATGCTCAGCATGTTCGGCCGACCCGAAGTGCAGAAGGAGTTCGACTCAGCCGATCCAACATCTGGATCGGCTGAGCCGAACCTCCGGCAGGCTTCTCACTGCTGTTTGGGCTATTCTTAAAGATCCCGAACAGCAGTGAGTGAATAGTTGAATGCCGCCGAGCGGCATTCAGCTCGGCTGTTCTGCTCGGTCCCTCAGAGGTACTGAGCAGAACAGAAAAATAGTGAAAAAAGTTTAAAAAGTAAATAGCAAACGTTTGTGCGGAGCTAGCAGTGACAGCTAGCTCCGCCCAATAGTTTCCTATTGTCCGGCGGCTCTGCTGCTGTAAAAAAAAAACGAAAAAAAAAAAACTCTCCCTGGCGCTCCGGGAGCCTCCCGCTCCAGGCCGCCCAGGAGAGAAACAATGCTGTGTCCTTTTTTTTTCTTTATTTTGAATACACCTAAATAATATACAAAATTAATTAATATGAAACACTAAATATGGAGGTAGAAAATATCACAATATAAATGGGGAGGGTGAAGGGAATGTGGGAAGCTAATTGAAGATTTGGTAAATATAATATGGAGATTGTTCAAGGTTGACAATGAAATGTAAATGTTAAAATATGGACTAAGTTGTGAAACTAGCAGTATCTTAAATGTGAGTTGCATGTATGTGGATGTATAATCATGTTGTTATAAATTACGTTATTAATTATGTGGTTGCAAATCATTATTATTATTATAAATTGTCAAAAATTAAATAAAGAGGAATACAAAAATAAAATAAAAAATTGTTATTTCCTGCTTCCGCTTCCGTGATTAGCTTACTGTTTTCTGCACTAAAATACACATACAATTTTAGTCATCCCCTTCAATAGAAATGTAATTTATGGTGAGATACTCCCAGATGGTTATAATGAACCAGACCCTTGCATGCAGGATTCAGTCTGTTGATTTTATCTTAACAAAAGTGAAATTACACTTTAGGTTAGGATCTAAGAACCAAGTACCTGAGAGGACAATGCAACCAAGGGATTTGATATAAATAAGTTTATATAAGTAGTAGTTTACAAAGAAAAATATTGTTTGTCATGATGAAGATACCAGTTGTCTGTTGTGATATATCTTGCTTCAGGGATAAATGTAATTTACTTTCACGTGCTAGCATGCAGAAGAAAGATGTGTAATACCATCTTCTCTGTTTCCATTGTGTGTAGACAGGTGACAGACAGAGAAAGGATGACTTCCGCTCTTCCACGTTTACGCATTACGAGGTGCCACCCAGCTTCTACAGATCCACCATGATTCTGAAGCCACAGCTTGGACTAGGTGCCATGTCTAGACTCCCATCAGTAAAGAGCAGAATACTGATTGCAAGTCAACGGTCCTCAAGTGGCTCTATACCTCATCAAGAACTGGTGACAGCAGCTGCAACCAGCAGCAACCAAGAGGCAACAGGTAACATCCCTATTACTAACAAACGTCATTCCTATCACAATCTCATATACATTCGTATAGGCTATAAGTGTTACTGATATGATCACATATAAGAAGATCTGAAGCAACCACTTTTTTAGCCACTTATGTATCAAAACATATTTGGAATCATTTACAATCTCCAGACTTTTGGGTAAATGTTCTACGTATAAAGTGTTTGCATGGCACATAAACAGTCAACTGTTTATTGCTGTCTATGTCCTCAATAGGTAGATTTACCACCTCTGTTTATCCAGGTGACCACAGTAACCAGGACACAACATTTTGGGAAACTGAACATTTAACAGTTTCACCAGAAACAATGGGGGCATTTGTTCTAGTGACAACTGTTTGAGAGGGGAGATTTCCTCTCACTTCTGTTGCATCTCTTGGGCAGGAAGTAAAGGGAAATCTCCCCTACATTATCTAGAAAAAAAAAGGTTCTGGCTATACATAAACTGGAATAAAGGAATGAAAGAATAAATGGAGTGGACTACGAATGTAGAACTGTATTTACATACTTGTGTGATGGAAATAAACCCACATTATTTTCTTATTTAGGGTGCTGAAGGTAGGACTTACATTGTCTTCAGCTTCTTCCTTAGTTTCTGCTTTTCTATGCACCCTATTCATACTGTCCACTGACTGCTGTCCCCAATTTCCATTGTAAGTGTGGCTCTATGGCTTGTGGGGTCCTATGGAGACCTGCTGGAGTCACCTTTCCATGCATGCAAAGGAAGTGATTGACAACAGCTGCTGAAGAAGAGAAGGAGAATAGGTGGGTGCTGTTCTTGCTGTCCTTTACTGGCTGCCTGTTAGTTCCGGCGCAGGCAATGTCCTCACATCAGCTAACAGGGCACACAGGCGCAGTGGTGGCGCTATAACTGATGGGACATGTAGACCCTAGTACAGTAATCATGTGACTTTTATTTACTCACTTACTGTAAGTATTTCTCTTTTTTATCAAACCTTTTCTTTCATTTTCATAAAAAACAATGACATTAAAAAACCACAATCCCCATCAAGGTCATGACCCATGAAAAAGTTTATAATGCAAGAAAAAGTAAAAAGTAATACAGCCAAAGAGTGCCTAATGTCCCTTGTGGGGAATCATACACGTTCAGGAAAAGGGGAACATGGCCCCCACAAAGCAAACTCAGGCAATAGGAGTTCCTCAAACAAAGCTGGTTCATAGAGAAAGAATCACACAACATGAACAGGAAAATGGACCACAAAAAATTAAGAACATAACACTTGCCAATATATCTGCTGCCACTGTAAAATCTAGGATATATCCATGGGCACGGGCCCACTTTTCCAAATAATCCGACTAGTGATTATGCTCTTTTAAAAAAAAAAATTGTTACTGTGCTCTGTCTAATGTATCTGTTCTAATGTGTTGCTGCAAAAAAAGAGGTTTTAATACTACTTTGCGATCCCGCTCCACTCTTTTAGTATTTGTTTCTTTACTATAGCTGAAATATTAGCAGAGTTTATCTTTTAGTTTAACACAAATGCATTATTTCTGTGTTACACATATTTAGTATTACTAATCATCTGTCTATGTGATTGCATGGAATATACTTCCCTCTTCTAAGATGCACTAAATGTTCCTTTTCAAAAGATTAAAACTGAAAACAGCGTAATCTCTAAATCAGTGTTTCTAGACTGCGGTCCTCAAGTGTCCCATCAGGCTAATCTTATTTTCTCAGCAGTTGTTCAGTTAGGATTCTGACTGAACTTGCAGATGGCCTAGAGAGAGTGAATATAGAAATCTTTATATGAAATACTGTAATGAAAACAGGGAACATCAAGGGCATCAAAGTGTGAAAATCACATCAGAATTATTTTCAAATTAACTGACAAAACAAACTCAGAATGCATGCTTCCTGAGATCCTCATTATTGTTGGTACCATGTAGAGTGAATCATATTCTTACCCACCTTTCTGTTGGGTTATTGGTGCTCACATATTTACAATAAACATCACTAATGAGCTGCCAGCGGGCTGCAGTAGTGCGTGACAGATTTGGCATGGATGGGATTAAAGATCCATATATACAAATCCCTAATCATTATTATGTGTTCTAAAATGTTTTACATTTATAGGATGGATCATTGAACCAGCCTATGTGAGGGTCTACAATGGAACCAGATATTGCCAGTAATCCCGAGTTATTCTTGGTTCACCTTCTTTGGAAAAGCTGAGATTGTTTTCTCACTGAATTTAAACCCTGTGGATTGGAGACTACTTTTTGATCAGTACTTTAGTTTCTCATTCAAGCATTGCTGTGGTACATCAGACCACTTCAGTCTCTTTTGTCAGTAATCTAGCAATCTGAGAACCCCAGTTTGTGATGCAGATTGGGTTACCGGCATAATATGGGATTGTCCTGTATTTAAAAATAAAATGCTGTGTCCCATATTGATTCAACACAGGGTGTAGTTTTTCAAGAATTTTTGCTCTAAAACCCTGATTGCGCAAGAAAGTGAGAACAAAGAAGGATAGATGAAGGAAAAGAGTTAGGAAATGCAATACATGGACCAGGCCTCAGCCCAAACAACATCTGCAGTTGGATTCCTGGCGTGCAACACAGTTCTCTAAGATATGAGGGGTTTCTCTGGATACCAGTGCTACCAAAAAAGTTAGGAGCAGGTTATCACATCCAGGTAAGACACAGTAGTTTTATAGGCCAGCCAAGAGGCCCAGATTCTACTAAAGCAGTCTTGGGTGTTATTGCGACCGTGGGATAGTTTCACTAGGGTACACGTCTGGTGTATTTTTTGAAACCAATACTTTAAAGGTGGAGCCACCTTGCTTCCAATATAGTGGGATTAGGAAGTTGGCTGCACTTACCAAGTGAGGGGCAATAGACCGTTTGTAGCTACCTAATCGCTCACCTGAACAGTGAAACAACATTGCTCATGGGTCTAATTGAACCAGTTCCCCCTGTAAAGAGTCAGAATTAGCAACAATTTCTGACTGGTATTTCTGAATTATCGGGCATTGCCACCAGATATGAGCATGGGTAGCAACAGATCTACACCCAGCATAATGGAGATGCTACTCTATCTCTGAAGATATAGAGTGCAACCTAGTCAGGGTGAGATACCATCTAGAAAGTAGTATGTAGTTCATCTCCTCTATCTTCATAGAATACAATGCATGCACTAACTGCAAAACCTTAAATCTTTGATCCTCCGTAATGAACGCACCTCTGCTAACTGCGTTACCATGAGTTAAAGTGTATAGGGTAAAGTGTTTTGGGGTGCCATTCAAAATAAATGGCACCTCTCTGCAATGCAACAATGTTAACTGTGCCTAAAAGTACTAGTTAGGTACTTTAGTGACAACATAGTTATGTCAATGTACACCAAATAAATTCCACAGACATGTCCTGCTGACCTATCTTATGAAGACTAAAGGCCCCTTGTTTATTTTCATTCACTGCGATTAGTTTTTCTGGAATAAGACTCCTGTCAGATGTGTCTTCCTGCATTTCCCCCTTTTGCAGCCATAAACATGCATGCTTGGTTGATCAAGTATGCATGGTTATAGAAAGATGTTTTAGAGAAATCATCTTCTGACAGATAAGATTGTGCCTGCATGTCCAACCGCAATTAAAAGTCTATGGCAGCTTCACACTGCAGAAAATTGTTGATAGCCATTTTAATTACTGGGATTGCTGAGTAGTATAAATTAGACTTAACCAGCATGTGAAGGTGTAAAGTTTGTATCCTGTCAACGACACAGAGAGCAATGTAGCCTTCCAGACAGATTTTATGCAGTTTGGTTTTTAGTCTTTAAGCAATGTTTATGCTTGAACTAAAAAGTCTAATTGAATTTGTGTTGTTACTGTTCATTGGCATTTATCTTTCTCGCACTGCGCTGTGTGTCCAGTGCTTGCCTGTTGTATAATGTTAATTTGCAGAGCCATTAGGTGCCAGGCTATATTATACGTTCTGTGAATTTTTCCACCTAATGGCCTAGCAGACCTCACAGAAACATGCAATTTCATGTCATATGTGATCTAATTGGCCCTTCAAGTTTTTCATGTTATCGGTTGAAGAGACGTCAGCGTCGATGGCAGATGAGAGCTCGGTGACCCTTACTGCTGGTAGAATGCCTGGGGCCTTTGCAATGTTCACAGCCTCAAACCATACCTCATGTGCACTTGGAAATTCACCAAGCTGCTAATTAACTCGGCTGTTTTCATATATAACATATAAAAGTCATTAAAATGAGTTGTCAAAGCCTGGCCTTTTATAATCAAACCTTGTATAGGAGAACTGAAGGAACAGAAGGTGTAATCATTGCCCATAAGCAATCCATACATGCAGCAGAAAAGACGAAACTCAGATTATTGTGTTTGTTGCAGTTTTTCTTTCTTTTATTCGGGTTTATTTAGTATGACAATGCAAAGAGCAGTGAGGACCTGCAAAGGGCAATAATGCATAGCAGCCAATCAAAATGACCTCTTAAATGGCTGATTGCAGTAATCTGAAAGCAGGTTGCTCGGGGTTACTGCATTTTTCACATTTCCATTGACTTCACATTGTCTTATAGAATAAGCTTCCATGTTTTTTTTAGCAGGTCAGTGGCTTAGTTGAATTGCACCTCTCATTTCTGCCTTTAACAGCATGCTACAAAGAGGGTAAGGTACATGGCTCTCTTTATTTTTCTCACTTTGGATGGTTAGTTAAAGAGACCAGTCACAATTGGGTGGTAGGCTGACAGTGGCTGCATTTATCCTTGGCTGTCCACATTTATTTGCATATGGAATAATTACCTGCAGATCAGGAAAGAGGCTTGTCCCTGGAGGCAATCTGTCTGTGTCCAGAGGCCAGCATATATCCTGATCCACAGGTAATCATTCCATATGTGACTATATGATACAGTCGCTGTGAGCCTGTGATTCACTTGAATGTGCACAGCAGCCGCATCTGTATGAATCCAACTGGGATTCCTACCAAAATAAATCCACAGGTTCTTGCCACAAGAATCCCTTGATTCACATAAAAGCCCCATGTGCGTGAGGCCTAAGACTTTATATTTACATTTCTGTAGGGCATGTAAGGCAAGCTGCCCATGTATCTATTTTATAATCCTGGCCGCACTTAAAGTGACACTAAACTCAGGTGTTAAATCTTAAAAATGCATGCAAGTACCTTAACTATTAACAAAAATGTATCTTATTTGTGTATCACTCAGCTGTAGAGCCTCAGATCATGTCTGAATTTGTTCTGACACTGTCCTTCCTTCTGGAGGGTGGCTACTTTTGTGCCCCATGGTCCCTGTGTGTGTTAAGTAGCCACCGCTCCAAGTTCACTCCAGTGATGGACTACAATCTCAATACAAATTAGTTAACTAAATGTTAGATTGTAGTCCATCACGGGAGTGAGCTTGGAGTGGTGGCTACTATACAAACACACACAGGGACCAAGGGGAACAAAAGTAGCCACCCTCCAGAAGGAAGGACAGTGTCAGCACCAGTTCAGAGATGATTTGAGGATCTACAGCCGAGTGACACACAAATAAGATACATTGTTGTTAATAGTTACGGTACTTGAATGCATTTTTAAGATTTAACACCTGAGTTTAGTGTCGTTTTAAGCCAATTTTAGGTGATCTTAATCTCTTTAGGGAGCGTTCTATCACAAAAGTAACTGAACAGACCAAGGCAACCTATGATGACTAACAATATAAATAACTTCCAAGTAATAGTAGCAGCAGCATGCATCAATCCATTTGGTAAAATCCCTGCATGGAGTGTTGGCCAGGGAGCCTGCTCTCACATGCCCTGACCAGACTCCAGAGCTCAAAATAACTAAGGACAGGATCTTCTCAACAGGCCTAACACCCTCTAAAGCTTTTAGATAATATGAAATCTGCCACATTATGGGCAGCATATAGACACCTTCTTAAAAAGCCCCAGGACACCTGGAACTGTTTATCACACCAGAAATAGACTTTGTACACACATGTGCCACAAGACATTCTTGCTGTTCCTCAGCACTCATGCAGTATCTGTGGACGCTGATGTTGCAGTTCCTATTCATATGTATTACTCTGCTAAAAAGAAAGGCTTCACACTAGGGGGGGTTAACCACTAAGCTGCCGCAGGCAGCCAAATGAATAACTGAACCGAAGTGAAGTGAGCCAAAGCCTCTTCGGCTATTCACTTCAGCCCTCTACGACTATTTTTAGCCGTACATCGGCTGCATTTTGCTCACGTCACCTTCTTTTGGTTTGGTGGAACGGCCTCAGCACGTTTTGCCAAACTGAAAAGGAAGAACCCGTTAGCCAATGCAACATCTGGATCGGCTGAGGCGAACGTTCAGCACTTACTTCCCTGCTGCCCTATTCTCCAAGGGGCTGATCAACAGAGAGTGATTTGCCGTATGCTTGGCTCAGCATTAGGCTCGGTCATTCTGTTCGCTACCTCAGAGGTAGGCTGAACTGGAGGGTTGCTGCAGCTGAAGCGAGCTGAAGGATTAGCCGCACGTTTGGCTAAATCCTTCAGCAACTTAGTGAATAACCCCTTAGAATTTGTGGCATGAGTTTTTGTCATGCCTATATAGCCAGCACCCATGTGTATTTAGCCTTAAATAACTGTACATGTAATAAAAAGTATAATTCAGTAATGTGTTGTAACATGGAAAAAGAGCTCAATAAGCACTTGAAAGAGATGGGGGAAAAAAAGCAAAAATATATAAAAGGTAAAACACATACTCACACACACATATATATTTGAATATATTTATGTTTTTATAGGTAGCATTTGTCTATGTCACACTCTGCGGAGTTATACTTCAAAGTGAAATGTGTCATTCTGAATTCTCGAACCACAAAGCTGCATAAAGAAAAATCCCATTATTTCGAGATACACTTCATGCTTATAGTGCAATTACTTTGTTCTGTAAACGTCCTGCATGTGCTTTGAGGGGATATAAATGCTTTATCTGTGAATTATTTTTACTTATTCAGTACCCATTTCTGAACTAGGATGAAGAGTTTCAAACGCAAATGTTAAATGGGATCAGTTTGATGATAACTACAAGTTCATTAAACCATGTAAATTGTAACATAGAAACATAGAAGTGTGATGGCAGGAAAAAAAACAGGCGGTTCATCGAGTCTGTTCCCTTTTTTAATTTTTTTATTGTTTTTTGTTTTATTGTCTAAGCATAGATTTATATTTGTCACAAGTATGGTTAAATTCACTTGCTGTTATCGCTTCTCGGCCTTTTGGCTAAGATCAAGTGTAGTATCTGTTCTTATCAGTTTAATATCTGATACGTCCCCTATCTGGGGACCATATATTAAATGGATTTTTAGAACAGGGAGATGGAAGAAGAGCTTGCTCTGTCCACTCCAAAAAAAAAAATATTGCTGTTGACTGACTCACTACTTCGGCTGGAAGTCTATTGCAAGCATCAACTACTCTTTTGGTAAAAAGAAAAATAATTGTATTGGTCTCTGCAGTCATTTTTATAAAAAAAATATTACTCTTTAGTAAATTAAAAACCATAAAGGTTCTGGGTCAATTTAATTTTAATTTCCTAAAAAGTTTCCAGCCTTTAAAAAAAAAAAAGTTTTTCATACTATATATGATACTATATATATTTTTTAAATTCTTTGATTTACAAATACATGACAGATGATTCCCAGACCACTACAGATTACTAAAGGGACAGCACAGCAGAAGCTGCCTGCTATCAGGCTCCCTCTGTCTGACTAACATCAGATGGAGTTTCCTTCAAGAGAGGAACCACTGCTCTTTTCATTCACTTGTGTTAATACATTTCAACGTGACCTTTTAAAGTGACACTAAACTCAAGCGTTAAGTTTTCAAAAGTAGTGTACCTTAACTTTTATCAAAAATTTACCTTTTTTGTGTACCACTCATGTATCTTATTTGTGTATCACTCGGCTGTAGATCCTCAAATCATCTCTGAATTCATGCTGATACTGTCCTTCCTTCTGGAGGGGGACTACTTTTGTTCCCCATGGTCCCTGTGTGTGTTGCAAAGTAGTAACCGCTCCAAGCTCGCTCCTGTGATGGACTACAATCCTGAGATCATTCATAATATGCATTGTAACCACAGTTCACCTCCATCTGACCTGTATTTAACCTCCTTCTAAGCAGTTTTTGCATTTTCATTTACTCGTATGGTGTCACTAGTGAACTAAACGTGAGATTGTAGTCCATCATGGGATTGAGCTTGAAAAGGTGGCTACTTTACAACACACATTTACATAACAGTGTGATTTGACTGTTTAAAACATCTTGCAAATTATCTGTGAAGTTTTTTTTCATGCAGGTCAAAGTATCGGAAGTAGTTAGTCACATTTAGCTGGACTTGTGACTACTTTACAACACACACAGGGACCATGGGGAACAAAGGTAACCACCCCCCAGAAGGAAGGGCAGTGTCAGCACTAATTCAGAGATGATTTGAGGATCTACAGCCGAGTGATACACACATACAATACATTTATGTTAAAAGATAAAGTATTCATATTCATTTTTAAGATTTACCTTTCGGGTTTAGTGTCACTTTGTAAATGACAGACTTTTTAAACAAAGGAGCCATGACAGCCCCACCTGCTGGTTGAATTGAAATAAATAGCCACATAAATGTTGCCAGCTGATTGTTCATCATTAGCACAGGCATGAAGATGTTAAAGTAAAAAGGCAAAAGATAATGTTATAAAATACATTCAGCAATGTCTGTCTCAAATGGCATTTGAAATAAACCAGTCAGCTAGTTATAAACTTTTTAGACTACACTGTATGAGCAGATAGCACAAGATATTTTACTTCAGGGCTATGAAGAGATAGCGTGGGATTCCTGCTATTACCTTTACCAGCTGTAAAACCTTTCTGTGTGTGCTTCTCTTAAACTAGTTTCAGCTTGTTTCTGGGGTTCAGGCCTCTTTAAAGCCCTCTCGCCTGCCATTACTCTTACTAATAAGAGTGCCCTTATTGGCTACCAAGGCACTCTCATCAGACAAATGACAGTTGAAGTCAGGAAGGTGAGCCCCTAGAACCAAAGATAGGCACACAGAGCTGGGATGTGTGGTAAGGGCCTGCATCCACAACTTAGGGTCTTGAGTAAATAGGCAAACACAGCTTACTTTCAGGTACATTCCACTTACATTTGAGATGCTCCTGAGATCATTCATAATATGCATTGTAACCACAGTTCACCTCCATCTGACCTGTATTTAACCTCCTTCTAAGCAGTTTTTGCATTTTCACTGACTCGTATGGTGAGAGAAACAGTCCTAACATGAACAAACCTGTCAACACAGGTCATGTCATAGGCAATAGGAGGCATCTTGTGGTGTCTGCTCTTAGGTAGTACTTTAACATTTTTGGAGATGGCTAACTGATCCACGTTAAGGTGACTTGCATTTATGTAAGGTATGTAATTCAATAAATCCAATTGATTTGCACTTAATAATGTATCAACATTTTTATTTATTTTTTGCATCAAGGTCTTTGTCAGAAAGCCTGGCTCAAGCAGCTTGGCAAAGGCAGAGAGCCATGCATCCGAGAAACAGAAGGTTGGCTGTGGTCTCACAGTCAGAGCTCCTACTGACAAATAAAAATATAGAAAGCATGAAAGTGACATTTACACACTAGATGGATTAAGTTCTGTGCTCAGTATGCAGACCCACAGAAGGAATATTTAAATCCTACTCATTTGATTCAGACAGCTGCCTTCTATTAAATCGAAGTTTGGCCGCTAAGTATTCTGTCAAGTCAGGAGGGAAAGCTCTTGTTTCTTCACAGGAGACTGAATCTAAAATAGACAGGTTCATTCTCAGAAAGAAAATTAGGATACCAATCGACTTTCAACCTGTGCCTGCATTTTTAATACATTTATAGTAACAGTATGGTTTTGTTTTTTTAAGAAAACGTACAAATAATACATGCAGAAAGGAAAACAGAAAATACACATTGTGAACAAAGTGAATAATAAGGAAGAAGGAGGTGAGGTGAAACCTCTATTATTCAGTCAGGTTTTTAGTTATCAATAGAACAGTTATAGGGTAAATATAAAGATCAGGTTGCATTTTATTCATAAGAGCTGCTGCCATGCTCTCCAGGCAGTAACGAGGAGCAGTGAGTAAAGTAAGGGCAACGCTATTATAGGACATACAGGAGCCCTCACCTCCAAGATACCCATTTGTAGTTGTAGTAGGAATAAGTGGTAAGATTTTGGTGAAATTGATTTTGCATCAATTAAAAGCCAAAATCTGACACACTCCATGCAATACTCCAAAAATGGGCTGGAAAGAAGGCACCATCAATTAATATATGCAGAGTTTTGCTGGTTTTTCAAATGGTTCTATAAGTCGGTTTGCAGCCCTAATAAAATGTACAGGGTTTTTGTAATATGATTTAATTCAATAGATTAGTATTTAATATAACCGCATGAGTTATCTCTTTTTTGATAAAGGACAACTAAGCAGGTAATGCCCCTTCTGTTAAATTAATAGACAATTTAAGAAGCTGTATAAAAATGTATGTATAGCCAAAACACTTTTTACTTTTGGATCAAGTAGTGAACATTTAGACCCTCTATCAGTTTTTTCTTGCTCTTGGGTGTCCGCACTGCGCAGAATAACCCTCACATGTGTCCTGATCACTGAAGCAATTTGATGGTAAATCCAAAATTTTACAGTTGTAATCAGAGAAGTGATGACATCTTATTAGGAAGACACATGTTCCACTGACAACTGTCTAAAAGGGGATGTCCCATTACTTCCACTCTCTTTGGAAAGATTTCTTCTCAAGTTCTGTCTCTGAAACAGGGCAAAGACAGCAAAAACAAATAAATGTTTTGGCTACATATACACTTTAAAAGACTACTTTTAAAAAAATATTGTATTCTGGTAACTGCAAGTGGATAATGCATGTAATGATATTAAGTAATAATTTAGTAACAGCGACAAGTGTCAGGAAAAGCTATAACAAAAATGTAAATATATTAAATTCATTGCTCAAACAATTTTCGCCTACAGAGTATTTAACACCGATAAGGGGTGAATTGAGTCACTGTTGTGCTAACTCATTGAGCAAACTGGCTTCTTTAGCACAGCTGAGAATGATACAATGCTTCACATGTGAAAGAACACTACAGCTCCACCTGCTGGCTGGATAGTGTTATAACTGCGTAGTATCAATGTTTTTTTACTTTACTATAAATAAAAAGATAAACAATATTTTAAGGATTTGTATGTTTTAACTTGACCATAATAATGATAGACTGTAAATATGTAAAAAATAGATCAGATCAGTG
>NW_017306466.1:1498037-1516899 GCF_000935625.1 Nanorana parkeri | reverse complement strand
TTAATTAATTACAAAGTAGCAGGGTCTACATAAAGCCCATCTCTGACCTTCTTATACTCACCTTCAGAGAGCTCCTAGACCTGAGCATTGCATCATGGGAGAAGGTCACATTCTACCTCCTCCCATAAAAACGGGTGGCAATGCCATGGCTCCCTGTAAGCTTCAATACCAGCCAGCAGCTGTTATTTTGCAACAACTGCTGCAGAGGACGTAGTGGCAAGGGAACACTGAAGGTGAGTATGAGTTTACCCTAAATGGGCAAGGTGATACAGCCTCTTTAATTAAGACATTTGCGTTTTGCTTCTGCCATGGGTGTGCGAATCAGTTCTGCAGGATTTGGAAGACAGTGTTTGAATTTTGAACTGGCCCTTTAGAATGTTATACTCTTTGCAAATTACTCATATATACTGTAATAGTAGCATATATATAATATTTTAAAATGATCCTTCTAACTACAGGGAGTTTGCATACTTATTGTGCACAATCTTTTGGTAATCTCAGAGGAAAAAAGTGTAAAGACTTGCAAAACTAAAATCAATCAACTATGGAGAGCACTGAAGTGCAGAATATTTTAATATCACTTTGGTTCCCCTGGAGCCTGGGGCTGCCTGTAGCCACCTAATTTGCCTTTATAATAATCTGCCACTGAATTTGATAGACTAATACATTTAGCAACAATTTCTAAATCTACATTTGCCAGACATGACATGGCTGAATAGCTGATATATAGGCACCTAGTAGATAGTTTTTACATTTAGAGGGTTATTCACAAAGCTGCCGAAGGCAGCCATGTGAATAACCGACCTGAAGTGAAGTGAGCCGAACGCTGTTTGGCTATTCACTTCAGGCTTGTATAGCTGATTTCAGCCGTATATCGGCTGAAATCAGCCGTACATCGGCTTGCTTTGGCTGGCTTCGGGTCAGCTGAACATGCTCAGCATTTTCGGCCAACCCGAAGTGCAGAAGGAGTTCGACTCAGCTGATCCAACATCTGGATCGGCTGAGCCGAACCTCCGGCATTCTCATAGGGGCCGAAAAGCAGTGAGTGAATAGCCGAATGTCGTCAGCTCGGCTATTCTGCTCGGTACCTCCGTGGCAGAATAGAAAAACTTTTTTAAAAAGTAGAAAACGATTGGGCGGAGCTAGCAGTGACAGCTAGCTGGGCCCAACTGTTTTCTATTGGCCGGGACCTGCTGTCATTACAATGAGAACTCAGCGGAGCCGGCGGTGATATTACCGCCGCCTCTGCTCAGCTCTCATTGTAATGACAGTTCAGCATCTCCTGGTTACCTGGTAACCAGGGGACGCTGATCTGTCATTGCAAGTGGCCAAGCCATCCGTGAGAAGGAAGGGGGTTATTACACTAAGTATAGGGTAGGTGGCCTCAGAGGGGTGGGAGGGGGTTGATTGCTCTCAATCGCAAAGTTTGATGATGACCATGACTATGATGGCTGACAGCTTGGAAGCTCAGGACTCGTCCAAGTCTCCCTTTATGGAGTTTGGTCAGCAGTCCTCCCACTCCGAGCAGAGCTCTCCGGCTATGGCTGCCAGCCACCACCCGCTGCACTGCCTGCACTCCAGCTCGCACCCGCACCACCACCACCAGCACCACAGCTCATCCTACCCAGGCACCAACTCCCAGTACGGCCGCTCCCTGGCCGCCTATCCGTACATGAGCCGGCACAGTCCCTACCTGCAGTCCTACAACAGCAGCAGCATGACCACCCAGACCCGAAGAGAAGACACAGGTGAGAGCGCATCGACTGCAGCCTGCCTGAGCCCTGCAGCTGCTTTGTCAGCCCACCGTGCACAGACTACTGCACCGACCCTGCACACTACTGCATGCACAATGATGCACACTACTGCATGCACAATGCTGTCATCACCCTGTACCCCACTGCACTCACCATGTACCCCATACATGCTGTACCCCAATCATTCTGCACCATGCTGTTATATATGGTAATTTAATCACTATCCCTGTGAAGGTAGCCTGACTTTTATATAGTTGTGGAACTTGTATGGCTAAATCAACTTGTAAGCCATATCAACAGCTGGAGGTTAACAATCTCATTGGCTTAAACAGGAGACCAAGGCAATGTATGGGTTTTAGTGGCGTGGGGTATATTTTTTATACTGTAATGATTAAGGAAACAAAATGACTTTTATCTGGCCAAATGAAATTAAGGTGTTCTTATTACCAGTGACATCTTCCTCTCATTTTCAAAGCGCCTTAAAAGTATGAATTTTATTGGCTGCCACTGTTAATACCTCTCTTATATACTGTAAAATACATAAACCAGGGAACATTTTTTCTTCTAAACAGCTGTTTGATTAAGGAGGTGTATCCGGAACATAGCATGTCCTTGAAGCCATCAAAAGCATGGGAAATTAACCTTGAACCTGAATGTGTATATTTTATTAAACCTTCAATGTTTTATATATTAAAGTTTTGAAAAGTCTCAAAAAACAAATAATAATTGTACAAATTTACTGTGGATTCATTTGAGTGAATCATTGCACTTTACCGCTGATTTCTGTTGTATGAGGCCACTGAGAGTTGCACCTCAAATCATTTTAGTTAAAGTGATATTAAAGTCAAAAGGATTTTAGGCTATTTCAAATGCTTTTGAAATCACTTACAATAAATGCTGCTCCTTGATGTTTAAAAGTTTTAGTTTACTGCAGAATCAGCTGGTCCCCTGAGTACTGGTCCTGCCTTCCTGTTTTAGAGTGACTCCTTTCTCAAGCAGAATGCTATGCAGTCACTCTTGTGTGTACTAGTAAGCTTCACAAACTCACAGACACAGCAAATCAAGCTCCTCCCCTTCCTCCTGGCCCCCTCTTCTCCCTCCTCCTTTCTCCAAGCTAGCAGATGAACAGTTGCTGGAGTCTGGTCTATCCTTTGTGATCTAGTACTGAACAGGAATTTCAGGGAAGTTGAGCTGAGGGAGTTGGAAGCAGTTGTTCAGAAATATGATGATTGCAAGTGTTTGGGCACACATCTACAGAAATGATTTGCTGGGCAATGTATATTTGTTTGATCTGGATGCATTATTGAAAAAAAGTTTGAGAGAATACTACTTTAAAGCAATTCTCCCTCAATCTCTCCAACAGAAAAATTGTAATGGGCTGGAGTTGGCCATTAAGAAACAAAATAGCAATCTCCAAATTAGAGATATTACTATAGAACAACTTGCCGTCACTTGCCAACACATTCATTAGTATTTTGATCTTTTTGGCATACAGATATCACCTTTAAAAGGGGAGGACTAAAGTATAATTCCAGCTGGCAGTATATGGGCAGCAATAAATATAGTATATGGCCATGTATAAGTCTAAAAAACACACATAAACATGCATTAAAACCATACAAGAACATGAGAAGCATACATGAATACAAGATATGCATGTTTTACTGTATGTTCATAAGTGTGAAAGCGAGAGATCTGTCATGTATATCATACATTGTACAAGATATTGTGTATAATGGTTTCCTCAGTCAGAATTATGCATGGCTTTTAAAACTTGTGCGTTCCAATGATCTGGCTTTAAGTTTGCATAGCAATGTATGAAGCCAGAGATATTCAATGCGCTTTATGTTTTTTCTTTTTCACCAATTCCTGTGGGGAGAATGATCATACTTGAAATGTTCTGTGCCTGTAGGCAAAGACTGCTTATGTCCTGGATTTTTCAAGTGTCGTATTTTCATTACATTTTGCGATTTTACTATTCCCTTCACATACTCTAAATTCTGTTTTTCCCTGTGTGCGCAATTATATTGCAGGCTGTCCAACAACCATGTGGAAAAATGAGCTGCAAAACATTTAGATGCCTCCTTATGCTTCCATTAGAAGGTTTCTATAAATAAGTTCTTGCACAGTTTTGCACGTTTAGGATAATATTGTGAACTACAAGCTCCAGGAAAGAAGAAGATAATGTGAAGTTTGATTTAAACCAAATTTTAAAAAAAATGTTGGATAGTGTAGAATGGGGTAAGAACTTCCTGTTCTAGAAACATAGCATTAACTAAATGGAAATCTCTACCCGTGTGTTGAGGGGCGCTGTGCTGACAACAATTCTGCTTGCATGATTTTTAGTCCAATGTATTTAGTTGGGAAGCCAACTAAATACAATGCACAATAACGTGCCACCCAAAGGACATATACAGAAAAAAAAGTCCGCAGCTGGGTCAGAGACAGGAGTAAAAAGGTGCAAGGGGTTCTAACCTTTCCCTACTCTACTCAAAATTCCTAAAAAAAGTTCTAAATACGATTATATTTACAATTTCGTTTCCTGTGAACTTTTTCACTCTCCACAGCTTCATCTACAGTGTAGCCATGTAATGAACTGAATGCATCCTCAACAGCTATGGACATCTAGCAGTTTGTCTTCTTGAATTGGTCTTAGATTTGAAATGTGAATCATGTTGGGTAAAGTGGAACTCCAGCAAAAACAGTTTTTCCATTTTTGGATAAAGCGGGGAACAATTAGAACCTAATGAGCAAAGGGGAAGCTAATATTGATCATCTCGTGTGACCTACACAATTTTGAGTTTTGAACTCCTGGACTTCATTTGGTCCTTGAGGTGGGTCAGAATTTAAAACTAATAGCACAGCAATGATATGTACATTGGACTTCTCTCCCAGTCTCTGGAACTCTTTACCCCAACCTACCTCCCACTCTGACTGCCTTTAGGCGATCCCTTAAGACTCATCTTTTCAAGGAAGCCTATCCCACCTCAACCTAACCACTCAACCATCACGTTCTCAAACAATTTATTCCCACACAGCTACATCCTTATGTTCACTTGCCCCTCCCTTTTAGATTGTAAGCCCTCACGGGCAGGGCCCTCCTTGCCATCTTGTCTTTCTATTGTGAATGTAATGTCTTCCTTATATTGTAAAGCGCTGCACAAACTGCGCTATTTAAATCCTTTATAATAGTGATAATATATATGTGGTTTAAAAAAAATATGTATATTGCAGCCTCATAATAATAAATTGAGTTGACCTGTTATTATTTAGAAAATAAAATGGTGATTTATACAAATTATACAGATTTATGCATATGAAAGAAATGTTGACAGTCATATTTTGTAATTTTTCCAAGCCCATTAGAAGCATGGAATTTATATAACCATATTATACTATAAAACATATAAACCAGGGAACATTTTGTCTTCCAAACAGCTATTTGATTTGGGAGTTTTATAATAAAAAAATATATGTCCTTGAAGCCATATGAAATTAACCTTGTGAATCTGTATGTTTTATATGCTAAGGATTTCAAATTCAACAAGTCACAAATATGGAATGTACAAACTAAATGTCAAAAAGCTTTTCAGCTGATTTCTGTTGTATTCTAGGGTCACTGGGAGTTGCTCCTCAAATACTTTTAGTCTAAAGCAAGTCTTGATTTTCTCTGATATACTCAGCAATTTATGATTAGTCATTTTCCTGAGAGTGAAGAGGTTTGAGTCTCTGTGACGGTGCAGGGCTGACCCCCGTAGAAGAAAGTGCTGTTACCTTTTTGTGCTCACATCCTCTGGTTTCATCTTTGAACATTAGAGCACTTTTGAAAAAAGCCTGTGATATGTAACTATTTAGTGAATTCAGAATGAGTTAGTGTTCCCTTGACTCAGCTTTTAAAAGAGAAGAGAAAAAGAGAAACCAGAGGTTTATATCAAATACAATTATGTTATTGTCTTCAAGAGACATTTTAAAGTGCATTTGTTCCTCTGCTCAGGATTTTTTTTGTTTTGCCCTATACCATGGACATTAACTTTGTCACAGGGGTATCAGCCACATATCCTGTTGACACAGAAAAGCAATTTGTAACTGTGGCTAGGGTGCAGTGGAACAGCCACCCGAGAAGCCCAGAACGGTATTATACAGCCAGTGTTCTGGACCCTCATCCTTTATCTCTGGAGTCTGAAAAGGTAACAGTTTAGCAACTGGTGAAGCCTCTACAGTATGGTGGTCTCTGCAGGGTCCCAGGTGGGCTGGTCTGGTCGTCGGGATGCCGGCTCGGTACAGTTGATACCCATGTAAGAGGCCCCCCAGACCCCTCACATGGGTACCGGCCATACCCCCCTGATGGCGGTGTTCTATCAAAGGTTGTGACTATGTTTGAATGTGTAACCGGTGACGTGGTCACACGTTTTAACATAATCCCGCCCAGTTTTTTGGCGGTGGAATGTGTGACCGCCAAGCATTCCAGCACTGTCCCAGCTGTTCCAGGGCAGATCGGCATCGCAAATCGCATGTGCAGGAGAACCGATCTGCCCTGAAACAGCTGATTGGTCCTGAAATGTCACTTCTCTCCGACTGCAATCTCAAATTATTAGGATCGCAGCAGCCAGGGAGTTTCTAATCGATGTGTGCACTGCAGGAGGCGGGGCTTGTGACACACACACGCCTCCTGTGACTCACCTCCCCTCCCGCCGCCTGTTACTATGGACACGGCCGGGAGGGGAGGTGAGTCACAGGACTCGTCCCCTCACTGAGAAGCCCGTCGGCAGTGCGTGTTCGAACACCGGGGCCCCTGCACTGCACCATATTGCAGGACCGGACCCCACTGAGGCTGTGGGGGTGCCCAGGACCGGACCCCACTGGCCCCCCCCCAACAGCCCCGGTGCCCTGGCACTGCCCGCACCGGCGGCAGTTCCGCCACTGGTACTACTGCATTTTGGCCAAAATGCAGTATTACTTGACATACGGTACATTTGAACCGAAAATAAAATCTATCTAAGGCTGTTTGTTTTTGCGCAGATGTTTTTGCATCTATTCGCACAGAAAGATTTGTAGAGTGAATGGCTCTGCAATTTGGTTATAAATAGACATGTTTGATCCCATCTATTCTTTTTAGTTGCATGTGTTTCTGCATGCTACTAATATGCTAATACATATAGTGCATCAGTCAGTTGCCTATCTAGCCTTGAACTGGGATGCTGCAACAAGATGGGTTGTTTTGAGCTACAGAACGTACATTTTTTGCATGTTTCACTGAGATGAATGAGGTATTATAACACCACTACTTATTTTATTTCATCAGTTTCATTACTTTTTTACTAAAAATATTAAATTCACAAAGAAAATGTCACCAAAATGTGTAATCTTATTTTTTTGGTGTGAAGTGAACATTAAGTTGTTGAAAGCCCTATTTTATCATAAATTGATATTTTAGCTTGTGAAGTGTTATGTTATCACCAACTCAGACAGCTCATTTTCCTTCTGTCCTCCATAGACAGCTATTGAAACTGACAGTTATCACCACCCTGAAGCTGGTATTCTTTTAAGGTGTGGTAATCTTTGTAAAGTGACTTATAATTTTCCATATGGGTTACTCAAGCTACACTAACAGTGAAAAAATAGCACTAGCAGTGATAAAATTCTACTTACATAGCTGACTAAATAAGGCGTGTAATGGATGTTTGTGAATTGATATCTGAGAGTAATGAGGGAAATAAGGCATGAAATCAAGAAAGTAACACCTGAACAAAAGAAAACAGGTCTGTGAATGAGCCTTTTTCCTGTACTGTGAGTCCAGATACACGTAAAGTAGAACTATGGCCTCACATTAGAAATATGTGCTGTAGTTTTCTCTTATTTCCCATGCAATGTCCTACAAATACCTGTTGATCCTGCCAGTGAAGTCCACCTAATGCAGTTTTCTGCAGTGGTGTGGCAGCAATGCTGCACTGCTCCTGATTTCAGAGCAGAGTTGCCGTGCTCATGTAGGCGCCTGCTTGCACTACAGTGGAATGAGAAGATATTGCAGGGGGCATATTACGGGGGGATATTACGGCTTAAATCAGCCATACATCGGCTCTGTACGGCTGCCTTTGGTCAGCCAAACAGTCTCTGCAAGTTTGGCTAAGCCAAAGTGAAGAGGGACTTCGACTCAGTCGATCCAACATCTAGATCAGCTGAGCCGAACCTCCGGCAGCTCACTTGCTGTTGCTCACCCGTATTCTCATAGGGACCGAATGGCAGTGAGTGAATAGCCGAATGCTCGGTACCTCCGTGGTACCGAGCAGAATAGAAAATAAGTGCAAAGAATGGGGAAAAAAATAGCAAAATTATTTTAAAAAATAATAAACAAATAGGAAGATTAAAAAATATATATTTTAAAGAAAAGAAAAATAAATTTAAAAAAGGGGGGGGAAATGGGCAGAGCTAGCAGTGACAGCTAGCTCCACCCAACTGTTTCCGATCGGCCGGAACCTGCCAGAGTCTTCTAGCAGGTCCCGGCCAATAAATAACAACTGGGAAAAGCTGGCTGGGACGTCACAGCCGGCTCTGCCCAGTTGTTATTGTTTAATGACAGATCAGCGTCCACCGGTCATTTGGGAGCACTGATCTGTCATTACAACTGGGCGGAGCCAGCCGTGGGATCACGGCTGGCTCTGCCCAGCTGTCATTTGCGGGGCGAACGGCCGGCCTTTGACAGGCCGTTCACTCCGCATCAGCTGTCATTTCAGCTCGGTCGAGCTGAAGCATATGCCTTCAGCTCGGCTGAGCCACTTGGCCGCCTTCGGCTGCTGTACGTGCTATTGTGAAAAGCTTGTACAGCAGCCCTTTGGTTCAACTGAACCGAAGGGCTCCGGCAGCCGAAGAGAGCCAAAGGATCAGCCGAAGCTACGGCTGGATCCTTCGGCTCAATAGTGAATAACCCCCTTAGAAGAATTTGGCTCAGACAGGGAAGGAAAAGAAAGCTCTGTTTGCATCACATAGTATTTGGATTCCGTACTTGCTTCTGGTGTCATACAAGAGCCTTTAGTTGTACTGTAAAGATGTTTACAGCAAAATATTTGGTACCCTAACAAAGACATTTGGATTAATATACCAAAGAAGTATATGCTGCTCACTTGGCAAAGTGAATTTTCACTACACTTACTGAATAAGGTGAGGTTGAGGTGGAACTTTCCTTACAAGAATATGTTCTATTCATGTAGTAATTATTTTCACTGTGCTACAATATGTGCTTGCTTATCATACATAAGCAAATAGTTTATTTTATTTTGAAAATGAAAAAATACGAAAAAGGGTTTTATTGGTTATAATGTTTAGGGTTGTGTTTGGAGTTAAGTGTTTTAGATTGATTGATTGACTGATTGATTGATTTAGGTCGTGTGACGTTGGGGAGGTTAGCACAAATGGCGAGCGCTCAAAGACCAGTCTTGAAGCCGTTTTAAACATCAACAGAACAGTCTTTTATTTCTTTGGTAGCAGAAAAGTAGCTTTCATCAGCCATACAACAACATATGCTTGTATTCCAGCAAATCGAACATAGCCTCACGGACTCCAGGTTGTCACACATACTCCTCCGCTGTCTTCCAGAGCCTCTAGCACACCCAGCCACCTGGCTCCCCTCTGCCTTCTGGGTGGAGTCCTCCTGACTCCCGAACATCCCTGTTCCTCTTCCCAGCTGGAGCCCAGAACACTAGCCAGCACACTTCCCATAAGTGCAGTGCACAGGTGTGCAATTAGGTGCTAGCCACTACTAAACAATAGACCATGAAATGGAGATGTCATCCCTCCCAATTCTCTTAGAAATCTCCCAGTTCCAGGATCCCATGCCAAATCCAGAAATCCTGGGAAGAGCCACAAAGTCAGCTCTTTCCCAGTACAAGAACTTGCCTCCTGGAACCGCTCAGCCCCTCTGGCTGAGAGTGCTGGGTGACTACAACCCCCAGTTTTACCATGGGATTGCCACACAATACTACATACCCCCCCATTTGTTCCAATCCGGAGGAGCGGACACACAAGCCTAGATCTTTCGTCCGGACATTTCCTGCCATTTTTCTCCTATACTTCCAGCAGCGACAGTCCTTTACTTTCGACAAAGTCACACCAGTCTTTCTAAAGTCTGTCAAGGTCACCAAAGGTACAAGTCTCTCTACGGTCACCCTCATGATGACCTTTGTCAACATTAATGTAAACTTGCTCCTTTTCTATAAGAGCTGCCATTTCCCTGTTACCACTCATTTCCTGGCAGTCCATTTCCATTCCCTCCATCTCTTTGCCAGTCCTGTAATTGGGGTCTCTACATTCCCATGCTGTCACCTCACTGATAATCTCCCTTGTGTTACACTCCATACTAGCGTCCTTGTTGTTGCTCCTGGCAACTATTCCTTTGTGATTTACCACCTCACATTTGACATTACTAGCAACAAATGACATTGAACTACAGGTCTCATCTTTGTTAGTCCCTCTTTTCTTAGCGTCTGGTTGCAGAGCAACTGCAAAAGAATCACCCCCAGCAGAATGGTCATCTCCCACGGCAACCTCTCTGTTCCCCAATTCTGCGGGTGTAAGACACTCAGTCAAAAGCTGACCTGACACCAGACCCTTTTTACATAATCCTCCCTCAGTTGTTAAATCAGTTAAGTTATCGTTTTGGTTTTACCGACTCCTTCATACACTTTCCCCAATCCCTCTTTAACCCCTTTCTGGGTCACGGACTGGACTTTGTCACTATTCTCTACTCTCTCGTCGGTCCCATCATGGGTACCGCTAGACTTTGTAGCCAGTAAAATTGATCCGATAATCGTCTTCAACAAGCAACTGCCACAGCCCAAACAATTTAACAGTTGTGCTCAACTAGAAGGCAGAAGATATTATGAATACCAATGTGCGAAAAACCTTCTAAAATAAGTTGGCACTAACACCAAGTTAAATAATCATGTATATAACAATCCTATATTAAATATAATGGCGTGTAATTACATTTTCTTAGTCGTGTTAAAAAATTGCACCCATGGAATTTGTTGATTTTTTAACATATTTTAGCAGGTTCAGTTCCTATAAATGAAGGTGATATACTTATAAATAAAAGAATTAAAGAAAGAAATTGCCCTTCTAATAATTTATTCAACAAAATATTAATACATGCAATGTATCCCTTGAAAACAGTTACCAGTTAAGTAAACCCTTGGCCTTAGCAGGTTTTCCCCCTTTAACAGAAATTACTTCTTGAAGGAATTTTGCATAACTGCCCATCAGTCTCTGACATAGACTGTTGATTAATGTAAAATTGCTGACCACTCCTCCATGCAAAATTGTCTGTGCTAAAATAACAAGAGACATTATCTGTAGATTTAGTTTGAATGAAGATCTAATGCTTGTCTGTTTAAACATGTTGAAAAAGTCAAACAATTTCTATGGGCCGTACTTATTTTTTTTATATGATTGTAGGTAAAACCACCTTATATCATAATATATTCCTCAACAATATATTATTGACATGTAGGAAATAGTGGCAATATAACACACAGCAAACATATCTTTTTCACAGGATTACAATTTCCCCACCAGGTGTAACCCAGGTCAAAAAAGATTATTTTCACCATAAAGTTCAAATGTATATATGAAAGTGTTATTTATAATAATTTAGTTAATTACCTACTACAATGACTGCTCTTAACTTTCCAAATTCTCAATAAAGTGAACCTGGTACATGAGCTTTAGAACAAACCATCATAGGCCTCTGTAGCTGCAGGCATTGTGGAGGAATTCATCCTCATAGTTTATAACAGAGGCACTGAAATGGTAGCTCATCTACCCTTGCTTTTTCTAGCACCAGGGACTTGGCTGCCTGCCATCCTGCTATAAGGGCACATACTGTAATTGGCTTAGTTATATTATGAACCAAATAATTTGCCACTGTGCTTTCTCTATCCTCTTTTGTTTTATTGACTCTGAGGAGCATTATATTGTTAGCTAAATTGAGTAATTTATACAACCTACACAACCTACATAAAATAGAATAACATACAAGATCTTATGCATATTCTAATACGTTATTTTTTATTTTAGCAGACAGACCTTTATATTGGTGATGGAATCTCTCCTACATTGCATGACTCTGAAGGAAACTTTAATAAACTGTGCCAAATAATGAGCCTGCCATTGTCTAGCAATATGAATGAACATTCACAGCTAAAATGGATACGTATGAGAACTAATTTCATTGCGGGTTTATTGCCTGAAGGGCACCCTGACAGGCAATCCATAGCAAAGAGAACTATAATGTGTAAAAGAATCCATGCAGGTGCAAGAAAAAATGACTTTTTAAAAACAGTTTCTTAGTCACTGTACTATAAATCCTGTTTACATCCTACAGTAATTTAGAATCATCTTGTCTGTTCATTTCTCAGTGGAGGCTTCCAGATGTACTAAAAATATTTGTGCTGTGCCTCCTACCAACATTGTGTAATTCAGTTACGTAAATTGTGAAAGAGAGCTTTTCCCCTTGGCGGCAACAATTAAATGCTGTATGTAATGTCCTCCCACCTGCCATAAAATTAGTACTATGTATCTTGATCATGTCAGGTTGAACGACGTTTCTATATATTGAGAAATTCCATCAGTGCCCCAAAGAGAGTGACTTAACCTGTAAGTGTTTTGTCTTTTATTAAAGTGAAATTCCAGGAAAACAGGTAAATGCACAGCTAAAATACAGTATATACTGTACTGTTTACCTGCCACATGACTGATAACTTATTACAGCAATCTTGTAATTTACACGCCTTTTCAAAATTAGCCAGATAGGTGACACAAATATCTCTGGATTAAAGGGTTAGTTTGCCTTAAAAAAAAAAAAAAAAACCACCAGCTGAGTCTGATGAAGGGGACCCTGCGTGGCCCCGCAAAACGCTGGTTTTGGTGGCATGACGTTCCAATATACTAACTCTTTGGACTGCAATACTGGTTGTGTGCTGGTGACATTTATTCATCTTTTTGTTTTATAAATACATCCCCACGGGTAAACAGGAATCTAAACTAGGTAATAATAATGGTGAGCCAGAAAGCTACAATCCTAAACCAGGAAGCAATAGAGTCATCTTACTGACCAGGAAATCAGGTTTCTGCTTTTATTATTCAAAAACAGTGATTCTTTGCTTTTGCCTTTGCTTTTGCAAGTAATAGTGGAATATTTTTCTAACGCTATCATGTATTTGTTATTGAATTCAAAAATATTTAATGCCCAATATAATTCACTGAAAATCTGTTTCAAATTCTACCCCTTCCCTGAAATTTCAAAACCACTGTCAGCTAAGTCAGGGATGAGGTCCCTTGTTTGGTAGCCATTATATTAGGTGTACACATGACCAAAATGACATAATGATAGGTAGACATATTTCTTTGGTGATGCATGTAAGTTGAATTGTGTATTCAAGGGCTATATCAAGTAGCCTGCCTAAGCTCATGGTGTGGGAAACTTGTTTAGGTTGACTGGTATATATATTACATATTTGTAATTTTATGAAGTAAAAAGCCCCAGTTGGTAACCTAATACAGGGTATCAACATTTCTACTTATAATAAGGAAGAGAGATCAAGTTTGGTTGGTCATTCGCTCAATTTGTTAAGATAAAAGGACTAAATGTACATGAAATATAAACGGCTTGTAGAGTATGTCTTCTTTTTCTGAATTCTGTAGGTTAAAGATATATAGGTAAATATTATTACATTGACAATGACAACCCTAGTGATATGAGATGTTTGACAAACCTAATCCTGAATCATAGGTAGTACACCTCTAAACTACAGTAGTCCGTTCCAGGGTGGAACCAAGGTTTGTGGGGGCCTGTGGGCAAAATATAGGTTTTTGAGGGCTAAGCTGGTAATTAATAGTTACTGGTACAGAATTCTCTTTACATTTTGCTGTCATGGTTGGTACATTCTGATATACATTAACATATTCCGGAGAATATCACAAGCCTTTGAGTCTGAGATTCTGCATGCATATATGAATTGTATGAAAAACAATAGTATTAATTACAATATGTGGGCAAGCCTGGCGAAACTTGAGCCACAAATGTGAGCAACACACTGGTGATTATGGTGGTATATGCACATGGGCCATTGTGACAATTCATGGGTAACCAATGTGGGCAACACAATGGCAAGTATCAGTTTAGAAACATTGAGCAGCTCTATTCTCTTGTCTCCAATCCCGCTTGAACCTCGGTGCCTGGTAAAGCTTCTGCCGGAGCCTTCACTGAGCAATAGGTAAAAAAACTGGCACTTGCAAGGGGGTCTGTCCATCCAGTACTTTATTTGTAAAAAGGCATAACAACAGCAAACAAACAAACAAATACTTACATGTTTCAGCCCCCAAACTGGGACTTAATCGTAGCCAATGTCAAGTATGGCAATGCATGGGCAACACACTGGTAAAACATTTGCTACATCATATAAACACAATCCAACCTTTAGAATACAAGATAGAACTCACTCATTTGAAAGAGAACAGAATTAAATACTATATTTATAGCTAAACATCACTTTATGCAGCACTTTGTCCATGATTACAGCTTGCCAACCACAATAAGAAGTACATAACTATGTTCCAGGATGAATAGTATATGACTTTAAAGTGAACCTGTGCTTTGCTTATGCAGGGCGAAGCAACCGGTTCACTTTAAAGTATTTCTAAAGATGGTTGTGTATAACTGAAGGGGAACAGTCTGAACACCGTAAGATTGAGGGATACTTGATTATTTAGTGCTGGGGGTAGGGGGGGGGGGATAGGAAGGTTGTTGTAACTGTTATGTAAGATGTGCCCTTGAGTGTTGGAACTCAGGCGATGTATGTTGTACTGTTGTACCTTAACTCTGTGAAAACCAAATAAAAACAATTAAAAAAAAAAAAAGTATTTCTAAAGACACAACTTGTTTTTATTTTAGGTATCGTAGAATATGGTTAAATCCCTGTATAAACATTTGCGCAAATATTGCATGACAAACAACGTGCCTATCTCCACCCTATTCTACAAGTCCTCTGCGCTGGAAAGATATAGTTTTGGAGGGGAGGAGCAGTGAAGTGCTTGATAAGCAGGATGAGTGAAGAACAGGGGGTGGGAGACGTGATGCCGAAGAGGGGAACACTGAGGGCAGACGAGAGTAGCAGTACAGGAAAGACACTGGAACCTAATATGAGGTTCAGTATAGGGGGGTGCTTGATGTGAATGAGGCGAGCAATACAGAAAGACGTAGAGGTGACCAAGAGGAATCGGTACTGGAACTGGACTGGAGGAGCAGTACAGGGGGTGCTGGAGTTGGATAAGAGGGGCAGTACCTGGCTGGTGGAGGTGAATGATAGGAGCAGTACAAGGGAGCCCTATAGGTGGATGAGGGGATCAGTACAAAGGTTTGGGGTGCAGGAGGTGGATGAAAGGAGCCCTTGCCATTTTAGCAGTCTTCCTTGCTTGAGATTCTTGACTGCCAGGGGAAAAATGTTGTCCTAATACCATCGTAGAACACAGATTTCTAAAACCAATCTAGCATTTATATTTTAATTTACACCTTAAGGAATTTACTTGGACCTTTGTATAATAGGCTTTCAATTAATGCCTTTTCAGTGATAAGTGAGAGGTCATGGTAGGTTATCGGATGCTAGTTACACCATTTAAATTGATTCTACAGACAACTGGTAATGGAATGTTAAAGTGTTTCCTCTTTGACTCTTTATTTAATAATGGAGTATTTCCCAGTACTTTATTCACTTAAACTGTCACTGCAGTTCTGAGAGTCTGGATGACTCACCAGAATTATTGTGAGATAAGGACAAACCTATCAGAGAGCACCATATACGTTAATGGTTATTTAATGAGTTTTCATCTTCACATTACCTACTTGCTCCTTTTCCTATTTTACTAATCATATTTTAATCATATTTATAATATCAGAAACTTGTTTGTGGTGGGAATGACTGTTCAGGTGCTCAAGCCTCACCTGCCACATGCTCCTCTGTCTGTGGTATGGTTGGGGTGTTGGGCACTTCACTGGTGCCATCGCCTCCTCCATGTGTCATTCTATTAGGTCTTAAGTTGTTTCCTGCTAGAATTATCTGGTTTACCTGGGTCCTGATGTAAACCTATTGGATGTGCACTTGCTCTCTTTAACCCAACAGATGACCAATGCACATTAGAGGATTTGATGAAGTGCCCATCTGCCAATTGGTCCATACTGCTTTAGAGGCGCACTATATTCAGTTGCCTGTTGTCTGTGGTCGATGCGGTAGTTTTGAAACTAGGCTCTGGCTATCCACTGAAATGAGCTTAACCAGCTCTCCTTGGATACATTTATGTTTCTGCCTTTGGTGTAAACTCTGTTCTGCTGGATGCAACTTCAATTTTTCCGCATTGTAAGCCTAGCTATGGAATTTATAAACAACCACTTTATGATGCTAGAAAGAAGTGGTACATGCATGAATCCATAACCAGCCTTTATAGCAGGGAGCACAATGGGAAGGCTTTATGATGCTGTCTTGTCAAGACTTGATAACCGAGAGCTTACGTTCCTGGGAGAACCCCAGTACCTGTGCATATATAAAGCATCATCAAAAGGTGGCTTCTAAAGGTGAAGTGTGCCAAAGAATTGATGATCTGGTCTTAATAGATATCTGAATCTTAAACACACAGACCTGTAGCTGCTTTCATTTGTGTTTATCAGCATGTTGAACATGTTGTCAACTATCCTTAATGAATGTCATGAGTAATAGACTGAATAATAAATGGATACGCTGAATATGTTGTCCTGACCTCTGCAGAGAGATCACTGCTTCCATACAGAGAACAAAGGTCATTCTCTACAGCACACTGGTGGGAAACAAGGTGTTCTACTCTGTGGCTGCTTTCTTAAGAAAACAAATTGTAAGACTTTGCACACTTGCACATACTTTTTGTTTTGATGCACCTGAAATGTATATAGCTGATTAAAACCAAAATGTTCCGTTGGGACTAAACTTTCCAATGCTCCCCACCACTCAGTCTGCTGCCATGGTGCAGAATGATACTGATAGTGCTATGAATACACCTCCAACCCCCAAATAGCCTCTCTCCCAGGCTTTTAACAATGCACAGGAAGAAAACATTTATTCAGAAGGAAGATAAGAACTTTCAGAGACTCTGCTAAAAGACAAACATGAAATGTTTTAAGTGATTGCAACATAATTACGCAGCTCCCACCTGGGAATTTTAATGTAGACTGAAATAAGCATTACATTTTCAATGAAAGATATTGAAATGCTTCTGAAGAAGTTAAATTGGCTTCTTAAACACAGTTTGAGAAGCTGATTCATGGAATTACATATTACCAAGAACAAATAAACCTTATTGAAGAGCACCTGGTAATTTGGTTAACAGATTTTATGATTAAATGTACTTCTCCAGCTGAATAAAGTCCATATTGTCATCATTACCAATGGATAATACTTTCTTATAGAGCATCAGGTCTATTCACGAAAGTGGGAAGAATTTGGAGAAGGCAGCAGAAGTGAACAATCTAGGACAACATAGCCGATTTGGAAAAATTCTCCAAATCAGCTCACTTTCCAGTTCAGCTATGTTGTCCTAGATTGTTCCCTTCTCCAAACTCTTCACCCTTTTGTGAATAGACCCCATGTTTACTAAAATGTGTTGTACTGTGTTATCCATTGATCGAAAAGTTTGAAATTCAATTAATACCATTATGTGCAACCTTAAATTGTATGTCAAGTTAAAAGCTTTTATCCTGGTTTTGGATAGAGTTAGAACTCCTGTTGGGTCTTACTGCTATCTGGGGCTCCATTAGAGTGATTTACCCTCACTTCCTGCCCTGATGACAGTTTCACCAGACAGGATGTGAAGACAAAATTGCAACAGAACAAAGACAGAAATACAAATCTGGCAGGGGTTTTAACCTTCCTCTACTCTACTAAAAAAAAGCCTTTTTATTTATGTCTGTGTTGCTGGTGGAGGATTCCCTTTACTTCCTGTTTGGTAAAATATTGTCAGAAATGTCATGCAGTGCATGAACCAACATACAGTGCACCACAACATACAGTATGTGTGGTACTGTGCATTGTGGTGCACTGCAGTGCAGGTGTGTTAGTGTTCATTGTGATAGTATGTTGGGGTGTCATTAAAAATAAAATAGTCCATTGGGATGCCATGCAAAATGAGTGGCACCACAATGCACTGCAGTATGCACAATGCTGTGCAGTGCAGTAATGCGTATTAAAATGTGCATATATCACAACACTTAGGTCTGGTGGAATCCTTTACATCTCAGTGTGAATTGTTAAAATTCCCGGGGTTTTCAGGCCTTTGCAGCCAGTTGCTATTTGTTACTGCAAGAAAAATTAGAATAGGCTGACAATGCATGGCAGCATAAGAAATAGGGGTGTTGCTATGAAAGATCTGTAGCACCGGTGGGCACCCAGAGGAAAAGAATGAGGTGGCGTGTGTAATAGCCAATTTTTATTGTTTTATTTTAAAAATGAAACTCTTGCAATACATATGCTTTTCTGTGCACAGCCTACCCTAAAGAATAATTTCAGGAGTATGTAATGTACTTGCAGTAGTCTTAAGTATGTTGAATAAAGCCCAGCATAAATAGTGCAGTGGTCTCGAGTATGAAAAACGCATCATAGTGTACATAGTACAGGGCTCAGGAGTGCGTAACACAAAGAGTGCATGAGTCAGGAGTGGGTAATGCACAGACTACAAGGAACAGGGAGTGCATATCGCACAGAGGAGAGGGAATCAAGAGTACGTTTGCACAGAATGCAAGGGTCAAGAGTGAATATCACAGAGAGTGCAGGGGTCAGGAGTATGTAATGCACACAGTACAGGGTTCAAGAGTGTGTAAGACATAAAGTGCAGGGATCAGGAGTGTGTAACTCAAAAATGCAAGGGTCAGGACTGCAAAACAGTGCAGAGGTCAGGAATATGTAATGGAGAGAGTGCAGTGGCATGCAGTATTTAGCACACAATGTGCAGGAGTCAGGAGTGCATAACACAGGGAGTGCAGGGGTCAAGAGTAAGTAACACATAGGCTAAAGGGGACAGGAGAGTGAATGCTCCAGAAC
>NW_017306466.1:1492609-1497954 GCF_000935625.1 Nanorana parkeri | reverse complement strand
CAAGTACAGACTACCCCCTGTACACTTATTTACGCTGAACACACTTTTGTTCTGTAATGTACACCAGGAAAAAATCATGATACCTTATAACTTGGGTTATGCAGCACATTTTCTTAGCTTCATTATCTATGTATCAGCCTAAGTCAGTGTGATCTCAGAAAATATTGATTCTTTGCAGAAGATAATACATCTGTATTGCAAAATGCTTAAAGAAGTTATAAAGGTCTATTATACTTAGGTCTAAATTGTTATAATAGTTGCCAGTGACAAATATAGTATAACTACAGGCTAATGGAAAATATAATTACTGTTTTAAAATAAAAGACAGGCATGAGCGAAATTGAGAGTTTTCTGCCAAAATTGGAAGATTTCATCAAAATTTGGGGAAAGGTTTTGGAATTAATGAGGAAGGCAAAATTAAGGAGGTTTTTGGTGTGTTTTAGAAGTGTAATGGGCTTTAAATTGCATCTGAAGATAAGAAAGCACCTTTCAACAATCCTGGGCTTGTTCTTACCTCTACCCCTTATTATTAGCCTCATTATCTTATCTTTTTACAGCAAAAATGCAAAGTAAAAAAAATAAAAATCTAAGGCTAATTAACACACATAGCATTCAAATACACAAAAAAGGAACAAGACATAAGAGCAAAGAACACCATATAAAATAAAGTAAACTACCTTAAATACACCCCCTCCTACATAAAAAAAAACACTATAAGAGTAGAGCTTGGGTTTTATTTTTTTTTCAAGCAAATAACACCTATCGGTTTAAAATAATATGTGAGAGTCTCTGCTTCGCCAACGCTTCACCATCCATGAAATCAGTAAGTCCACAGCAAAATCAACTCCAACAAAAGCACCCCAATATAAAAGGCTTGACTATCCTTAATTTTTCATGCAATGGGATAGAAAGAAATATCCAGTCTAGAGACTGAACCCTCAAATGTTGGTGTCTGTGCTTACCCATTCTTCTACATCATGCTGTCAGCATAGCTTACATAAATAGGCAAAGCTCCTGTTGCATCATGGAAAGGAAGAGGAATCATTTATCTGACCGATTTTCTTGTGTGTATAAATTGTAGCTTGAGCTACCGAGCTTTCTAAATAATATTTTTTATTTTTTTTCAGAAAGTAGATAGGGATAGCCAGGATCATGTGAGAAGAAGACTAGAAAAAAATATTTATATGTAGCATTTAATATTTACCTGAAACAGAAAAAACATAGGGCAGACTGCCTTCAAAGGGGAGGCAGTCAAGGGTTAAACCAGAGATCTTTCCTACTATCCCTCACTTCGGATAAGAAAGCACCTACCGCTTTGGATTTTACAAAAGATATCACAGACTTTTCTGTTATATATACCCTCGGCCGAGGCACACATGGACTTTACAACGAGGAAAAACCAACCACAAGGCTCTCCTAGATAAGAATAAGAATATATCTCCTCAAAGGATATGTGAGTTAGAACAACGGAACTTTTTATTATAATTTTATAAGTATGATGTATATATATAACGGAAACAAAAAAAACACCAGAAAAGTGAGAGCTAGATAGTACACGGAGAGATATTGGAAGCTGTGTTCCTCTGAGTAATATATTTACCACCGAGGTTACACGGAAGGGCCACTGAAACAGCCTAAATAATACTGCTATTTTTCCTTCGCTATTATTGACTACAATACCTCCGTAGTGGGGACACAATCTATCTTGTAAGCACAAATATTTTTGAAACCTTTTTAGGCCAACTAAAATAATGCAAAAGGATAAGTTTGCAATCTAAGAGGGATTACCTTAAGGAACTGGAACGAAAGCATTGAAACTTTTTTTAGGGTCTACAACAACCGCCTAGAACGAAATAGACTTACAGTCAGTGAACATTCATGATTTTATCTATGTTTCTTTGAGTTTAGATGGTGCTTGGATATGCACGAATAAAACTGTTAATGTATGATTGTTCAAATCTGGTCCGTCCCGATCTCTGGTTTAACCCTTGACTGCCTCCCCTTTGAAGGCAGTCTGCCCTGTTTTTTCTATATGTTATTGATTGGTTACCGATACGGTTGACGGACTAGATCCCGTATATTCAAGGGTAATCTATTAAGAGCGGATCCCCAGGAGTAAAGCAACCCAAGTTTTTTGTTGACTACATTTGTTCCCCATGGTCCCGGTGTGTGTGTGTTGTAAAGTAGTCACCGCTCCAAGCTCGCTCCTGTGATGGACTACAATCTCATGTTTAGTTTACTAATTTGTATTGAGATTGTAGTCCATCACAGGAGTGAGCTTGGAGCAATGGCTACTTTACAACATACACTGGGACCATGGGGAACAAAAGTAGCCCCCCTCCAGAAGGACAATGTCAGCATGATTTCAAAGATGATTTGAGGATCTACAGCCGCATGATACACAAATAAGCTACATATTTGTTAATAGTTAAGGTACTGGAATATACTTGTAAGATTTAACTCCTGAGTTAATGTTATTTTAAGGGAAATAAATACAGAAGTATTATCAGTTCATTTTAAATGTGTTTTAGCTACTAATGAAGTGAAAAGGGTTAGAACTTCTTTGGGGTTTACAATACTGTCTGTTAATTATCCTAATTTGGACACATTCACAATGAGCTAGGGCACATATAATTTTAATTCAGTGCTGAATATTATATAACTTTCCAAGTATTATGTTCGAATATCGAAGGTGTATTGTGTAGTGACACCACAGTTATGATGCCCTCACAAAATAATTAAGGCCATTACAAATCCAAATATAATATTCTGGCTGGATTTGCAGACATCATGCTATTAGCTGACAGGCAGTAAATTAGCCTGCAGATAAGATTTGCAGAGTGAACTGTTAAGCTGGTGGATCTGAATCTTATCCTTAGGCTTAATGGCACATTGTAATTCTGGGGAACTTGAGTGAACTTTCCAAGCAGTATGAAGAAATGACTTTTGCATATGAAAAAATACTGTGTTTTAACCCTTTTGCTACCACCGATGTAACCCCCAAGTGGGGAGCAGTAGCGGTATGTATACAAACTCATGGCCACAATAGCAGTCGTGCTGGATCCTTTCTACAATAAACCGGGTTTATTGTAGAAAGGATCCAGTGGCTATACAGCTACACAATAACACCCACAGAGCCTTTTTATAGTAGCCACTCCCTGGTCTCATCTGCTTCTCCTGGGAGCCCAGAGCGCAAAAAAACCCAAAACAACACATTAGGATGGTGAGCAAAAAATTGTAATTCCGCCCTGCCCTCTTGCACAAGCACATATGCACAAAACCACATATGTAATGCGCACTGCACAAACATAAACAATGATTGCACGAAATGAGAGGAATTGCAACTACTATGTTTTTATTCTATGGGTCATCAGCTTTTTAATGTCTTGGGGTTTTAAGCATTTTTTCATGTTAAAAAAATTAAAAGAAAAAAAAAACAGCTATCTGGCAGCTGAAATGTTAAATTAACATTGGTTACGGGAAATGCATAGTTATATTTTAGTTATTTTCACTCTTCATTTATAATGTTCAGATCTTACAAAAAAAAAAAATACAAGTTGCAAATATAGCATATCAATATTAAAATATCCAGACAGCAGGTGGGGATCAACGTTTCTTATCCTTAAACTGAACCTGTGCCCAAGGCCGGATTTACTCTCCCTGCCGCCCCAAGGCCAGGTTCCGCAATACGCCCTGCCAACCCCCCGCCCCCCTTCCCACCAATGGAGAATGGCAACCAGATGGCAGGGCGGCGGGGTTAGGTTAAATGTTTTTTACTGTTTCTTTATTTTTGTAAAACTTTTTTTATCACTTTTTATTTAATTATTTCTTCTTTTTTTTAATTTATTTAATTGGCAACCAGGTGTTGATTACATTTGCATAATTGGAGCTAGGAGGTGTTATTAACCGACCCAGAGAGAGGTGTTAAATGAGAACTATGGGGCTAAGACTTTTCCCCATAGTTCTCCTTAGGGTAACGGGAGGACACAAACTAGCGTCCTCCCGTCACCCTAGGCTCAGTATACCGCGAGCTGTAGCTCCCGGTATACTGAGACGCCACAGCTGAAGCGAATCCCGACATATTCTGCCCAGCTGCGTTACTGACAGCTGACTCTGCCTATCTAGAGGGAGAGCCAGCTGTACCCGCCCCCTCCCCTGTCCGTTCCGCCAGTCAGCGCTGGCGGATCGGAGCGGGGTGGGGGGAATCCAGCCCCTCCCCTGTCACGGCAGAGAGCCATGACAGGATCGTGGCGTGCGCGAGCGGGAAACGGCCGAAATTTAAAAACAGGCAGCGATGCCTGTTACCATACAAGCGATCCGCCGGCGGATCGCGTGTATGGGGTGCCGATCGGTTCCCCCCCTCCGCCCCCCCTCCACCGTTGTCGCGCTGATCCCGGGCTCTGCTGTGCCCGGTGCGAGCATGGGATCAGCAGGTCGCCTGTGTCACAGGGGATCAGAGGGCAGAGGGAGCTCGGTACACGAGCTCCCTCCGGTCCCCTCTCCTCTGCAAGAATGCAGAAGTGTTGTATAATACATCACTTCCGCATTCTTGTGTCACTCTCCAGCTTCAGAAGCTGCAAAGAAGCTGATGGAGCAGATCTCTGCTTCATCAGCTTCTTTTGGGGGGTCCTAGGTGACATTAGGGGTCTTGGAGACCCCTGATGTCTCCATAAAGAGGACCTGTCACATATTTTGCTATCACATAGGGGTTTTTTATTAGCCCCGTATGTAATAGCAATAAAGTTTAGTAAAAACAAAAAAAAAGGAAAAAAAAATGTAAGTTTTTGACCAGAGGGTTTGGCTCTTCTATGCTGTGCCACACGCTGGTGTAGATGCTGTTTTATTTTACCGACATACAATTCTGAGCACTTGATATACCATGACCTGTATAAATTAGAACCTTCACAGACATTTAGAGAAACTACATTAAGCAATACATAAAATAAAGAAATAACTTTTTTTGTCATAATATATGTGTGCGTTCAAGAGGCCGAACACTCTAGAACGCAGACTTTGTGGTGTGAACTGGCCCTCTCTCTTGGCTTTCTCTACTCTCTCTCCTCGCTCTCTCCCCTGTTTCTATCTGCTGTCTCATCTCTGTCTCTGCTGTCTCTTTTCTCACTTTCTCTGCTGTCTTTCTTCTCTCTCTCGCTCTGCTGTCTCTTCTCTCACTTTCTCTGCTGTCTTTCTTCTCTCTCTCTTGTCTCTTCTCTCACTTTCTCTGCTGTCTTTCTTCTCTCTCTCTTGTCTCTTCTCTCACTTTCTCTGCTGTCTTTCTTCTCTTTCTCTGCTGTCTCTTCCCTCACTGTGTCTACTGTCTCTCTCCTGTCTGTCTTTTCTTACCT
>NW_017306466.1:1450560-1492342 GCF_000935625.1 Nanorana parkeri | reverse complement strand
TATATATATATATATATATATACACATACACACACACACACACACACACACACACACAGTAGTTAGTTTTGGATAGAGTGGTGTCAAGTTTTTATTGCTGGCTGGGACACAGTATTCTATTTATCCTGGTAACCTCGAGACAGAAAGTAAGCGGGTATCGAACTTTTATCATTTTAATTCTATAACCAGAGCAAACGATGGGGGAAAATTGTTCAAATAATTTTCTGTTGCAACTCCAGTTCAGTTATACAGCTGTATAGACCTTAAAGCTAATCTGTGCATTGCCCACATGGGAAATATATAGCCCTGTGTAGGCTACAACTCCAACAACTCATATTTTTTCCAAGGCTTACTTTTCACTCCCAGCAGCTGTACAGAGCAGCGAGGTAACAAAAAGAAGGGCTAATAATGTGTGTCTTATAAAAGATGTGCACCACCTAGACCATCTTGTTTCTAGCAGTGGTTAAGTATGAAGCTCTGCTGCAGCAAGGCTGCATTGCAAAGAACTAAATTAAATAAAAAGCTGGCTGACAAAGTCACACTGAGAGGTCAGAATACATTGGCTCAGAGCAAGTGTGATAGAGAGAGGCAGTTGCATAGTTGGCGGAACAGCTAAGAGTGACAAAACATTTGTAAGTGAAAGTGCATAGAGAAGGATACATGACAGTCTGAGTCAGGCAAGTACTATAGAAAGAGAGATGGAGAAAGTGAGAGATAGCAATAAATTACATTGTACATTTCAGTGTGAAAGCCTAGAACTGTCAGAGAAATAATTTGGATCAATGTCTGGGAAAGAGTTGGGAAATCAACTATCCATTGTATGCAAGAAGTATAGGACAGATGTGCCTAAGAGATTGCTATATGATCGTATATTGGTAACAGAATGTCCTGTTTCTGAAAGAACTTTGTTATAAGGTGTTCCTCTAAAGCAGGGGCGCCCACAATTTTTCATCTGGAGATCTACTTTTCAAATGACGAGCTCAATGAGATCTTCCAACGAAAAAACACCTGCATTCAGGGGCAGGAGGGGGTGTAGTGGTGCATTGACTTCAATGCACCGCCACACCCGCTCCCGCCCCCTGAACGCAGGAAGCCAGTTGGCTTGCGTTCCAGTGCGTTCAAGAGGCCGAACACTCAGGAATGCAGACTTTGTGGTGTGAACTGGCCCTCTCTCTTGGCTTTCTCTTCTCTCTCGCCTTGCGCTCTCTCTCCTCGCTCTCTCCCCTGTTTCTATCTGCTGTCTCTTCTCTGTCTCTTCTCTCACTTTCTCTGCTGTCTTTCTTCTCTCTCTCTCTGCTGTCTCTTCTCCCACTTTCTCTGCTGTCTCTTCTCTCACTGTGTCTCTCTGTCTCTCTCCTGTCTGTCTTTTCTTACCTCCACTGCAGCCGCTTCCCAAACTCCTCTCATGCGCCGGCGTCCTGTCCTCCCGCGGTGCTTGTGTGGCCGACGTTGCACACTGGGAGAGGTGTCCCACCCCTTCCCGTCTTCGGCTTCTGATACATTCAGCCACACTAGGGAGCTCAGGTCAGTGAGCTGATTGCGATCTACCAGTGTTCGCTTTGCGATCGACTGGTAGAACGTGATCGACCCAATGGACACACCTTGATCTAAAGTAATACGAGTTTAGTGATTCCTGTTTGCATACTGAGCATCATTTATTACTGTTAAATCTGACAGTAATGGCTCCTCCTCTAAATGCTCTCCTTAAATTGCTTAGTCTGATTTTACTGCACACACTGTGCTTCTCACAGTGTGCATTAGAAGATACATCTGGTCAGATAGAGCCTGCCACATTTCCTGGCTGGAGGACATCCAGCATTATCCAACACATGTCTTCCCAGCCTGACTGTCCCTGGCCTGCCCCTTTATCCATTGGATTTCAGTTCTTTCAATTATGTCAGCTCAGCATCACATGTAGATGTTAGCGGGGTCTGCCTGAATGCAAATGCAGCCCACCTAGGAACTCCCATTCCTCCAGACTGACATCCCAACAAGGCATTTATATATTTCCATTACTCCTCCCAGAAACAATCAAACTGCATGCATCAGGGCTGATGGGCTTTGAGAGTAGTATAGAAGCAGGGTTCTATGCTGTGTACATTTTCAGGAAGTTATTGTATGTACAGCATACTCCAGCCCCTCCCACCAGCCATGATCTTAAGCATTGTATAGAAAAGCACAGGGACCTAGTGATCACATCAATGGGTCTAAAACATGGTTTATGATTAAAATAGAATGGTTTTCTTTCAAAAATAATTATTAGCGTGTTGATGAAGGTGGGAAGGAGAAACCAGAGACGGCAAAATATAAGCAGATTAAACTTTAACTTCAAGGAAAGTCAGCTTAAAGTGACATTAAACCCCCAGATTTTTTAACATAAAACAATAGTGTAATGTGTGCCTTACTGTAATCCATGGTTGTTTCCCTTCTCTTTGCTGCTCTTCCTTTTAAATCCGTATCTCTTCTCATGCTGGGCAGAACTTCTGTTTTGCAGCAGACTGCCTTGTCTCTGGAATGGATACATGGAGTCTGTGTGAAGGTTCACAACCTGAGCCAGCACTACAGGAAGAGGCACTCAGCTGCAAAGGGAAGTTCTCCCCCAGCATGAGAAGAGATAATGATTTAAAAGGAAGAGCAGCAAAGAGAAGGGAAACTACCATGGATTACAGTAAGGCGCACATTACAGTATTGGTTTATGTTAAAAAATCTCAGGGTTTAATGTCACTTTAAGAAGTCAGTTAAAAAAAAGAACAATAACATTTTCATACAAGATTCTCCAGTAATCTTTCCCACTTACCTATTACATGTGGGTGAGGCTGCAGTGAGCGTAAAGTACAGGGACACTTGACAAGCAGAACAGGGACAAGCAAGGTGCACAGATCTTCTCCTGATTGGAGTGGTACAGATCAGATGTTACCTTTATGACATCCATGTCCGTCCATTTTTTTCCCCCTTCTTGCGATGGAGGAAAAAATGATATGGTCAGACACCATGTCGGTCTATGAGGAATCGAATGTAAGACCCATGTGTCTGTTTACTTCAGATTGCCCCCGATCCAGCACAATCAGGTCTGCCAAAAGGGAAAACTATTCCATTTATTTTTCCAGACCTGGCCAGAGTCAGCGGTAACCGGGTGTAAAGAGATGCCCGTCAGTTTAGACCCTACCGCCCATAGATGTACATTGGGCATCTGATCGGGTCTGCCTGGAAAGCTGACAGGTGGACCCGATCGGACCGCCTGTGTGAAAGAGGCCTTAGTGGCATAAAATCATCAATGGTAGCAGAACGCCTAAACACATTTGCGCTGTAGTGTGTAAACGTACATATGTCTGAGGCAGGGCAGTACAGGAATCAAACAATACACTGGCATAAATATTTGAACACATGTGAACAGTGGGAACTATAGAGAGTAAACATATATCATGGCCAGGTGTAGATAACAAATGTTTGATTGGGTCTTTAACAATTGAATTGTGTATTTTTATCGGTTTAATATTAATTTGAGAAACATTTGCGCAATTATCGCAGGGCCTACAAATTTAGTATCACCATCTTTTTATTCTACCGGGCCTGCGCTTTCAGAAAATATATGGTTTGGGGGGTCTTTTACAAACGCTAGCAATGCAGCAGTTGAAAATCAAACCAATAGAAAAAAATTGCAGAAAATTCAAAAATGGCTTGGCCAGCTGATTTGAAAAATGTTCCGGAGGGCTTGGCAGCGAAGGAAAATCATATTTAAACTCCGGGCATAAATTTGATTAACCCTTGCAGTGGGCTAATCCTCCACTGCAAGAGTCAACTGCTTTAAGCATTTTTGGCTAGGGTAAAAATTTAAGTTATACTCACCCCATCCTTGGAGCCGGCATCGCCTTCGCCTCCAACCTGTCTCCTCCTACGCCTCAGCGTCCTCATACACTGTATTGTTTTTGATGACTCGAGGATTCCTAGATTCCGCTGCAGCGAAGGGGAAGAGATGCTCCAGGGACTGGTCTAAGAGTTGGCCATCTCGGAGGATCAGGTGAGTATAACTTTTTTTTTTAAACCTAGGCAAAAATGAGCATTTAACCCTTGCAATACGGGGGTATCCTCACTGCAATGGTTAATACAATTTCTTCCTGGAGCTCTCCTTTCAGGTAATTTTGAAAAGCATTTTCTGCTTAAAGTATATGAGCATATGAGAAAATAATGGTTAAGTAGAGGTTACCTACAGTGAAAGTCTACACAAAGAAGAGTAGAATAGTAGTAACATTTTGCAGAAAAAGTCAAGATCTTCATATAACCTCAACTGCCAATATCTTTGGATCATTGAACACTCTATTATGTAGTTTTCCTTGGAGGTAAGCTCTGCTTATGTACCCCTATATCCTATGCCTAGGTTGAATTTCCAGGATTGTACAGGTTTACTCCTAAACCTATATGATAAATGATTAGCAGAATAATTTATGGGTAAGCCGCTTGTACTGAGATGATTAGCAATGAGCCATTTAAATGGAAACTGCAATCATTTTAAAACAATTTTATTCTAATGTTTATAAATTTAAACTGATCTTCGATATATTGTTATCATTTAATCCATGATGCCCCCATGATGTTCGTTTTGTAAAGCATTCTAGATTTTCTAACAAGAGCGCAAAGCAGTAGCTATTCACCTTTTGAGCGTCTTTCTCTATCTGAATCTCCATATGGCCACATGGTAGGAAGAGGTCGGAGGCAGTGTGTCATTCGGACCAGCTGCACGTATAATTAGAGCTTTAGCCACTCCACTATGAAAGCAACAGGATTTTTCTATAAGTGTATCTAAACCCGAGATCACAAACTGAATATATTGCATCTTAGCAATACTTAGATGTGATTATCAGACATAACTTAAAGAGATATGGCTCTATAACTACGTAATAGCTACATTAAAGAATGCATCTGCTTGCAGAAAAGTACCAGACGCACTCACCTCAGTTGTGGTTCCTTTCTCTGGTTGGTCAGAATGATGGCTGCCAGTCACTTTAGTATATTTAAAATAGAAAGAGGTTTTATTGCACAGGGCTGTATGGGAAGAAGTGTGAGGTGCGGATTTGGATATCCCACAGTACACTGGATCTCATTCTCTAGACGAGGCCTCCATCTCTTCTGGACCTTACGTTACAGTCTCTGGCTGTTATCCTTCTATCACAGACTGTGCTGGCTGGTTATTATCAGAGCTCAGGATCCATGGCCATTGAGGTTCTAGTGGTGTCTCAAACTTCAATTCCAAGGCAGGCACACATAAGCAGGTTCTTGTGTATAAATTCCCACTCAACCATAACTCACACTCCATATGTGGGGGACAGAAGTAGTTTGTTTCTTCTAGGCCATATGCTCTTGTCTTCCAGCAGCCATCACCTTCAGGGTTCCT
The DNA here is from genome assembly GCF_000935625.1 of Nanorana parkeri. NCBI lineage: Eukaryota > Metazoa > Chordata > Amphibia > Anura > Dicroglossidae > Nanorana > Nanorana parkeri. The sequence goes on along the minus strand of NW_017306466.1, from coordinate 1,486,953 downwards.
CCCAGGAGGGGAGATTGCTGCATCCTTCCATATGCCTAGGCCCAAGGCCTAGGAAAGACTGATCACACTGACATTCTCACAGGGCAGAAACCCAGGAGGGAAGAGACAGAACAGGAAATGGCTGAGATAGTGTGCCCTGTGTGCTGAGATCAATCATAGGGTGATCATAGACAAGAATTTCCTGGGTGCATGCACCCTTATTTAGCTGCTTAGCCCTAAAGTATGAACTCGCTGTAAGGAACAAAAATGTTCTAATCCTCTGTGATCTATTAATCACTTGTACTTCAGATTTGCTCCAAAGTAAAAAAAACTATTTTTTTTACTTATGATGTTTTCTTTTTTTTACACAGAGGAACTTAAAAAAGGTTCTATCACAAATGGAGCAAAGTCAAGTCTCCCAAAGCCTTGCCAGACTGCCCTCCGTCCACCCAGCTACTCCAGACTGCCAGCAGCTAAACTCGCAGCCTTTGGATTTGTACGGAGTTCCAGTGTGTCATCACTGTCCAGCAATCAGTCCACCGAGAGCATCCAAGGTGATCAGAGCAGAGCACCTAACAGTAAGTCCCCAGCACAGGGTCTTGTGCCTTTGTATGCAGTGTGTGGATAGCAAATCAGTTCTACAGATGGGTAAATGAGTAAAACACTTGTACACAGTATATTACTGTCTGAATACACCTAAATAAAAAAATATCTATTATTGATTGCAAAGGGGCCTTTATTAATCTAAACCTCACACTTGTCACAGGGCCATTCTGTGACTTGCCATCCTGGAGCTTGCCATACCCTGTCCATGCTTTGTCATACTTATGTTGGCCATACACCAGTAGAAATTTTCATTCTGAACGTTTCTTCAGTTTTCTAATAACTAGTGGAGTCTAATTGACATTCATTTTCAACCATAGTAACAAGGAAAATCAAAGGAGCAAGATGGAAATGTGAAAATCTGATGTTTTCTTACCTGAACTAAATTCTAAGTGTGAATGTGATTTCCGTTCGGGAAAAACAATACATATTGCAATGTGCATGTTCTAGGCAGAAAAAAAAAAACTGTTTCCTACGTCTATGATTCTATTCATAAAGCAGGTCTGGACAAAACTTTAAGAGCTTTCAAATTAAGTTGATTGACTTAATGTTGGCAAAATTGAATGCTTTGACGAACGATTTCGAACTAATGTTCAAATGAAATTCTAAGTGTATGGCCAGTTATAGTGTGAGTTAAGAGTTTGCAGAGCATAAGACTACACCCAAAGTGGTTAATAAATGATCATCAACACATCTGCAAATCACATTTGTGTTATATCTTAAAAGTTACAATTATCAGGTTTATAGAGTGCATCAATAATACATCATTTATACAATGAACATTACTAAAAATTATATATATATATATATACATGTAACATTTTAATCCAGAACAAAACAAAGAGAACATTTATATAAAAGCATTATACATTCATCACAGCTTGATGAATCAGAATTGAAGTGTAATTGTTATGATTCATTATACTTTACACTTGAAGAGTCAATGCAAATTGTTACATCAGTTATGGGTAGATGTTAGCTGAAAAAACAGCCGGCTTCTCCTATTTTTCAGCAAGTCCCAAGCTCTTTAGTTTCCCCCATTCTACATTTATTACTGAGCCCTTGTTCACACCATGTCCGTTGAACTGAGTATTTTGGCACACCCTTGCACAATGTATGGTTGGAACAGAGGACATGGAAAACAATTTGGACCGTGCAGGGTCGTTGGTCGCCGGAGGAGTCCCGTCTGTCGATAAATGTGTTGGAACTTCGGGTGATTCGCCTATCTCTCCTTCATTGGTCGACCCGGTTTCAGGGCCTGGCGGTCCGGGTCCAGTCGGACAGTTCAGGATCTACGATCTGTTGCCCTGTGTCCTTCAATAAACGGAGAGAAAAGGATTTTACGGTGAGTACAAAAATCCTATTTTTCTATGTACCTTGTACCCACCATACATAGGCGGTGGTGTATAATGAAAATATAGCCTAATGTTATAGAGCCATTTATTCCAAACTACATAGTTCACAATTGTGGAACTGCCTGAAGGTTTGGCACATCCGAGGAAGATGGAATACTAAATGTAAAGCTCTTTATGCTCTGTCTGTACTGCCTGAGATTGCTTATACTTTCCTCCTCTGGACATGTGTGTTATAGTGTTAATGGCTCTAGTAACATATGCAAAATCTCATCTAAGAATTCATTTGTATCAGAAAGAAGATTCACTACCAACCAATCAGACTATGTAATATAACCTTTTTTAGTTCACATGAACCCCTCCAGCTGGAATGGGATTAATCATTCCCTCCCTGCTCCATAGAAATGATAAGGAAGCCTTCCCCTAGAGCCTCGTCTCTCATGTGATTTTCCCCCGAATGTTACAAAGCATCACAAATTCTGTTTAGTAAAACGGCTTTCATTTTCTGTCCTGCTAGAGGAGCCTACGCGCTTTGTGATTTGGAAGTTCCACAGGCTTCTTGGTTCATTGTTATGTCTCAGTAATTTTTGTACACCCTGTGACTGGTTGATGTGAGACAAGGGTGAAATTTAGCTGGAAGATTCCAACATTGCTATTTAATGACACAGATGCCCCATAACCATGTGAATGTCTTCTTTACACATTATACATATGTTCTTATTGCAGACAACTCTGCCTATTAAATAGAAATGTCATAAAAGGCTAATAAATGATTTAATAAATTTTTTGTTTTCTCAGGCCTTTAGATTGCTTGTTTAAACCAGGATGCTAGTGACACCTATTTTGTGTTTGTTACATCTTCCCATTTACGTTGCATAACTTAAAAAAATTGTATTTAAAATTGCCGCGTAACTTTTTAGAGCATCTTTGATGAAAACTCCAGGACTATAAAATCCTTTTTAGTTCTCCCTGTTTATGAGGGGGCTTGGAAATTGTCGTACTTAACTCTGTACTGTGCTGGCAGATCTCATATTATCACTTGTAAACTAGATGTGCTGGGCTGTCTGTTCAAACAAACAGCTAGAGATCTCAAGTCATTGAAGGGAATTTATAAAAACTGGAGCAGACAAAATCTGGAGTAGCCGTGCATGGCAACCAATTAGCCTATCAGTTGTATTTTCAAATCTTAACTGAACAAAGTGAAGAGAGAAACTGATTGGTTTGCCATGCACAGCTTCTCCAGATTGTGTCTGCTCCAGTTTTAATAACCCCCCCCCCCCCCCCATTGTATGTTACTTCACTTTTAAAAAAAACTATCCCTTGCTCTGTATGTTTGTTATGTGTTTCCATTCACACAGGATACCGAAAAATCATTAAAAGATATATATTTCTTACCTTTTAGCTGTTTGTTTAGTGAAGACCTTTGTGCAGATTCCAGGCTACCCTGAGCAGTTTGAAAGTAGAAGTAGAGAGACAAACTGAGGGACAGACCTCTCATTAACATACATTCGTCTTTAAACCTTTGTTAGGATAGGCAGTGTTCAAATCTAGCTTAAAGCTAATAAGAGCTGCCAGCACAGTACAGACAGGGCTAAATAGAAAAAAACATAACTTACAGCACCCCTCCTTATCCTTACATAAGGGGAAGCTAAGTAGGATTTTTAAGCAAGTAAAAAAACACTTAAACATTTAAGCGGCAATTTTTAGATATTTTTTAAGTTATGCAATGTGAATGGGAACATATAAAAATAGGTGCTATCCCAATTTGGCTTCAAAACTGAAATATACTTAAAATATATATACACTAAACTCAAGAGTAACTCTAAACTCAGGAGTTACATTTTAAAAATGCATTTTTAAAATTTAGTTAAGTACGCTAACTATAAACAAAAATGTATATTTTTTGTGCATCACTCAAACTGTAGATCCTCAAATCATCTCTGAATTGGTGCTGACACTGTCCTTCCTTCTGGAGGGTGGCTACTTTGGTACCTGTGTGTGTTGTAAAGTTGTCACCGCTCCAAGCTTGCTCCTGTGATGGGCTACAATTGCAGTACAAGTTAGCAAACTAAATGCGAGATAGTAGTCCATCCAGGGGGTGAGATCGAAGCTACGGCCAGATCCTTCGGCAGCTTTGTGAATAGACCCCATAATGTACAATATATTGTTAATAGTTAAGGTACTTGAATGCATTTTTCAAATGTATCTCCTGAGTTTAGTGTCACTTTAAGGAAATGTTGTCCCTTGTGTCTATAGATGCTGAGATAAATTCCTGGCTTGCACGTGCGCGCGCTAGGGGGCGCGCGCGAGAAGGAAAAAAATGCCGTCTGGCGACGGCAACCCGCAGATAGGAGTCAGCCGTCCGTCCGTTTTTTCTTAACGGGCGGATGGCAAGAGGTTAAATAGGGAAGCCACTTGGATGAGTGGTAAAATGTTTTTAAAATTACAACACATGCCCAGCTAAATGTGACTAACTACTTCTTCCTATACTTTGACCTGCATGAATGAAAACTTCACAGATAATTTGCAAGATTTTTTAAACAGCCAAAACACACTGATATGCAAATGTAGTTTTTATGACGTATATTGTCTCAATACCTGGACATTAAGACTAAAGCTCCCTGTTACTAAACAGATATCCACACCTAACTCTGTACACTGAATGTACTAAAAGTAAAACAAAGCTCCACAGGAGAAACCAAATGAGTCTGAGCACAAGGTTAATTCTAGAACCTTTACTGTAACCATGAATCTCCTTATAAGGTTAGAAATTAACTAGCTCTAGAATAATACATCCAGCTACCACATTGGCAGGAGAGAACGGTATCATTATTATTATTATTATTATTATACAGGATTTATATAGCGCCAACAGTTTGCGCAGCGCTTTACAATATAAGGAAGACATTACAATCACAATACAATCCAAGACAAGATGGAAAGGAGGGCCCTGCCCGTGAGGGCTTACAATCTAAAATGACGTTTATTAATTGGTAAATCATTCAGCTTCATTGCCATATTTAAATCCATTGCACCTCCACAGCAGATGATATCTCTGTAGGTCTTCTGAATCCCAATGATCTTAAAGTAGGACATGCAAAGATAATATGCTGTTATGGATGTCAAGTTCAGAAGGCTACCTCTGTGATATAATCAGTTCTCCCAGTTTTAGAAACGTACACATGGATTATTACTTATAGATCTGAACAGTTTTTCTATTAGAAACTATACTAGATTTTGTTCAGACATTAGCGATGCAGGGAGTGGGTGTTCTTAGTGAACAGTGTCCATCCCACAAGGGACTACTCATCATCAACTATTCACAAGGGGCAGGCACAGGATATTGTATTCAGGAAGTGTATATTCTAATCTCAGAAGGTGGACTTGTAAGGCCAGTCAGTTGTAAAACAGGATTTGCAGCAGAAAAAGTCAAATATTATAATTACTTACTTGCATGAAATTCTTTAACTATTGCTGAGACTTGTACCCATGCAGTCCCCATGCAGGGCAAACCATCAGGTTTGCTTTAGTATTCCCCTTCGAAGCAGCAAATCTGTTACTTTGCCATGTATAAACAAAGCACAGATTTTTATTAAATCTGGTATCAAGCCACTCTCCCCATGTAAAGCTGTACTAAATAAAACCATAGTAGATGACATCCAAAGGACAATATCTCTATACTTCCTTGGGAATGTAGCCATCCAGTTTATATTTATGTGGGCAGGGACACTTGGTGATTGACAGGTGATTCACCCATTTCAAGCAGAGTCGACATAATGCTAGTTGAATTGTATTGTCAGCTTTAAATACATTTGCAGTGTACGTATAGGTACACTTGCTCCTATACCCAGACAATAAATAGATGATGTGCAATTTTCCTGAAATGCAAAACTATTCTACCCATACCAGTTTTATGTGTGCTTTTTGTTTTATAATGAGACCTATAAAAAATGTTATTATAGTGTTTTTTATAACAGCCCAAATGTCACCATGATTAATTTTTATCATCAGAGCAGAATGTCTGCCCATAGCTTCTAAAGGTTATTCTTGACACATACTCTAGCAGTAATGATACTGTAATAAACTGGCGGGAGGATAAAAGTATTTATGCCAGATTTATTTGCCATTTTCAAAAAGTTTTGTGCCCATCAGACATTCCTAGTGCCTGCTGCATTGCCGGGACAAATTAACATATTAAGTCTAATGATTCAATAAATGTAAATGCTTGTTAGAGGGTTCTCACAGAGGTGAATGCAGCTTCAGCACATTTGCTGTATATTTAGAACCCCTTGTTTCTAAATAGAATGCTCTTCTTCCATGAGGGCACATGGGAAAGCACTGCTGCAGCAATCACAAACCTTATAAGTATCCATCATTAGCTGTTATTCATCAAGGGAAAAGAAAAGCCCAATAATTGGTAGGGGTACTGTGGTCGTGGCAACAAGTATCCCTGTTTTATAAGAGCTATCCAAGCTTTGTCAGGGGACCAAGCTCTCCAGATGTGATAGGCCCCAGCAGAGGTAAATCAAATAGAGGAGCAGAAGAAGAATCTTACTTTACCTCATTATGTAGCTCATCATTTAGTATTTTGCTTTTTGGGGGAATGCAGTAAAAACAGCTGTTTGAAAGAACATACAAAACACAGGCAATGAGGCATACCAAGACACACATTCGACACGCACTAAAACCATGCATCAGCACATGAAAATGCATGCCATCGCTCACAAAAAAAGTAAATTGCATGCATTTTCATAACGCAAAGTTAAAATCCAACCTTACAAACTGCACATACAGATGTGACCTAGTCACATAGTAATGAATGGGGTTGAGGACAAATGCATTTGTGTGCAGTAAAATGATTGAGTTTTACTTCAGAAGATAGACAAGTGTGAACCGGCTGTTAAAGCAGTATTAAACTCTCGATCTTTATCAATAATGGTTCCAGATCATACAAGTATACAGTATTTTGCCCAGCAAAGGATTTCTTTATATTTTTGCCCAAGCACTTAGTCTTCATATTCCCAAACAGCTGCAAAACAGCACTCTCTCACCTCCTCTTCCCTGAAACTGTCCAGTACAAGATCATAGTGAGAGCACAGTCTCCAAAAGCTGTCTATCTACTTGCTTGGAGGAGAGGGGGGCAGGGAGGTGGGGAGTGACTTCCCTTGTTGTGTGTTTGCGGAGACTCCATTTGCGGGTGGCTGCATAGGGCCCTGCAAGGGAAAGGAGACACTTTAAAACAAGACATACAGACTATAAAACTTAATGTGAATAAATACCCAGGGCCAGATAACTTGCACCCACAAGTACTTAGAGATCTTATCCAAGTTATAGCAAGACCATTGTGTATAACTTTAAAGGCCTCCTTACTGACTAAAATGGTACCAACTGATTGGCATAAAGAAAATGTTTTACCAATTTTCAAAAAATAGTTGAGATTTCTACCAGGGAACTACAGACCAGTAAGCCTAACATCAATAGTATGCAAAGTATTCAATGCAGTGGTAAGGGACTATATTCAAGCATTTATCTGTGGTAATGGTATCATAAGTAACAACCAGCATGGATTTATGAAAGACCGTTCTTATCAGACCAACCTATTAACATTCTATGAGGAGGTGAGCAGCAATCTAGATGGAGGAAAGCCAGTGGATGTACGGTAGTATATCTGGATTTTGCATTCGATGTGGTACCCCATAAACGCTTATTATGCAAACTATGACCTACGGGCATTGATGAAATGGTGTGTACATGGATACAGAACTGACTTTGGGAATGTGCCCAGAGAGTATCGATAAGTGCTACAATTTCTAAATGGTCCAGGGTTGTGAGTGGAGTGTCACAGGGTTCTGTCTTGGGGCAAATGCTGTTTATGCTGTTTATTAATGATATTGAGGTTGGTAAATAGTCCTGTTTCAGTGTTTGCTAATGATACCAAAATTTGCAGGGTAATAAACTCGACAGAAGAAATAGCATCATTGCAGGAAGAAATGATGTATGCATGTAATGATTACGATGATTCAGTGCTTTATCATTAAGTCCCCCCACCCCCCCACCCCCCATTTTTTTGTTCATTCTTTATTTAAAGTTTTTCCATAATATAATTCAGCATCTACATTTAACAAAAAACAAACTTCCATCTGGACAGCTCATCCAACATAAACATGTCATCCTAATATATGCATTTACATAAATACAATTAAAAATATTATATAGCTTATCTTCTTCTCTTCTACCAGTTTAAGTTTCATGTTTCACATTCTAATTCCTCCTTTAATAATAATGGACTTTTCTAAAACTGTGCCCACATACATCTATACACAATTACATCATACATAAAGAAACAAATCAAAACTACAACAACATCAACAAAAACAAAAATGATACCAAAATTTTCCTCAAGAAATAGCAGTATTGCAGGAAGAAATTATGTATGCATGTAATGATTACGATGATTCGGTGCTTTATCATTAAGTCTTAAGAAAGATTGCCGTTGACACTGACCCTGTGTCCCTGTGAAATCTCAAGTCTAGAAGAGCTGACATCAGATGCATAGGATCAGTCTTCAGGATTGTCACTAGTCGCTGATCCACTTGGTTTATCTGTGCATTTGTTTAGCCATCTTAGCAGCCTATATTTATTGCCCTCAGGACTTTTGGTATACCTCCCAACCAGCCATACTGAGATTAACTTTGTATGCCTTCTTCAGGCTGTAAAAATCCAATGATGCCTCCACCGCAAAAACACAGCTGAAGATAGCTGAAGTTTGTAGGTCTGCAAAAACAGCCAGAAGTTTGTATCAGGGTCTGTTCACACCATATCACATGTGTTTTTTAAATTTGTGATGCACAATGCTGTGATGTGTTTTTAAAACATGTTGATGTGCACTTTTTCTAAACTCTTTTTTTAACCTAAGGTTATACCTTAGGATAAAACCTAAGGAAACGAAAGTCAGGAGATAAATCTTAGAAATGCATTCATGTACCCTAACTATTAACAAAGATTTATCGTATTTGTGTATCACTCGGCTGTACATCCTCAAATCATCTCTCAATTGGCGCTGACACTGTCCTTCCTCCTGGAGGGGGGCTAATTTTGTTCCCCATGGTCCCTGTGTGTGTGTTGTAAAGTAGTCACCACTCAAGGCTCACTCACGTGATGGACTACAATGACACGTTTAGTTTACTAATTTGTATTGAGATTGTAGTCCATCACAAATAAGTTACATTTTTGTTAATAGTTAAGGTACTTGAATTCGTTTTTAAAATGTAACTCCTGAGTGTCACTTCAACCTGTACTGCAGCTCACTGCAATGTGCTAAAACAGGTGTGCACAAAAATGCAATGCGGCCTTTGTTTTTTTTAGCATATACCAATACAGGAAATAAGGCAAATTTCCTTTTTTTTGCCAGAGGACATACACAGTATGGAAACTAGATGAAGGAACACATGTACAGATTGATCTGTTTAACTCTATTATTATTTATTTTTATTGGTATTTATATAGGGCACACAATTTACGCATTCCTTTACATAGCACAAATTCACATCAGTCTCTGCCCTCAAGAAACTTACAAACTAAGGTTCCTATATCACATGGATACATACGAGGGCCAATGTAGACAGAAGCCAATTAACCTTGCAGCATGTCTTTGGAGTGTTGGAGGAAACTGGAGTACCCAGAGGAAACCTACGCAAGCACAGGGAGAACATGTTAACAATTGTTCACAAGTCTTGTTTTATTCCCCCTTCGTTACACGCAGGTAAATGTAATACAAACTTTTTGATACTCCCTGGGGGTCAAAAGAACAACATTAATTTTTGTTTTAATGTGAAAACCTTTTTTTTTTTTTTACATTACAGCTTGGTAGATGATGCAAACTGAGTTGCTAGTGCAGATGTGATCTTAGAATTTGCCAATGGAGCAAACATTTAAAACTTTGCTGCTTTTTTCACATAAATGTCTACCTTCCTGCATTTTCATCACAAGCCAGCTCTTTGGCTGTCACTGATGTTCGTTTTTGTTATACAAATTAAATCATCTCAGTGTAATATATTTGATATGCTAATCTTTGTCACTTGTTAATTGAATTTGAAGAACATTGTCCTTTAGGCAATACTTGTAAAGAAAGAGTCTTTGGGGTAATTAAACATTGTTCATAGCTTGTTTGAAGTCAAACTAAAACTTTTGTAGCACATTTTTGCTGTTGCAATATTTATATTCTTTTAAGGGCCCCTTTCACATGGGCATTCTGATCAGGTTTGCCTGTCAGTGTTTTAGGCAGATCTGATAAGAAGCACGATGTTAGTCTGTGGGCAGCTGGATCTAAATGGATGTGCATTTATTTACATCTGATTACCCACGACTCAGGCCATGTCTGGAAAACAAAATGGAACAGTGTTTCATTTCGACAGACCCGATTGTGGTGGATCGGGGGTAGTCTGTTGTAAACCGTCACATGCGCATTTACATCCAATTCCCCATAAACCAACACATTTCCGATCATTTCAGATTTTTCCTTTATTGCAAAATGGAGGAAAAAACTGGATTGACACAAATGTCACGGTGACATCCGTTCCCGATCTACTCCATGCATGGATCCTCTCCTGATCAGAACTGAAGGCACCTGTGTGAAAGGGGCCTAACATGTTAAAACATTTAAAAATGTTACATTTTGTTACAAAAAATAATGATATATATGAATATATATATTTTGTGGCAGTGCATGGCAATGCCACAGTGTAGTTTGCCAACTTTGTCAGTCAGGGCTCTCAAGTAGAGGGGCTGAGAGGGTCCAGAATATAAACTTTTTTTAAGGAAGAAGCTGGCTTTTCAGATTATTCTGGGCTTTCCTAATTGTAGCTGGGTTCTGAAGCTCTGGAGATTTCTAAGAGCTCTGGGTGGGATGACATCTGCAGTCCTGGGGCCAGTTGTTGCTAATGACCAGTCTAGGCTGATCAGGTGGCTGAGAGCAGCCTCATTAAGAATCCAGACCGGAGCTCAGAAGAGAGTTGGTGTGGCGTGTGCTGGAGGCGCACGAGGGCCAAGCCATGTGGTGTGGTGGAGCCACACAAGGAACAGCCACGGGGCCCGGAGGATTTGACAGGCTGAGAGAGCCAGGCACACAATGTGTGTGGCAAGCTGCTGGAATAGGCTAAAGGGAATGAAGTACCACTGAGGTAAAATTTGTTAGTGTGCACATTTAGATAACACCAAATTTCCATGCAAAAAATTGTACCGCTTTTAGTACAAAATTCCTGACATAATCATACTGCCAGGGAGGTTAAACAACCAACAAAAAGAAGAAGATCGAGGACATATTGAGGTTGATTTACTAACCTTATAAACATGCCACGAACAAGTATACACCTCTGTAGTGTGTTCCCTCCCAGCATGATCTATTGGTGGAATCTAGACACCTTTGTAGTGTGTACACACCCAGCAGGTGTGTTGTGCAAAGCCCTGCATGAATTGCAAGGTGATGTTGTGTAAATTAGCTCTACATTGTGTTGCTTGCGTTGATGAATGCAGGAATGTAAATGCATGAGCTAACCATTTTTGTCTAAACTGTGAAGCAGCATTATATATGCATCATGTGCATGATTTTTCCATATATGGCATTAGTGGAAATATGCTTTTAGAGACTTTTTGGTTGATAAATACGTTTTGCTGTGTAAAAATCACACGCACCTAGTGCGTGTGTGTGTTTAGGTTAGTAAATCACCCCCATTATGTCCTTGATTTTTTTTTGCCGGTTGCTCGAATGCCGGATAATGGGATTTTTACTGTACTATGTTATGTTTGATTAAATGTAATACCGTATATACTCGAGTATAAGCCGTCCCGAATATAAGCCGAGGGTGGGAAATGAGGAAGCTACTGGTAGATAGATACCAATAAAATTACATTAATATTTATTTAAAAGAAAAATAACCTAGCTCTGCAAGTGGAAAAGGGGGTACAGGGCTACATATCATGTACTACGGATCATTTAACCCATTCATATTAGCAGAGGATAATTGTAAATCTATTGTTCAGTGCACTCTATATGTAGTATATAGTACATGTACATATAGAGTGCCTGCAACAATACATTTACAATGATCCTCTGCTAACATGAATGGGTTAAATGATCCATAGTACAGGGCTACATATCATGTACTACGGATCATTTAACCCATTCATGTTAGCAGAGGATCATTGTAAATGTATTGTCTGCACTGTATTAGCAGTATATACTCTATATAGAGTATATACTGCTAATACAGTGCAGACAATACATTTACAATGATCCTCTGCTAACATGAATGGGTTAAATGATCCATAGTACAGGGCTACATATCATGTACTACGGATCATTTAACCCATTCATGTTAGCAGAGGATCATTGTAAATGTATTGTCTGCACTGTATTAGCAGTATATACTCTATATAGAGTATATACTGCTAATACAGTGCAGACAATACATTTACAATGATCCTCTGCTAACATGAATGGGTTAAATGATCCATAGTACAGGGCTACATATCATGTACTACGGATCATTTAACCCATTCATGTTAGCAGAGGATCATTGTAAATGTATTGTCTGCACTGTATTAGCAGTATATACTCTATATAGAGTATATACTGCTAATACAGTGCAGACAATACATTTACAATGATCCTCTGCTAACATGAATGGGTTAAATGATCCATAGTACAGGGCTACATATCATGTACTACGGATCATTTAACCCATTCATGTTAGCAGAGGATCATTGTAAATGTATTGTCTGCACTGTATTAGCAGTATATACTCTATATAGAGTATATACTGCTAATACAGTGCAGACAATACATTTACAATGATCCTCTGCTAACATGAATGGGTTAAATGATCCATAGTACAGGGCTACATATCATGTACTACGGATCATTTAACCCATTCATGTTAGCAGAGGATCATTGTAAATGTATTGTCTGCACTGTATTAGCAGTATATACTCTATATAGAGTATATACTGCTAATACAGTGCAGACAATACATTTACAATGATCCTCTGCTAACATGAATGGGTTAAATGATCCATAGTACAGGGCTACATATCATGTACTACGGATCATTTAACCCATTCATGTTAGCAGAGGATCATTGTAAATGTATTGTCTGCACTGTATTAGCAGTATATACTCTATATAGAGTATATACTGCTAATACAGTGCAGACAATACATTTACAATGATCCTCTGCTAACATGAATGGGTTAAATGATCCATAGTACAGGGCTACATATCATGTACTACGGATCATTTAACCCATTCATGTTAGCAGAGGATCATTGTAAATGTATTGTCTGCACTGTATTAGCAGTATATACTCTATATAGAGTATATACTGCTAATACAGTGCAGACAATACATTTACAATGATCCTCTGCTAACATGAATGGGTTAAATGATCCGTAGTACATGATATGTAGCCCTGTACCCCCTTTTCCACTTGCAGAGCTAGGTTATTTTTCTTTTAAATAAATATTAATGTAATTTTATTGGTATCTATCTACCAGTAGCTTCCTCATTTCCCACCCTCGGCTTATATTCGGGACGGCTTATACTCGAGTATATACGGTACTTGATATAATATTCTTTCTATATTGCTTCTCTATTGTATTATTTATCTATTCAATATTTTTGGTGATTATTTTTGATTAGGGTCTTAGTTTATTACATAAGCAGTATATGTTTGCAACCTTAGATTGTGTTTTTGTGGTTTTGCTAGATTGTGGGAGAGTTTGATCTCACTGAAAATCATAAGCTGAGATCCTATCTGTCCAGCATATCCAGTGAGCTAGTAAAAGGGGAAGGGGGTGGGGCTTGGCTTTCCTAAAATCTACTCGAATAAAGTTAAGACTTTCTAATTTTTATATGTTTACTGTTTTATATTTCATATAAGAATGTATTGGCAGATTTGCCAAGTAACTGCTGAGGTAACAGGAAGAACAACCTGGAAACCTAATTAGTTCTATCGCTCCGAGCAGAGTGATAGACTTGCTCTTTAATACAGAGAACAGGCTACAATCGTTGGACAGCATTATTAATTAGAGGACATAATGTAGAATGTAAATAAAGTTGCCTCATATTCTACATATAGCTACGCACTATATATATACAATCTTTAAAACTTTAATACACAGTGAAAGGATAAAGAGTATATTAAGATGGCCACATTCAGATATCTAAAACAATGTCTTGCTAAATAAGTGTTATTGAATTTGTTTAATTTAAGGCTACATTCACTTACTTGTGTTTTTGTGCGTGTGTGTGTGTGTTTATGTGCCTTTAGGCACATTCAGAGCATCTAATCTGTCCCTAGATGTCTAGAATTCTATTTTCCCTAAACAAAGCAAAACTGGATGCATCTAAACCTGGTAAATGCACCATGTTAAGTATACCATTTAGAATCATTACATGTTTTTATATGCATTTAGAGATATCCTATAAACACATATAAACACAGGTTTGTCAGTGCATGTGTGAATGAGGCGTAAGGTTGTGATATATTTGTGTTTTAACATATTCAATTGTCTAAAAACAATGTATTCATATTATAGTCAATAAACAAGACATAGCGCTATGACATAACTAACTCTAGCATTGTCTGTTATTGATACCTTGTTGATGCTAAAATGTCAAATTAATCAGGAAAAATAACATCAATATAGAGTAAGGAAGAGGAAAATGAAGGAGGAAGTAGGGAATGGACATATCAGTAACTGGGGATTTTCTATGATGATGATGAAGATGATGATGTTCATCAACCGCAACCGTACCATCATAGAGTAAGAAGGTAGGCATCTAAATTAGGCGGTATTAAGAGGCTCCTATATTTTAAAAAATGTAGGCATTGCTGTATTTAATTTTGCGGGCAATTTTTTGTTAATCATCGTCCATAATAAGCATGTCTTTTAAGAAACTATAGATTCTTTTTAACCAACCAGTAATTTTGTCAGTTAGCCATAAACCCTGCTAGCCACGTTAATGGAAACTATAAAGATTTGTAGTCAATTTTATTTGAACATGTTTTCATAATTTATAAACTGATATTTTCCTATCCTTATTTTATAAGATACTTATTTTAAGAGATGTGTAGTACATGCTTTAGTGGGGTCAGAGCATTTGTGGCTGTCTAATAGGGCCTAGCACTACCTTTGCTGTAGTTGGAAATTCCAGATGAGCACCATCTCTACTTGGAGAAGAGGATTCTTCATTCAAGAATCTCTGGTTTTGCAGCACTGATAAAACATTTTCGGTCCCTAAAGAATATTGTAAATGACACGCTGAAATTATTTACCAAAGTATAAATGCATCTTGCATTTCTCGCAGGTTATTATGCTTGCTAGCACACATATTTCATACATTACGTCAAAAAATGTGTTGACTTACTATTGAAAATTGCTTATGAACCACTCTGACTGACCATCTGCACATTTAATTTAATAAGTATAATTTTTCATACCTGAAATGCAGCCTAGGAAATGTGACTTTATAAACTATGTTTGTGCAATAAATAGCGTGGGAATACGTTCCTGGTAGCATTTGATTCTCACCAGGAGAAAGGTCAAAGAGACTTGTATTTGCTTTGAAAGTCAAACCCCAGCTGGGATGAGAAGCAGCTGTATAAGCATCATCAGGGAGCTCACCTCATCAACTTGCTAACTAAGGGGCAAGAGTACCTGCAGGAGCAGCATTTATAATTTGCAGCATGTAGCGTACAATGTGGCTTCTCCAACTCCCCCCAATCTGTCTGCTGCTTATTTTTAATATGCTGTTTATGAAAAGATAAATTGCATTCTAAACATAGTCACAGCTAAGCAGCAGAATTGTAATTTGAAGAACTACAAAAAGTAGAATGGTATGTAGTTGGATGTGGTTACCGTTGTTATGTTTTGTGCTATAGACAAGGTTTTAGCAAGTCATATACTATACCATTGTGTTTAGCAGTGCTAGCCAGGTACAGCCACAGCCAAATTGCTAAATGCACACTTGAAAATACACATATGAGCAGGGGTGTATCTACCACAAGGCAAACTAGGCATGTGCCTAGGGCGGCACTTTCCAAGGGGGTGGCAGAAAATGCTGCCCCAAACCAATAAGGTGGACAGGTCTGGACTTGCCTTTGTCGAGGCTTGGCGGCACAGAATCAGGCAGCGGCGGCTGCCTAATGAGGCAAACTAGGCAGCCGCAAGGCCCTAAGAGTGGCTGCCTATGTAAAAAGCTGCCCGGAGGAGGGGAGGGCCCAGTGAGTTGCGGTCCGGAAGGCTTTGTACAGGAGGTGGAGGAGAAGAAGTGAGTGGCTTAGGGCTGGCCATCGCATGTGATCTGATGGTGGGATGTCCCAGAAGCAGGCTGGGGACTGCAATGTATCCTGTTGGTACTGATGGCACTTCGAGCTGCAGGTAAGAGGAGCAGAACATCTATGCAGGGAAAGGGAGTCTGCACAGTTCTCCTGAGACCCTACATGTCCTGAACAGGGTGGGTTGGGGCAAATTTAGATTGAGGGGGTGCCCGAGTTTAGTCTTGCCTAGGGCAGCACAAAACCAAAATACACCACTGCACATGAGTGCTGTTTTTGGGACAGAGCTACCAGTACAGACAGCGTCTAAAGGTGTTCATACACCTTACAATTATCTGGAGACTTTTGTCTGTGATCGCGCTTTTGTCTGAAAATCTGCCAGATTTTGGGGAAGTGCACAACCTCAATTACTGTACAACTGGCAGATTTTTGTCTTTCAAGCAGGCTAGAAAAATGTTGTCTATTTGGACGAAAATTGACGGCTTAGTGGCGTTGTTGTACAACAAAAATCTCAAGATGAAAACTGCACATGCTCAAACAGAAACCTGTTCTTTCGATCGATGAAATCGGCAAGGTGGAGGTGCTGACAAGTGTTAATTGCGAACTACATTGGTCTGTGCATGGTGGGCTAGTTGAATGAAAATTGAAAAAGGGTGACATGTCTGGGCAAAAAAAGTAGTACTATGGTTGTAACGTTTATGGCCACCTTAAGACTTATATACCCATTGCAATAAAAGGGTTTGGTTTTTCTTTTGTTTTTTACAACACAGAATTCACTTTTTCCAACATGACTTTGTCTGATATTTATAAAGAGCGTGGCAGTTACTAATGATTATCCTGGCTCCAGTTATATTTTAAAAAGGAATGTTATGGCATTTCTTCATCCTTTTTTCCTTTTTTCTTTTGTTATATTGAGAAAAAAAAAATTGAAAGCAGTTTTTAAGACAGGTACATATAAGAGATTTCATATCAATTTGTGTATGGTATATTGCTGGCCATACACTGTTCTATTTTTTTTCATTCAACCCGCGGGCCGACTCGAAGTGCAGAAGGAGTTCAACATCTGGATCGGTGCTTTCAGCACGGCTCAGCCGAGCCGATGCATATGCGTTCGGCTCGACTGAGCCGCTCGGCCACGTTCGGGAGCTGTACGGGCTATAGTGAATAGCCCATACAGCACCCCTTCGGTTCTACTGAACCGAAGGGGTCCTGGGGCCAAGCTAGCCGAAGGATTGAACGAAGCTACGGCTAGATCCTTCGGCAGCTTAGTGAATAGACCCCATAGTAAGTAGGGTACTCCAGGGTTTCAGATAGTTGCCTTACTGCAGTGCTGTTCAGACATAAATACACACCCCCACCACCTCTTCAAATAAACATGGTGCCATCTGGATCTACAGTCGACAAGTGGAGAGCTATTGCTTGGCTTTCTCTTCAGACAGCCTAGCACAAAGTGCACACACTGAAAGCATATTGTATCTAATATTAACTTAGAAAATAAGAATTGTGCATGAATAATAAAAATGGGTATATTAAATATCCTTTAAGAAATGCATAAACTTTCAAAACATTTTCAAGAAATGTTAGCACTACTATAGTTTACTATCATCTATCAAGTATCATTTGGTCTAGTGCCTGTAAGGAATGACATTCTTGAAAATTATGGCCATCCACTGCAGAAAGAGCTTTATTTATTTTGATACATCCATAGACTCCAGTAGATTAAGGGCCCCTCACACCAGGGAGTTCCTTGGCCGTGTGTTAGCATATGCAGTGCATTAAGGTGCATTGTGTTAAAGCTGAACTCCAGGAAATTAAATGTTTTCCCTTGCAGTGGAGCTGCCCCAGCACTGCAAGGGGTAACTGCTTGTTTATGCCTAGATGAGGGAAAAACTGTTTTACTTACCTGATACCCACTCCCACCAGCTCCCTCTGGGCTGCTAGACTGGTCCCCACAGCCTCTTCTCCAATTCACTTCTGGAGTCTAAGGCTCCATAACCCTGCATTGTAAATAAGGGATGCTGAGGGATAGTTCAGAACAGGAGCGCAGGGGGAGAGGGGGTGAGTGCTGACTGGGTGAGTGGGGATCAGGTAATTAAACAGCTTTTTCCTGTACCCTAGGCATTAACAAGCAGTTAACCCTTGCATTGGGGAAGCCCCCACAAAACTTTTAAAAGGACCAGCACATGGCATGTGCATTGTAGTGCACTGCAGTATGAATCAGTTGGTATCTACTGTTCTTGTGTGTTGGAATGCCATTGTAAATGAGTGTCATGCATTACTATGAAGAAGTGTCTCAAACTGATCTCATAATTATGGCCCTGGCCAAACCTACGTTATCTTTCCATCCAGGTTCCGTCATTGTTCCCCGTTGCTTTCATGTTTACTCTTTCTTTTACAATGACTGTAATTGCAACATATATTTAATAATCTGTTCTATGTTTTCCATTGTTGCTGCTGTGATTTAGGATGCCTAGGAAAAGTGTGATAATTATGTTTTCCAATACATTTATATTCATGAAGTAACTGACCTTGTGTATGAAATGAAAGTTATTCCAATTGATATGGATTTCATTATATTTCAAGTAATTGCAGCTTATGCAAAAACCCTAATTCCGTGCTAAATTAATAAGAGTTAGATCCAATTAAACGTGAAATTGCTATTTGGATATTCAGACGGGACTTTGTTACATCTAATTCTAATTGTGAATTTACCAGTACAACATGTATATCATCCAGCTGCCCGCCTTATATCCTGAAATGATCTAGTCCCTCCTTTCTCCCATGTAAAGAGTTTAGGGAACAACTCTAAACAAAAACTTTCCATTCAGTTTATATGAATATTAATTATATAATTGATGATGTAATTACTTGTAAATGTTCTTTATATTAAATTCCCATCATCCTGAGACTAGATACAATTCCAAATCAGGCTGACGTGGGAGTTGCTGCACTGACTACTGCAATTAGATAGATAAGAACAAAAGTGATTGTTATAAAATTCTACTAGTGATCTTTTCTGACAGCTTGTGACAATAATACTGGCACGACTGGTTTAGGTGTTTTATGCAGCTAATAGGAGTTTTTGCATTTTTTCTTATAGGAAAGGCTGAATCTCCCTAGATAAGTAATATAGATATAGAACCTGGAGTATCGCCCTTGTGGTTTAAACAAGCCATATGGTATGGGTGATACTGACAGAACCAAGGGTTGACTGCATTTGATGAGATTACAGATAGCCTATTTGCTTTATAAGCCATGAAAATAGGCTACTGTTTTGGTTTTTTATATGACATACAGTTTAGAAGGGGTTACCACACAGTTGTATTCACTGTTGTGATGGCTCAGTGGTCAGAGGAAAGTCTGTTAATCTCAGTGGTGTCTACATATGTCAGTAAACAATGGTGCGGAACACATGAATGCGACATGCTCTCCTTGCATGAGTTCTATTTTTCAGACATAACAGTGTATCCAGGTTACTGTACCAGCAAACTGAAGGAATGCTGCCAGCATTTTTGACAAAGCAAATTAAGGTCAGGCTAATATACGTGTGTAGAGCATGCAAACCTTTACCTTGGCTTTAGTTAAAAGAAAAAAAATCTATGACAGATGCATTTTATTAAAACTGGGAGCCAGGTTTCTGTATTTGGCAACTATTAGGCCTCATTCACACTAGTAAGGGCCAGCACGTACAGCTCCGTACTACGCGTGCACGGCCGTATTGGGCAGCTCCCGGGAAGGACAGGTGCTGTGTGTGATTAGCACACAGCCCCTGTACTTCTCTATGGAAATACGTGCCCGTACGCCGCCCTACACTCACTCGCCCTGCACGTCCGTGTGGGTGTCCGTACTCATATGCTGACAGGATGGATCCCACACCCGTACGGACCTGCACTTGAGGTGAGCGTAGGGCGGCGTACGGGCACATATTCCCATAGAGAAGGGCAGGGGCTGCGTACTAATCACACGCAGCACCTGTCCTTCCCGGGAGCTGCCCGATACAGCCGTGCACGCAGCACAGAGCTGTACATGCTGGCCGTTTCTAGTGTGAATGAGGCCTTAAGGGTGTTCTGCAGTCAAGACTGACATTCCTTTATATGTACCAGTAGTTATTAACCAAATAGTTATAATGGCATAGGGTGTGTATCCTGAAATCACCATAAGGCCTGTTAAGGTGGCCATACACTTTACAACCCTCGCAATACTTTTGTCTTGCGAGGGTTGTAAAGTACTTAAAAAAACGTACGATCTGCCCATCGTGGACAGGCAGATCGCACTTGCGATCATCCCAAGCCCGCCTCCCTGAGGGGCGGGCTTGCGGACTGCAATGAGGGGCGGGCTTCCGATGACTGCAAACGGGCAGTGTGCGAGTGCGCACCTTGGCCCGTTCGGCAGTTGTCGAACAAGCAGACCACTAACTCGCCGAGAATCGTACGATTCCCGGCGCGTTTTCCAGACTGCTTGTTCGACGGAAGACGTGCGACCGTACAGTAGAAACGGTGGCACGCCTTCCATACACTAGACGATTATCGTACGATCGCGGGATTTGCCGTGATTCTCGTACGAGAATCGTGCAGTGTATGGGCACCTTTAGCATGCTGTTTATACAGACATAGGTGCCACAAGCATTCTTAAATGGCAAACTGCTATAAAGCACAGGTAGAAGTTTCCAACATTCCACCTGCATTGAATTAAATAGACCGGGGTCAAACTTGAGCTAAGTGAAGTCAGAAAAGCTGTGTGCAATGACGATATTGATATGTTGCAGCTCAAAAGGAAACTGATGCTTTAGTTAGCAGCTTGTGAGTAGAGTCTTGTACCCATACAAAATGCTTGCAGAGAGCATGTGATAAAGGATCCCTTTTGAAGCCTATGAATATGAGGTCTAATCTGTATTAACATTATTTATTTATTTTCCTTGGTGGAGTGTGTACAGAGGCGTAAAACCACCTCTAATGTGGAGGAATACGCTTCACACATCAGCACTGGTGGCATTGCTGGTGTTACAGGATTACAAGCCTTGTTATGTTTTTATTATGAGACTGGTAATGTGATAAAGTTCATTTCAAGTTTATCACTGCAGGTCATGTCTGGGGGAAGACTTTGTTTTTTTCCACAATGGCTATGTATTAAGTCGAGTTTAAAAGGATTTTTTTTTAAATTGTTACACAGTGGTTCTTGCAGTTGATTATTTATAGATTTGATAAATCATTAGCCTTACTGTGATAGTGAAAATTTGATATTTTTGTTTTTCTTAATTGCACTGTATGCACTTTAACTGCACAGTTAATTTCAGCGGACATTTCCACACTAAATCTGACTGGGCATTTGATGTAAATAAAGAATGAGAAATATTGTGTTATGAAATCATTTTCTTAAAGGAAACCTTTTTTTATAAACCTGGGAAATTCAAGCATATGAAAAAACAATGTATAAGCAGTAAAACATGGGTGTTAAAATAATAAATTGATCCAGAGATGTATGCAGCTGAACTTACAGTCAGATCTCAACTTTTGCTTTAACCCTTTCGCTGCCAGGCCCTTCCTAACACTTTCAAACTCATCTGGCCAGACACCGTTTGCAATTTTTCAGTTTGTTTTTTTAAATTTTCAACTGCAGCTTCGAGAGATTGTAAAAGACTCCCCAAACCATATATTCTCTGAAAGCACAGGCCCGGTAGAATAAAAAGATGGTGCTACTAATTTTGTAGGTCCTGCTATAATTGTGCAAATGTTTATCAAATCAATTATAAAACGACACAATTAAGTTGATAAAAGCACTCTAAAATCAGAATCGGCGCACCCAAAAAAAACATAATTTACAAGATTTCAACTAAATCTAAAAGATAAAACTCTACTGAGTTAATAAATAACACATATTTGCAAATTTTAAATTGCGCCTCTTTGCGAAACAGTAAACAAAGGAAGGAGGCAAAACTGTAAATAAGCAACTTATGCTAACGCCTGATCTGCAGTACCGTTTGCACGCTGTGTTGTTGTTCGTGTTGTGATGAAATTAATCATAACACAGCGTATCACAATGCATGGCAATGCATCACAACGCTTTGCCAATCTGTGCCACACCGTTGAATTAATGTTATTTTAAAAAGAAAAAACCAAGCACTGTGACGTGTTCTAATGACGCACCGCAGAATATGTGCATAACGTACACCACAATATGGTGCACACTGTTGCATGTGTGTCATGTGTGTTTGTGGGAGAGGGTTGTGTTTTATTTGGTTTTTAACTATATTTTTATTTATTTATTTTTTACTGTCGGGGGCTTTGGGGAGGTTTGAACAGACCCTTGACATCTCCCTTTTGAAATCGAAACAGAGTCCTCAATCTCTTTTTCTACAGCCCCAGCACTGAATGAACAGGAGCACTCAATACAGAGGCTTCCTATCCATTCACAATCTGAGGACGCATAGTACTCTACCCAGTTATGAATGGACAGAAAGCCTCTGTACTGAATGCTCCTGTCCATCCATAAACTGAGTACATAGTAAGTGATTACTGTGTCCCCAATCATGAATGAACAGGAAGTGATGTATAGCACTTCATGTTCATTCATAACTGCGGACATAGTAGTCACTCAGTACTGGTGACACAGCTGAACTCCAGGTATAAATATTTCTGTATAGTTACATTGATCCAGCTTGGCCAAATGTAAGTTTACATATTTCATACCTGGTAGGGCCATGGGGATCCTGTAAACCACTGTAATACCTAGACTTAGGAGTTTGCTGAAGGCCCACTGTGTTTTCACAGCAGAGGGGAAGCCACTCAGTACAATACCGGGACCCAAACGATCACTGTAAAGCACTGTAGTATCTCTAGATATTACAGTATTTTACTGGATCCCCATGACCCTACCAAGTAAAAAAAACATTTACTTACATTGGATCAAGCTGGACAAATGTAAGTCCACATACATATTTATATCTGGAATTCAGTTTTAAAGCCACTATTCCACACTCAAAACTAAAACTGATTTTATAGCCTTGAAATAAAGAAAGAGCAGCTGCAAGCAGAGCAAACATTATTAAATCAAAGTTACATAAATGTGAAATATCTATTTTCCTATTGGTGTCAGTATTTTTACTCTATGTACATTTTGTAAATGTAAGACGCTATTTCAGATAAATAACGTTTTTATTTAGTATACACACTTGTATAGCTTTTAACAGCAGTAATTCAACTTAAGTCACATATGCTTTCCTGTGTGAAGACTGTTTGGTAATAACCCAAATTTTCCCGTATTTGTAAAAAACACTATACAATGGTTTTTGGGTTTGTAGCAGTGACAATGGACTGTGATTCATACTACAGTCATTGCAGGTTAACTATGATTGATTCATCTGTAGCGGGTAGGAGCTTTATCGTGTCAGACTCTCAAATTAATTACCAGGCAACATGTATTCTGATTACTGTGCAGTAAGTGGCCAGAGGAGCAATGGTATGTTTGCAAACTATAAATTAAAAGATAAACACTGCAGAACACCCGAGCTAGTGTGTCTTCGGTATAAAGATGAAGCAATGACGTAGTAAGCAGTTAGATTTACTGGTCTAAAAAGCTCATAGATTAACTGCAGTGCAATGATAGGGGTCACAGGTTTAATACTACATAGCCAATTTGTAGATTGTAAATACAAGGGGCATAATCATCTTTAAATAACAGCTTTGTCCGTAACATGGTAAACAAATGTGTGTTGTGATGTTTGATTGCAACATAGAAATTAGGTTGATTAAAAAACTGATGTTTTTACAATATGGTCTCAGGAATTCATGTTGGCTCCAAACCCACTAATTAGGCAATGGCAAAGTAAGTTGAGGTACATACAGAATACAATTATGGTGTCTAGGTTGGTTATCAGGTGTTTCCCATAGTATTGCACTCTAGAATTCAAGCTCCACTTGAGTCAATAGGTCCTAATAATACACCATGGGGGTTATTCACAAAAAGGGTGACGTGAGGAGAAGGCAGGGGAAGTGAACAATCTAGGCTACAATAGCTGATTTGGAAAAATTCTCCAATTCAGCTCAGGTATGTTGTACTAGATTGTTTACTTCTCCTGCCTTCTCCAAAATTATCACCCTTTTGTGAATAACTCCCCATATTTTATATGACCAAGCATTATAGGGCACTGAAGTATCTTCATTTATATAGCCTTAATATCAAAATGTCCTTGTTTGCATGGTCCTAAATTGTTCATCTCCTCTGTATGGTGCCAGGTTCAGTACAATGTTTCTGAAGAAGATAGAGAATGTGTACTTGTAAAGACACTTATCTGTCTGGAGTTTGTATGTTCTCCCCTTGTCCACTTCTTCCAAAAAAATGTTCAAGGAAAGTTATCTTCCACCTAGAAAGTGTTCTTTAGCCTTGCAGGTATAGCTGTAGAATCACAGTGACTGACTCTTTCCTGCAGTTGGCTGCATACGCAGTCCCAGTCTAGCAAGCAGTAACTATATGTTGGGGATAGGCAAACACCCACCCTCCAGCTGTTGTGAAAATGCAAATCATTCCATGCATCTGCCTCTGGGAATCATGCCCATGCCTCATGGGATTTGTAGGTGCACCACAACTGGAGGAATGGCGTTTGCCTATGCCTAATATATGGGATGGTAAATAAACAAGCAGACATTGAATCCCCACTAAATATTCATGTAGAAATAAAGACGAAACAAGCACACCAACAAAATATAGGTTAACAACCTTGAATTTTCTAAATGGCATTATTCTAATTGGTAGAGTGGATCAGGGTGTTTTACTTATACTTCATTGAGTAATGGCTTCATCTTTTATTAATGTTTTGACTTTGCACCCACTACCAGTTAGTGTGGTATGGACTCTATTTGCTGGTTCTACTGAATATCAAGATGAAATAAAAAGAGAAGTGTAGACAGATCTCAATTAGCAGGTGGATTTGCAAGGGTTCCAGCATGACTGACGCTCCAGAGGAATATGCACTGCTTATCCTACCAGATCTGGCCATAACACATATTTGCTGTAGGAACCTTGTTCAAGCCAGGTGTGATTTTCTTGAGACCCAGCTGGGCATTTTAAACCCCAATCCAGGCGACTGCCCCTTTGTGCCAATATTGTTAGGAAGGTACCACAGATTTAGGAGGGTAGCCTTTGTTGGAAATACAACAACATACACTAATTTGTATTACTGACATTCAGAGATGTAATATTGTTTTTGAGCTGTAGGTGGCTCTTTTGTGCAGTGTTGGTCTCTATGGTTATGCATGCTTCATATAAGACATATACAGGAAGTTCTGTATGCTGTATAATGCTGTATTCTGATATAATGTCCTGCTAAGCAAGTACAACTTAATTCAGTATTTCTCAAGACCATAGTGCTTCATCTAAACACATAACCAACAGCCTTAACCACTTTAATTAGTTTGTTTTGTCTCCAACTTTGGGTGTCCATGTAATACGGGAGTACAAAGACAGGTGGGGGCGTTTGATTGGATAACTCTTGATTGAACCACTTTGTCAGGTCTTGGCATTTGGTTGTCATATTCACAGGGGGTTATCAAGATGGGTACACAGGTTAAGTTAATTAGATTTGATTGCATTTATTTGTCTGGTCTTTGGATGTCTCCGAGACAAGAGGAAACTGAGTAGATTTTATGACTTTCCTGCAGTGAATTAGCTGGCGAAGAAGATCCCTCTATGAAGGATAAATGTGTCATTATATACTGTATATGACCAGTAGTCACTGAATGCAATAGAGAGCTAACACAGAAAATGAAGGATAAATGTTAAGCACATACTGTAAATATTCCATATGCAATCAGTTCAAGCAATACCTGCAAACTATCTTGAATTTGAGCATGATATATAACAATTAATACATAAAAAGATAGACCAGCTGGGTAAGGACCTGGAGCTACTAAGAGGTATTTTTGGATCAAGAAATCCGATTTTTTTTAAATTATTATTTCTGCAGAACTCAATAGGAAATTATCACTTTTTATAGTCCTCTGGTAGTATTCTCCCATTATGGGTTTTTTCCCCATAAACTATTTTAGTGGGTTAGAACGACTATCTAGTCCTATATTAAAATACTGTATATCTACAGCAGCTGGCCTTTTGTTTTACATGTTGCTGGTCCTTAGAACTATATCACCTTGAATGTGCCCTATGCTTTCTGATCCTGAAAGCCAAGTAGTCTTGTGCCTGCTTGGTTCATGGATAGATGACTCCCAGGGATTAACATATGCTGTCAGCTAAATTCTTATTTTGTTATAATTTGGTATATTATTGGCCTTTAATGGCTTCTGATCCTTTGCTCCCCTCTTGGAGGTCTAGTGGGTTCTCTATAGAACTATCAGAACTATTTTATTTGAACATCTACAAATGCTTTATAACTACAATTATTTAAATAGTAGTTTATTTCATTAACTTTTGCGTAACCCGTATCCAGAGCTCCCACTGATATAGTGGCTGTGGATTGAAAACTTATCTATCCTGAGGTGTTGTTCCTTTTTTTTGGCTCTAGTAGGGAACATGTAAATGGTAGGTAGTCCCTGCTCCTGTACTACTGAACAACACTCACATAATGACATGTAAGCACTGTTCAGTAAAACAGCACTGTAAGCCCAGGGCAGCATGATGACACATTCCCTGGTAGTAGTTCCATGACATCCTGGGCTCACAGGAAGTGGGTTGAATGGCACTGGGCATCATACAACCTGGAAGACCAGTGCTATTTATTATATGAGGTTTTTTTATGTAGCTACTTTTGGACAGGCAATTTCTATTTAAAAGGGAACCTGGGTGTTAACATGGTGCTTTTGAACCTGCTCATGTTTTTCAAATGTTATTTTTGTAGTTGGTTGAAATCCATTTGAGTGAGTTTTTCATTATCAACCTAACAAGGTAACAGCGTGGTTTATGAGCTGATAAAATAGTGTTATAAATATGCATCTGCAAGGGAAACAGGCTCTTCCCTTCCAAGTACCATCTATCTGTCACAATAGACTAGCGATATGTGCATCATCTCACAGGTGCTTGCGGCACATGGCTCACCACAGGCATAAAATGTAATATGTGAACACTGTCAAGTGTCTAGGTTCATTGTCCATATTGCTGCTGCCTCACTGTGAGAGCAAGCATCTGTTGTTTGCCTGCTACTTGGATTCTTTAGTATGCATAATTTAGGCAGGTAAGCATCTGCAGCAATTGCCTGGCACACGGTAAAGGTGATAGCACAATGAGTCTTCGGTTGGAATGTGCTCTTTTCTTCTGTTTACCTTTTTATATGCTCCCGTATGATTCTATTTGACATTTTCACTGATGTAGAAAATATCCCGAATGGATTCTTGCCAAGTCTAAACGTCAAGTATATCTAACTCATTGTGATATTGGGTATGAATGGCTGTTGCGTCCACCCATGACAAATGTTTAGCCCTTGCTTCTAGCTATAGATGAGAAAATATGAGCTGAACTGGATGCCATTATCAAATTGATTGTTTTAAACTGTGCCTGATGATGGAGCCCACTTAAATCTCCTCTTCAGGTACAAAACAGAAGCCCAGTTCCTCCGACCCCATCCCTTCCACCCATTAAAAAAAAAAAAACTTCTGAGACATTGTTTTACTTTTCCGAGTCCATCATCATGTGGTCCTCCTTGGTGCCTATTCAGGTAGTGGAGACTGGTATATGAAAGCCACAAGTCTTTTGTCTGCCCTAGTGTTGTAACACCATGATAAAACTGCTTAAAGTTCTGCTACCTTGTCAGAACTACTGTGATGGTCCTCACTGTTGCTTATGTGTTCAGATGAAGCACTGAAATCTTCAGGAATGCTGAATTAAGTTTTACTTGCTTCGAAGAACGTTGTATACATGTATACAGGAATACAGCATGAAACATGAAACATATATACCATAGACAAAAGCACGCATATAGAAAACCAGCATAGACCAGACCAGCACCACAGCACCATCTAGTGCCTAAAAGACAATACTACATCAGCGTAAGCACAGTTCAAATAATATATAAAATCTATCCTTGCATCACTGGTAGTAGGTAGGGGGTGAGTAAACACTAACTGAATATTTAGTTTGCTAAATCACTGTGTATCATAAATAATTGCTATTCTTTCAAAATAAAATACTTGTTTTTGCCTTTTTCCCATTCCGTGTTGCATCTCAGTCTTGCCAATCTATTGCAGCTTCTCTGCCAGCACTTCCTGTCTACATGCATGCACTCTAGCAGTAGCTGCATGACAGTTTTTTTGGGCTGGTTCTCTGATAGTGACAACAGTGAACTTTGCTGGTGGACCAGAGTGTTGTCACCTTATACCAGGAGCTTTAGATTTACAAATATTGAAAATTACTTTCTTTACCAAGTTAAGAGATTTTAGTAACTGGGTTGACATATACTTTAACCACCAACCATCAGCCCCTTCAATAAAATTATCTGTGTCACCCTCTGCAGGTCCACATTTACTCCTTTTACGGCTGCTGCCTCCCACGCTGTCTGAAGTCTTGGCGGTAAAAATCTAGCAGCAAGCTGCCCGCACCTGCACACTAATGGCCTATAGATTTGAATTAAACATACCCCTACTGCAGGAGAAAAATTCGATTTAAGTCTATGGGACATTAGTGTGCTGGTGCATTTAACCTGGCACTAGATGTTTGTGCTCCAGACTCCAGACATGGGAGACCGCAGCTGCTGGAAAAAGTAAGTAGTGATTTGCAGGTGGTGGCATAACTGATTACATGTTTTTAATAGTAGAAAATAGGAGCAAATAGCACCTTACGCTTTGAAGGTTTTCTGCCTCTGTGATGTACTCTTTGACTTGTAACAGTCTATCTAGTACCCCCAAGTCGGTCAGCTTTTCAGACTCTTTAGATGATATAAAGCCCCAGTCACATTGAAGTATCTAGAATCTGTGCATCTTCCTGCTTTGAAGTTTATAGTTTGAAGTGTATTTCCAGTTTTGCAGCCAAAGTGGAAAAAAAATGACTTGCGTTTCCTAAAGAAACATTTTTTTTTTATATAAACTAAATTTTCATCTGGAATGCAGAACTGCTGGGGAGTTATTGTTTAACCTAAATAACCTTGTCTGTACTGTGCTGGCAGATCTCACTATCAGTTGTAAACTAGATTTCAGCACTGCCTGCCCTAACAACGTGTTAAAGATTTAGAAGCATTGTATGGTAATGAGAGGATTCTCATTGTGTCCCTAGTCTATCTATGGGGACAGCTAGAGTTTCCTGCCACAATGAAATTGTAGAATTGGTCCAAAGGCCAGCTTCACAGAAATTCTAAAAAGTAAGATATGTGTATTAATGTAAATTATTTATGTTCTGCTGTGTGAATGGGAACACTAGTCTGCAAAACTGGAAATCCACTTTAAAGGACAAAGCACTCCTACCCACCCTCCCTATCAACCCTGATAATAACTAACTCCCTTCCTAAACAATGATCTCCATAGACTTGTATTGGGCTCTCTCCTGAGCATCCCCAGTGCTGGGAGACAGCCCTATACAAATCTATGATGATAACTGCTTGTGTACAACTGTGCAGAAGCTGTAGATCAGAGGATGTAAACATCACATCAACCCGGAGATAGCGTTCTCAGGTATGTAGGCAGTTAGAGGTGAAGGGATTAGTTTAGATTTGGGGGTGCTAGGCAGGGTGGGTAAGTGTACTTTGCCTAAAAGTGTACTTTACTTTAAACATTCTACTCCAAAGCAGAGTCTAAATACTGAAATGTGTTTGGAGCATTTAATAAAGAACATGCAACAGCGACAGATTCAGAATTACTAGGTGGACTAGTACCATTGGTACTAGCACTTCTGCTGTTTCCGAAAGTTTTAGAAGGTTTGGTATAACTTAACTAACAACCTGGTTTTATAAAAAGGGTTTTTTCAAATATCTGTTATAAAATATAATTTTTTATATGATTGATGTGTCTTCATATGAAGTCTGTTTAATAAAGAAAGTATAATTACAAGTTAAAGACTACCCGGGATGCACAGAGCAAAATAAATCCTGTGTAAAATTCATTTCAGCATATTATGAAACCCATTTGGCAAACTCCACATCTAACTTCAGTCTCTAGTAATGAAACGTTCAGCAATATTGGCTTTCCTATAGACTACTATAATGAATGTTCTCTTCCACTGAGTAAGCTGATGAAATAGGTCATTGACCTGCTCAATAATGTTTCATTGCTTGGATGATGGTGAAATGCGCTTTTCCTCTATATAGTTGAAGCATTCTCAGCAATGGTTGATTGCGTTAACACTACTTCCATTTTCTTTGTGGGCACTTGATTAACTTGTTGTTTTGATATTTGCACATCTTTAAAGGTGAAAAGATAGTCCATAGAAAATATATGTAGACCATGCATTTTATTTATAAGATAAACAAGGTGTTGGATGGATCTTTAAAGTGACCCTGTCACCAGCCTAAACAATACACTTTAAAGCATAGAGGAATTAAATATTTTAAATTATTACTTGCAGTATTTTTCCTTTACATACATGATTTTTATTAACTTGCAATGGGCCTCTGAGCATGCTAGCAAATTTAACACTTCAGGAAGAATCAATTTCCTAGCACAGCCCCCTCCCTTCTTAAAAATCATAGCTCTCTCCTTTCTGGGAGTTTGTAATTACTGTGTTAGCTGGCCAAGTTCCTCCATCCCTCCCTGTACCTCTCTACATAAACATTTATGTAGCAGCAAGGGGAGCAGCAACGGGAAAACCCCTTTAAGAACCTGAGGCATCCTCTGTGTCCTGCATATAATGCAGGGTTATGGGCCCTGAACTGTACATAATGACATCAGCAGGCCTCCAACTGCCTGATCACAGGGGGAAATAAGCTGCAAGTGCCACTCTAGGGGGAGTGGAGATCAGGTAAGTAAAAGTCAATTTTCCAGGTACCATACACTTAAATAAGGATTTATCCCTTGCAGTGCAGGGAGAAGCCACACTGCAGGAGGAGTTCAACCAGAGGCGGCTCTCTAATTAGGCAAATAAGGCGGTCGCCTTAGGCCTCGCGCTCCCGAGGTTGATAGAAGCAATTTTGTTCAAACCAAGAGAGGTTTTTTGAACAGGATGCAGCTAAAGAATGGGGTCAGAGAGTGGAATTGTAATGTAAAAAGGTTATATTTATTGGATTTACAAAATAAAAGAATTTTCCACATGAATCGACTGCACATTTAAATACCACTATCCCCACACCCTTAAAAAATGGTCATTGCAATGATCCTTTCGTACAAATCAACACTCACACACAAACAGAGCTAGCTGAAAAATATTCTCTAGATCTTCAGGTGGTCCTCAATTATGAGGGAACAGCGTTGGACTAAAGTGAAGGAGTGCAATATTGCATGTGTCAAATGCCTGGAAATTTCCTATTGAACTCGCTTGATATGTTTCTCTTTTTCCTTGAAGTATCTTTAAGTTTTTAGTTAGTGGAAATTAAAGTCATTACGAGCTTTTAACTTGGATCCTGTAGACACCTTCTATGAACACAATGAGTGTTGCTACTATGGACACTTAATTGGTGACAACTTGTTTTATGCAAGGAAGCATAGGGATAGACCCGGTGAGTTGATATGCAGTATGCCGTTAAGTTATAATCACACCTGGCAAGCAAGACGCTTCCTGTGTAAAAGAACGCTGTGTAAAAGAAACTCGAGTAGGATTTACTCACGGCTACCTGGACTCTTTAAACCGGACGGTCAAACTCCCGAGACATATAGGCACTTGATGTTTCAAATTCCAATTGTGCTTGCGTTGATGGTCACACAAGAAGCTCCAAGTAGACCTCCAAATCGTTTCTTTTAAGAGGAGCAAACGATTCCTAGAAAAGCCCCAGTTTGATCACAACTGTATCCAGGCTATTGGCATAGCAGATCCTTTTGTCCCGCTGTTCTGAATGACCACGCTGGTAGGTGTATACCTGACGTGCAGGTGGTGTCTCAGCTCAGCATCCTACAGATGATGACGCGTTTCGCCCCTCCTTAGTTTCACGGGGCTTCGTCAGATCCTGAGGGGTCTCACCAGGGCCCTGAGGGGTCTAACCAGGCTGGTGAGACCGCAGAGAGCCATGATGAGATCCCACAGAGCCCTGGTGAGACCCTACGGAACCCTGGTGCTGGTGAGACCCCCATCTCGCCCTGGTGAGATCAGACACTGTGGGGTCTCACCAGCGATCTGAAGGGTCTTACCAAAATGGTAAGACCCCACATAGCCCAGGCAAGACCGTGTGGAGCCCTGGTGAGACCCTGCGGAACTCTGGTTTAATCAGGGCTCTGTGGGGTCTAACCAGGCTGGGGAGACCCCACATAGCCCTGGTGCTGGTGAGACCCTAAGAAACCCAGGTGAGACCCTACAAGTTTAACCAGGGCTCTTTGGTGTCTCACCAGAGCTCTGTGGTGTCTCCCCGGGGCTCTGTGGGTCTAACAAGGCTGGTTTGACCCCACAGAGCCTTAGTGAGGCTCCACAGAGCCCTGATGCCCTGGTGAGACCCCAGAGAGTTTTACAGAGCCCTGGTGCTGGTGAGAACCTACAGAGCCCTGCTGAGACCCTGGTTTTACCAGTGCTTCTTGGGGTCTCACCAGGGCTCTGTGGGGTCTCACCAGGCTAGTGAGAGCCCTGGTGAGACCCTACAGAGCCCTGGTGCTGGTGAGACCCTATAGAGCCCTGGTTTAACCAGGGCTCTGTGGGGTCTCACCAGGGCTGTTTAACCCCCACAGAGCCCTGTTGGGACCCTACAAAGCCTCTAGAGACCCTCTAGAGATTCTTTGGGATTTCACCAGGGCTCTTTGGTATCTCACCAGGGCTCTGTGGGGTCTAACCAAGCTGGCGAGACTCTACAGAGCCCTGGCGAGACCCTACAGAGCCCTGGTGAGACCCTACAGAGTCCTGGTTTAACTAGGGCTCTGTGGGGTCTAACCAGGACTGGTAAGACCCCATAGAACCATAGTTTAACCAGGGCTCTTTAGGGGTCTCCCCAGGGCTCTGTGGGGTCTCACCAGACTGGTTAAACCCCACAGAGCCCTGGTGAGACCCCACAGAGCCCTGGTGAGACACCACAGGCCTGAGTGGGACCTCATGTTTAGGTTTCGCCTAAGGCCTCACAAACCCTAGAGCCGCCTCTGAGTTCAACCAATAACAAATATTGGCAATTCAATCTAAGCATTTGATGAAAGTAGTGAAAATCGCATGTCAAGATGATCTGTGGATCTAGAGGTGCATGCACCTGAATGTATGTGAGAATCTGCACTTCCTCTGTAAATGTTGAACATGGCCTTACCTTTCTGTTAGTCATTGTTGTCACCCACCACATTAAAGGTCCAATAGAAAGGCTTGGCAGGCAGAAGAGGAAGGTATATATTTTGAGGTACTGTTCATTTAAACTTTCACTATAGTTTACCTCTGCTTATGCACTTCTTTCATGATATACTCAGATTGAAATGTCCATGCTGTAGCAGCCTTCTAGACTGAAGACATACTGGTTTGGCCGGAGAGAAGATGATCCTTCCTGTTCATTCATAACTGGGGACACACAGAAATATGTGTCCCCAGTTATTTAGAAACACTGGAGTGCTCAGCTGATCGCTCCAGTGTTTGTCCTGCACAGAGGATTGGTACATATCACTGATATGTACCGATCCTCTGCCGCTCGGCCACGCACACAGGAGGGCTCAGCTTCTCCTCTGGATCTCCGCCGCTCTCCCGGGCAGAGGCAGCGGGGGATCCGAGGAGAAGTGAGGGAAGCACTTCAGCCGTGGGTGGGGGGCGGGGGACGGAGCCGCTGTCACAGCAGGTTCACTTCTCCTCGGATCCCCGCTGCATACAGAAGGGGGAGAGCAGCGGGGATCCAGAGAAGCCCCACAGCAGGAGGACAGGACATCGCGATCTACCAGGGATCGCTTTGCGATCGACTGGTAGATCGCGATCGACCTAATGGCCACCACTGCACTAAAGGTTAAAGAGTTTGAAGAAGGCAGGAGTGGACAACATAGGTGAACTGAAAAGTGAGTTGAATTGAAGAATATTTCCAAAACAGCTATTTTGGCCTAGATTGTTCACTTCTCCTGCCTTCTCCAAACTCTTCACCCTTTCATGAATAACCCTGTAAAAGTTTGTTCCCTTACTTCTCTCCAAGTCAACAGAAAATCTTAAATCAGGTTAGAGAATATGCTTCTACAAGGAGATGTATTCAATAAGTGCTGACAGCTCATTAGTATTGGCACTATGACTAGTGGATCTTGGTATTGTAAAACAAAATCCAGTAGCTTCAAAAGGCAAGTATAGCACAGAAAACTGCAATTCCATATTAAGTAACAGAAATAATAATACTATTAATTATTATTATTATTATTATTATTAATGTTATTAGCTCAACTGGCTAAATGTCCTTATTACCTAAATTTCCCCAGACCAAATTGACATCTTATCTTATGAATGGAATTCGGGTTCAATGATTACTGACAGCTTAATTTTATTTTTTTTCTATTAGTTTAAACTGTCTATTGATTCACTTTACTGCCTTCTGCTTTATTTCTATTTTAGTGTTGGATTATGCTCTGTTGGTCTCACTCATTATGCCACATTATCTGTTGATCATAACCTTGAACACCCCTGGGCGGTGGATTATTGCTAAATCCTCTTTGTATCCAAACCAGCATCTTTCAGCTCTGGTTCACACACACAGTATAATTTATGCCGCACTGTATAATCTTATGTCTTCTCCTTAAGAAACCCTACCTTTTACTATGAGGTCACCAAGCTGGTTAAAATTTTCTACCAGCAAAACATTCCATGCATCTGTGCCAACAGTGTAAAGAAGCAGCATTTTACTGCTTCACAAAAGACATTTCAGGTTAATGGTTTACCAATATGATGAATGAAATAGGTTTTTGACTCAAAGGATCAATCTATAATAAATTGGTATTTCTGTTGTGGGTGGTACCTAGTGGGCTTATTTAAATATGGGGTTCCATATGGACTTTGTTGGCAAAACCTTCCCATTGCAATGCTTTGGCAACTATTCAATATCTAACTGAGATAGTGAGATTCTTTGCCAGGATGGGTATAACTGAAAGAAGAGCGGGCATTTTCCTCTGGAAAGATAAGAGAAGCAACTGCAACAGACAGATGTTATCACCAAAGCCAGCATGTGACTTGAACCATTTACATCAATTTGGATTTTTCTGACTTATCCATGATTCACATTTTCCTCTTAGAAAAATAGGAAATAATAGATGCTTCCTAATCGTTTATATATTTAATTTAGATATATACCTTTTATTAAGATAACTCCTGTATCTACAATTTTTTTTTCTTAAATAGAGTATCTGCTGAGAGAAGGACTTCAGTGCTTCTACTGTGAATTTTGAGGATTAATTGCTCCACGGTTTTGAATGTCCATAACCTAGCCACAAGTTTACTTTAAGGCTTTGTAGCGCTCACCCCTGAAGGAGCCACTGGATAGATCGGTACCTCCTAGCCTGTCTAGGGTTTACATCTCCATTGCTGCCCCAAAAGCACTTACCAATTGTCAAGTGGCGACCATTAGAACTGTTCTCCACACTGATGATATGACGCTCAATGATTTAAAAAAAAAGAACTTTGGGAGAGAGGGTTAGGGCGCAGGACACCCAGGATGTTGTAAACTCCAAAAGGATGGAACAATGTACTTGCAGCATTCACAGATAGAGGACCTACAAGCCAGTATGTCAATCTGTGTCTTTAGCTCTTGGCTGCGAAACACGTGATGTTATAGTTACTAGTCCATGTCACCATGCTTTAGTAAAGGATCAACTTCTCAGGCTCCCTGTACCTGTTGAAGTTGTTCACTGTGCCTCCGGTCAAAGCCCCAGTCTGAGCACATGGTCATCTTCCTAAGCAGCAGGCCTACAAAGATCAAACCATCCACAGTACCCCTCCCCCAGGCCACAGCCCAGGGGGAAGCTCAACTCAACTGACTTCCCAAGGTCACTCCTGAACATTTATACACTTTCCCAGAATGCACCACTGGTAACAAACCACCAAGTGGTTGGCCAGTGAGGCACAAACATCCCTATATGTGCAGCTTCCTACACTATTACCAGGGACACCCCCCCCCCCCCCCCCACACGGGC